>NC_054467.1:59967928-60296262 GCF_017639515.1 Carcharodon carcharias | reverse complement strand
GCTACTCTTATTTGTTCTGGTTTCTTGTTCAACTCTGTAGCAATCTCACAATTTTGCCATTGAGACTGGAAGAATTTCCAACTCAGTCTCAAATCTCCCTTCATCTCCATAGGAGCTGGCACTGGAATATTCAAAGTCATACTGACTCATCCAGCAGTCAATGTCCTGTACAAAGTTGAAGACTGACGTTTTAATTATTCTCTGCTGTTTTTCACAGCTGCTGGCTCTCTTACAGCTATCAAAATCCACTCAATCCCAGCTATACATTTCTCATACCATGTTCCAAGTGGTATGTAAAATGGCTACTGCCAAAAACCTTTATTTACATAAAATGACATCAGAGGTCATTTGGGTATGACAAGCCACACTATACAAAGTTATTTATCCAAACAAACATAACCAAAGTCACATTTGATAATTCACAGCAGCTGGCATTAACAAGCTAAAGGTTGGCTTTCTGCCCCTCAGTGGAAGGCAGTCCTGCCTTCGAGAGCTGTGGACCAATCTGATAGGCTGGCAACTCTTGCATTCCCAGCAGTGCCAGAAGAGAGTAGTGGGCACTGATGGGACTGCAAAGAAGCCCACGAAGAAGTGTCATGGACAACAGACAAGGAGAATTTGTGGTATCTTGGGTGGGGAGGGATCGGGCACCCTGAATAGGGGGTGGGGGGGCAGGGGGTAGCATGAGGGATGGTGTGAATGTGGATTTTGGAGGCCAAGTGGGGAGACACAAGTTGGGGGGAGTGTGACCTTAGGTGGAGTGCCCCTGATGTGCACAGGACACCCCCCTGAAGGATGGATCCCGTTCCTTCCCACCCTCTCACCAACTTTGATTAAAAAAATGGCCTTCCCACTCTCGCCCACCTTCCAATGCCCAGCGTATTATAGCAGTGGAGGCAGATTAAGGCCCTTAATTGCCACTTAATTGGGGAGTTAAGAGCCTTAATAGGCCTAACGGTGTGTGGCCGAGCCGCTGTCTTACCCACACCATCGTACTCTGGGGACCCAGATTGGGGGTGGGCAAGGAGGCGGTGGAATACCCAGCCAAGCTATTTTATATGCCTCTCCACCGAAAACATATCTGCTGAGGGGGTTGGGGGGGGTGGGGGGGGGGGGGTGGGGGTGGGCTATAAAATTCCCCACCATATTAGTTGTGCCTTTGGAAGCAGAACCCTTTGAAACTGTGATTTATCTTTGAACTTACCTGCAGTGCCTACCAACGACATGTATGCAGTCAATGGCGCACTGCACTGCACTTGCAACCCTTGTAAAGCCATATGCTTGTTTCACCTGCTTCTCTCAGGAAAGAGGGCATGCAATTTTTTCCCCTCTCTTTGCATACCAAGTGTCAGTGACTTCCCTTATACAACAGTGGATGGAAAACTACAAGATGTTTGAGATGTTACCTGCTGCAATCCAGAAGGAGCCCAACATGAAGACTCCTAAGGCTATGGCCACATTTACAGTTACTGACAGCATTGTCCTGGTCCAGTTCAGGGTCTGCAGGTTTGTCTACAACAGGTGGCAGATTTCTGTGAGAACATCCTCACTGAAAAGGAGACATCAGACACACTGTTCCTCAGTGGGACTGAGATAGGAGAATTGCTCCCAGAGGAACCCTGGGGGACATGGTCTACTGCTGTGAGCTCTCCTTATCCTCCTCCTCCTCCCTTTTTGAGCAGCTTGTCTCCCTCTGAACTGCCTTGGTTCAGAGGCGATGGCATAGTGGTATTGTTGCTGGACTAGTGTTCCAGGGACCCAGGGTAATGCTTTTGGGATCCGGATTCAAATCCCACTGCAGCAGATGGTGGAGCTTGAATTCAATAAAAATCTGGAATTAAAAAATCTAACAATCATGAAACAATTGTCGAATGTTGTAAAAACCCATCTGGTTCATTAATGTCCTTTAGGGAAAGAAATCTGCCATTCTTACCTGGTCTGGCCTGCATGTGACTCCAGACCCACAATGTAGTTGACTCTTAATGCCCTCTGAACTAGGGCAACTAGGGATGGGTAATAAATGCAGGCCTGGCCAGCAAGGCCCACATCCCTTGAATGAATTTTTAAAAGTTCTCCTTGCCGAGCTAAAGGAAGGTCAAGGGTGATACAAACTATAGCAATCACTGGGACTGGGAGCCAATTACTGGGAACAAGCAGTCTGAGCAGAACTGTTGAAGTCAGAATCAATGGGTGGAATTTTATGTGCCCACTGGCGTTGAGTATCATGGTGGGCGTGAGCGAACAATATGGTGAGGTCATGAAACCAGTTTGCAATCATCCACTCTACCCATCAATGGTGGGCCGCATTTCCCGCCACCGCATGTTGGGAAATTCATTTTAGCATATCAATGTAAGCTCTGCTTGCTGGAATCAACCCCCCAATCAAATTTACCACTCACATCAGCAGGAAAACACGTCGGTGCAGAATATGTCTTGACAAGTGTGATATGCAGAAGTCAGGACTTACCAAAAGGGTCTTGCTCACATTGTGGACATCCAAGGAACAGAAGGTGCAGAACCCGACAGCAACAGCTCACTGCAGGAAAGTGCATCACGTGCTAGTGGATTCTCATGGACATGGCTCCGCCATGAAGCAGCTCTTCAAAGGTGAATTGCTAGTGGCAGGGGGAAGAGAGATGCAGTGGGAGGACTCGCGAAGTCTGTCAATGAAGCTGAAAGACACCATTACACATTATTCAGTGACAATGAATATATTTTCAGATTGTAGAGCAATCTGTGCAACCACTTGTGATCAGAATTTCTTAACTTTTCTCAGCCTAACACTTCTCAGTGCTGCCCTGACATCGGCAGCAGAGGCGGAGAGGCCTTGTTGCCTCTGATGGCTTTGGCGTACGTCCTCTGCAGAGCCAAAGTTTTGAGAGCCCTAGCTTGCTTTGACTGCCCTCCTGTGGGTCAGCTGCTCCCTCTGCAGCAACAGAGGACAAGGTTGAAGGGCTCACAGCCAAAGGGGACTCGGAGTGAGAGGACAGCCTCTAAGATTCCTGAGTGGATGACCCAAGGGTGTCCATCTGTCGCTACTCCCTTCAGGTGCTGAGGGTCCTAGCCTGACTCCTTGAGGTGAAGGAGTAACTGGACAGACATTGAGGTGCCCCATTTGTCTCTTGTGCTGCCACTGCAGGAACTCACCCATGGCTACCTCAATGGAACGCAGGTCTGCGCACATCTCCGCATTCTGTGGGACCAGGGTCTCCATGGCGTCCACCATCCTTCCCATGGAGCCATCCATGTGGCACATGTGGACATCACTTCATCCGAGAGCAGGCAGATTCACTCCTCTGACTTGCGTACCACTATGTTGAGGGCTTCCAACAGCTCTGCATGATGTTCTCATGCCTTCTGCTGACTCTCCAGGAGGAGTTGGAAGGCCAAATCCAGAGGGTCATCATCTGACTCGGACCTCGCAGCTGCCTGATCGACAACAGTCCTCCGAGCGCAGGGGAGCTCGGCTGAACTTGCCTCTTCCTCCTGAAGACACGTGTCTGTGCAGTGACCACCAAATTGTGAATTGAGCCTGCTCTCAATCTAGGTTCCACCAAGGTGTGTGTCTCTGTGCTGGTGGAGGGTGTGGGTGAACACTGCGATAGATCTTCCAAGCTGCTTATTTCCAGCTCTTCAATGGAGGAGGAGTCCTCTTGACTGGAGGTGAGGACATGGATGGAGCTGTGGGACTGGCTGGCTGAGGGTGTTGGTCACTTGGCAGAGCTCCCTGTGAACCAAGGTAGAGATAATTAGTGCATGGCAGCAGAGTCAAAAGTAGGAGAGAGAGAACTCACAGTTGTGTTGAGAGAGAGATGATGTGGTGCAGGATCCTCATGAGGGTGCTCACCACTGACCTCACCGTCGTTGCAGGCACAGTTCATGTCCTCACCAGTCAATGTGATGGCACACTCCTCAAAATGAGTGAGAGGCCTTAGGTGGGCCACTCTTTTCCCGCCCGCTACTGAACTTAGTGCAAATCTGGGACGATTGCACCCAATGCCTTCAATTTGTGCCACACAACTCGCTGTAGATTTTGCCAACTTGAAATAACAGTGCAAACCTCCAAACATGTCTACTAACTCAGCAGCAGCCAGTAGAAATTAATTAGAAAGAAACTTGAAATCTGTTGATGATCCCTTTAAGTCTTGCTGCTGGGTGGTCCTTCCTGCTGTAGAACTCATGTTCAACTGTGTGAGATTATGACAGCGTGTCAGCTGGAACCTTGAGGTCAAAAATAGCACCACTAGAGTCAAATCGGCATTACACACTGATTGATATCACAATTAGCCTACTCTAGCTTCTGGAGATTGGGACACATTTATTCATTAGTAGAATGTACTCTTAGTGTGATCTGGCCAGTGCATTGTAAAACCCTGACCTAACTTCTATCTCTCATGGGGGATAAAGCACCCCTGCATTGTTAATTTACCATTGTCCTGATCCTTTTTTTTTCAGTCTCGCCCCCTGAATTCCCAGTCATACAGTCCTGCCCTCTTGGGAGTTAAAACCCACCCCAGGCATGGTGTTCAGGTGGAATAGTGTTAGAAAGCAGGAAGGATTGGACCAGCGTGCACATAACCCATTTTAAGGCCATGCATTCTGCCCTTATTTTCATATTTTAGTGTGTAGATTTAAATAGAAAAGTTTTACAGCAATTTGAAAAGTAGAGATGTTAACTGGTTGAAGCAGCGTTTCTTTGCAATATAGGCAGAGCAGCTGGGAGGTGGAAAAGTGCCATGCTAAGGCATCAGCACGATTGAGAGGTTGTAACTGCAGCATGACAAGATTACATTGGGAGTATATAAATATATAAATTGATATAGGTTTTTATCATGGTAAATTGACACAAAAACACATAAATAGGAAACAAGGTTTTGCTGTCAGGAAGCGCGTACTAGAATTTGCATGGGTTTTCACAGCTCTCCTGTCATGACTTTAGCAGATCAAACTAGTCTGAAAGAAACAGCATAACAGATTGTCCACAGAATTTCTCTGGGTTTTCACTCATCTTTCACTGAAGTTATAGCAGGAGATTGGCAGAATTCTCATGAAAATGTGAACATGATATTTTTATTATTGATATATAGTCCAGAATTGCAAACCTCACTGAAAGAAGACTTAAGGCTGGCTGGCATGGAAAATATGCAGTGGGGAGTACTTATCTGTTGTTGGTTCCAACATAACAGTTTCACTCTGCATTTAACTTGTATCAAACTGGAACTAGAAGTGTTTTAATTTGAGATGCAGTGCAATGAAATAGAGATGTTCACACATTACTCAATTTGGGCCTTGATGGAAAGAAAAAATAGTTTTTAAAGTGCACCATATGCAATATAGTTAATTTAATAACATTTAGTAGAATTGGAACTACATGCAGAACATATCTCTAAGTGACAGAATATTATGGTAAAAGGCTGTGCCCCTCTAGCAATTGACATCCTGTTGTGGTTTTCATTGTACAATAACTCAAAGCTAACATCATCAATTTTGCTGCTGCATCCAGATATTCTATAGCTATGCCCTGGTTGGTTGTTTTTTTTTTTAAAAAAAGGAAATGATGCAAACAAAGGGAAAAGAGGTTGGATTAAATTACTTTATCTATTTGAAAAGTCTTCAGTGTCTTTGAAGGCCACATTTCTGTTTTGTGACTTAAACACCTGTCTACAAAATTATTCCACTGGAGAAAATGAATATGGCACATTTGTTATTTTTTTCCAAACTGCTCATCGTTAATGGTAAGCTTAAATCTATCTTATAAATCCATCTAATATTTTTTAATGTGAAATAAAGGAAATTGTGCTCATTCTAATGTTTGAATGTGTACTTTCTGACTGTTTTCTACATGTTTTGACCTTTGTTATTGCTCTCTATGTAATCTCATTGTGACCACATGGCCTTCTGTAGCATGAAGGTGATTTTGACTTTCTTTCTGACTTCTGGTAGTCTTACTGAGTGCTATTCAGGAATTGACCAGGTAGATACAGTTGAAATTTGCAGCTGACTTTAGGTTTATTGCATCCATTAGAATGTCTTGCTTGGCTTGTATGTTTGGCTGAAAACTGAGGAACTAAGAGGGCAACTCCAGGATGCAACTGATTACCTTGCTGAATGCAAACCACTTGAGTCCTTTAATGGCAACATATTGTTACTAGTTTCTTCTGCCTTAAATGCCTGTAACGGATTGAAGCTGATAAATGGCTGCATAACTGGAACAAGTGTGTTATTCGCTGGAGTATGTATGTCCAGAGAAAATTATAACATATTTGTGAATTTTTATATCAGAAATCATGGCAAATTCAGCATGCAACTGACTTGTGTCTTTTAAGTTGGACTCGCATTGTGATTATCGTACTCTGAAGAGATTTAGCGGTGGTCTAGGTTTTTTTCCCTAATTTTAATCATTGGTGCCCAGTATGAATGCCTTGAGTATTCAGAAATGGGTATTGAGCCCCACAATTATGTTACTTGAAGGGTTTTAAGTTAGTGTTGTAGATCTGCAGATCGTGCATTGTGATCATTTCAGTAAGGACCAGTGATGGATTAGATCACAATAACAAATTATCTTTTTTCTAAAGCTGTGAAAGCAGTAAATCTGAAATCCAACCATCAGTGGAGGACATTACAGGCTGCTTTTCAATCTGTTGATGCAAATGTGTGCCACTCCCCATTAGGAGCCCCAGATTTTGGAATTAGCCCTTAATTGAACACACATATCCAAGGTCAGCTGAAAGGTGTAATCAGCATTTAACAATATTTTTAAACAACAAACTAACTTGATGAAAACACTCTTGCCTTGCAACAGGATTCACATGGCAACCTTCTGTGTTGGCGAAACTGGTAAAAATCTGACCAAAAAGCTCATGTTACACTGTCTGTTAATTTCCATATTATTAACACAGCTGCCTATTAAGTGCATAACTCTAATTGTTTTCACATTGATATGCAATTTACAGGCAGAAATCCTGCTTTCTAACACAACCTCTCTGCTTCCTCTGTCTCTTCCCATCAAAAAGCAGGCTGCTAGGAATGTTTTTAACCACTATTTTTTGCATCTTTAACATACTAAAGTCTGAGAATTTTTTTTCAGAATTTTTCTTGAAATGATTCAATAAAGATTGTCATGCTTACGCTACCTTAGAAGTGACCCAATGAGTTGAGGCATAAGTTTGATTTGCAGTAACAAAATGCTGTTGCAATAGAATTAAATAGAAGTAAGTCATTTGGTACTACAGAACTGGAGTATTGCTGAAAAAAGAGACATGCTGTCAAAGGTTTTTGTCTTGCCCTCATCAGGGCAGATTTGCAAGAATACCAATGTTAAAGTGAACAACAGTTTATTCTAAATAGAAATTGAAATTATTTGATTTTAAAAAAAGGAATTTAACTGATCAGGGTTCTAGTGCTTCCTTTGCCTTTCCTCTTAAGGCTACTGTGGCTGACCAGGAGGCAATTCTTAACTCTCTGAAAACACAAAAGCATAACAGGGGGTTTTGGGGGTGGGGTTGGGCTGGTGGGGAGTTGGTGCAGTGGGGTGGAGAGAAGGGGTGAGGGAAGAGGGTGATGGGGAGGAAGGCAGGAGTTCCACAGTCACTCCATCTGCAGATTCCAAGGCATTTCAGGATGAGAATGAGGAATAAGAGGAGAAGGTGCAGAAGCAGCAACTTACCATCATCCTTGATGTCCTTGTCAGCAGTGGATGCCACTGGCTCTGTGGCAATAGTCTCAAAGATTTTTGGACCATTGTCTTGAGGGTGCTGAGAGGATGCAGGTTTGCTGATTCTCTGCTAGTCACATGTGGGTTTCCTGCCTATGGTGTGCCACCTGCTCCTGCAAGACAGAGGGCAGAATATCATTGTTATAGGGTGGTCGAATTGTGCTGTTAGTGATAGGGTTGATCTGTAGTCAATTCTTGGGTGAAAACTTTAAGTTAGTTTACAGTATACTTAGCAGCAACTACACGTGTGCTCTAACTCTATCTCTACACTGAATGCTGAGCTGGCCCGCGCTACTCTTCTATCGGTTACTACAGATCATGTGATCTTCCTTAACAAGTATTATTCTTAAATGTACATTGTACACTAAATAAAACCATAATTACTACAGTCAGTGACTGTGAATCACAGTGCTTAGGTAAATGACTGTTACTGTTGAATAGATGGAGGTTCATATGTGTAAGTTTGTGTGCCTGGTATGATTGAAAGATGTGAGTGGATGAATAGAATTATACAGATGTTAGGTGAGTACTGAGTACCAGGGTGTGCTACTGGGTGAGTGATGAGGATGTAGTGTATTGAGCAGCAGGAGAGGTGGTCAGTGTGGTGGTGTGAGATGTGATGTGCGTTAACTCAACTTGACCACCCGAGTAAGATCATTACACTACTTTCAGCACTGCTGCCAGGTCCTGGGTGCGACACTCTGAGCATTGACCACCCTTGCCACCTGCTGCCATGCCCTTCTGAGGGTCTGCTCAAAGGTTTCCTGCCCCCGGCAGAAAAATGGTATCCCCCCCGGCCTTCACTTGTCTGACCAGTGCCTCCCGGGTAGTGTCACTGAAGCAAAAACCTCTTTCTCTGGTGTGGTACACCATCTTTCTTAACCCTGAGTTTTCTAAAGTGATTATCCAGCAGTCATACTTCTATGAGAGCATCTTCCCCTTTATAGAGAGAGAAGCCTGCCTAGGACGTATTGTTTGTTCAGAATTCGGGCTGACAGAGGCTGCCAACAGTGCTACAGAGACAAGTTCAGCATGGGATTTGCTCATGGCCATGCTACAATCATAATGATGAGGTAAGTACACTAATTTTTATGTGCTGTCCACCACATTCTGAACCGGCGCAGGCAGGTCACGGATTGTAACACCCATGTCCCCAGGAAATGGGGCGATCCAATTTTTCGCCTTGTAAGTTCACTAAATTATGTTGTCATTATCCCGTTGTTTTAAGAAAAAGACCTCTACTAGTAGAATAGTGGTCTGGTGGTGTTGCCATACAGGTGTAAGGCACACATTCAAATTTCGTTTGGATTTACTTCTCATCAGGAGTGTTTTTGACAATTTCTCAGCAGAATCCTGTAGTAATAGAATAATTTGCCTTGAATTCCTCCTCTTCAATGACAACCAAATGGCATAAAGACTGGCGCAGTCAGCCCAATTCCTAATTCCTGGGCTGCCAAGCCCTTGCCAGGAATCCTACCACCTTCCAGTTTGCCCATACTTCATTTGCTGTAAAGCTTTTTGGAACATCTTAAAGTCATGAAAGGTGTTTATATAAATCAAGTCTTTGTTTTTTCTTTCATTTTTTCCCACTTTTGCCAATCATTGTCCCTGACATCAGAAGAGGAGGAACAAAGGGAAGGGAAGAGAATTCCCATGTTAAAAATGTCCTTGGCCATGACCTTCTTCCCACCAAATCCTTAGGCACCTGCAAGTTGACTGAGCCGTGCAAGTGGAGCCAATGTGGGAGCCCAGGCCTGGGTTCTGATTGGAGATTCCCAGAAAAATAGTGTTGCCTTTACTTCCATTCAGTTTCCTTAAAAAGGTCAGTTTTTGACAAATCCTCAGGGTCAGTGGAACCAACAGTGACACTATCAGATAACCAATATACTTTTTCCAACCTCCTTTCTCTTCAGACACTCAGGATGCACTCATAAAGACACAGGCACCTGTTACTGGTACAGAATTTATTGTGCTAAAGTCCTGACCCCTGATACTCTAATGGAGTTAGGAGTTGAGATCATCAGCAGCAGAGCAGAGCTGAACATTTTTAACCATAACACATATGCTTTAATACAGATGTAAAAAACACAGTTTTGTCAGGCATTCCATCCTTCGCCCTTTAGGATGTGATCCTTGGTGTCAATAGATATAGAGCTTCTGCATTTCTGCACTCTCAATGTTACTGGTTATTGAAACCTCAATGCTTATGGCCCTTGTAAGAATATATACAATAGCCCACTGTAGGACATGAGCACATAATTAAGGCTGGCACTTTACTGCTATGCAAATGGTGTTATATTTCAGATGAGATGTGCAGGATCACCTGGCATTATTCAAAGTAGGGAAGAATGTTCTCCAGATGTCCTGAACACCATTGCTGCCTCAACCATTTCCGTCCAAAGCAGACTGTTGAGGCGGAGTTCTCTCATCCTGCTCGCAGCAGATTTCATGGCAGGTGGGAGAGGAGAATCCTGTGGCAGGCAAAAAATCGTAAATCCGCTGGCATAAAAACAGCTTGCAATTCTCCCAATGGTATGTTAAATGGGGGATCAGTTATCCCGCCAACTAGAGGGGATTTGCATTCATTAACATGTCATGAATGCTCATCAAAACAGCTGCTCGCTGGAATCTTGTCTGGCCTTCCAATCTTGCATCACACCAACGGGAAATTACATCGGCCTAGAACCCATTTGAAAAGGGGTGACGTGCACAAGTCAGACCTCAGTTCACTGATATCTTTGAGGTGAGTGCAACATACCTGCCATAGCGCTGCAGTGGTCTTGTTGCGATTAATGCCACACTGCTGGGGGTGGAGGGTTGGTCTGCTCCTGCTCTTTACCACATTGTCCCAAAGAACATCACTGTGGTCTGGTACACAAGCAAGTCACCACTTTCAAAAACTAGCATTTCAACTCGGGGTGAGCTGTGAGCTGTGAGGTGAAGGTAGGGTTGATGAGCATGATGGGGGTGAGGGGGAGTGAAGACTGTGGAATGGCAGTGAGGGGGAAGGATGAATATGAGAGGGTCAACAGGGAGGGGAGGCTGTGGAATCACAGTGAGGGGGAAGGGCGAACATGAGGGGGGCCTTTCTGGGGTCATCCTCTAACCTCTTGACATCACACAAGGGAGTGGAGACTAGTTCAACTGAGGTTGAAATCACAGGAGTATGAATCTCCCAGTGGGACACTGTCAGTGAGTGGGAGCAAGGATTAACTTCAAAATAAGAGGATTCCAAAGTAAAAATCACAACGCCTTCAGTTGACAGGAACATTTACATAACCATCAAATGTATTAACAAAAGCATAATTTATTTACATATATAGCACACCCATAACACAAAAATGAATAAATTTTTCTTAATTTTCCTAACTCTGCCGCTACGCCAGGGTGCAGCCTCAACATCCGCAGCAGAGGTGGAGGCAGCCTGCTGACTGCTACGTCCTGATGTTGTCCTCTGATGGCCTGAGGCCTGGAGGGCCACAGCCTGATAAGGGTCACCTGCTCAGGGGCAGAAGCGCCCTTGGCAACCTGAGAAGCTGGAGTGAATAAAGTCACAGGAAGAGGGGGCTGTGAGTAGCTGCACACCCTTGGAGCGTCCTCCAAGGAGGCCCCCAGGGTGTCTGGCTGATGCTTATCCTCCCTGTTGGTGCCTGAGGGCCCCGCCCTGACTCCTGCAGGAGATGGTACCCCTGAAGGGAGGTCAAAGTGCTTCAGCCACATGTCACCTACATCCTGATTTTGCCCACTAGGGTGTGTGGCCATGGAGTGCAAATCCGGCAAGACCTGCTGGACCAAGGTCTCCATGGTGGTCGCCAGCCTTCCCATGACAACCTCAAGGTGTTCGCATGTCGGAAACACGACATCAGACAGAACGTGGACAGATTCCTCCATTGTTCACTCTAGTCTGCTGAGTGACTGTCAAATCTCTTCCTGATGTTTTGCCGTCTCTCGTTGCATCTCCAGGCTGCTTCCAGAGGCTCAATGCCTGACTCAGATTGATTGGGCGTCTGGTCTCCAGCATCCCTCTGAGTGCTGGAGTCCTGGGCTGTCCCTGCCTCTTGCTGCTGTGGGAATGTGTCAGTGAGATGTTCCCCAGAAAGTGAACCTGAGCCTAATCAATAACTGTGCCCCATCAATGCGTGTGTCTCTGAGCTGGCGGAGGGTGTGTGTGGGTGCAGTGATGGTTATTCCAGAGCTTATTCTTCGAATGTAGTCTGGGGCTACACGATGAATGGTAGGACCCTGGGAAGTACCGAGGATCAGAGGGATCTTGGTGTGCATGTTCACCAGTCCCTTATGGTAGCAGGACAGGTAGATAAGGTGGTTAAGAAGGCATAAGGCATATTAGCTGAGGCATAGAATATAAGAGCAGGGAGGTTATGCTGGAACTGTATAAAACGCTGTTTAGGCCACAGCTAGAGTATTGCATGCAGTTCTGGAATCCACATTATAGGAAGGATGTGATTGCACTAGAGAGAGTGCAAAGGAGATTTACCAGGATGTTGCCTAGGCTGGAGAGTTTTAATTATGAGGAGAGGTTGGATAGGCTGGGGTTATTTTCCCTGGAGCAGAGGAGATTGAGGGGGGACATGATTGAGGTGTATAAAATTATGAGGGGCATAGATAGGGTAGACAGGAAGGAATTTTTACCCTTGGTGGAGGGATCAATAACCAGGGGTCATAGATTTAAGGTAAGGGCAGGAGGTTTAGAGGGGATGTGAGGAAGAATTTTTTCACCCAGAGGGTGGTGGGAATCTGGAACTCACTGCCTGAAAGGGTGGTAGAGGCAGAAACCCTCATAACATTTAAGAAGTATTTGAATGTGCACTTGCGATGCATTGACAAACAAGGCTATGGGCCTAATCTAGAAAATGGGATTAGAGTAGTTAGGTACTTGTTTGACTGGCGCAGACTCGATGGGATGAAGGGCTTTTTACTGTGTTGTAGACCTCTATGACTTTATGACTGGTGCTCGACTGGCTCGGGGGCCTCGATCTGCTGGTGCCTAGAAAATAGAAATTAGAGTTTCAGTTAATGAGCATGAGCTAGATTAGACTACATGGGACTCACTGTGAATGTCAAGATTTGCTAGGTTGCTGGGAGAGGCTGATCTCCCCTTCTTGACAGGAGTGATCCCTGTCCTCCCCAACCAGCTCAGCTGCAGCCTCCTCAAGCTGACTGAGGGCAATGATGTCAGCCGTCCCTCCCCCAGTCTGATCTCTCACGCCTTTTGTGTGCCAGCTTGAAGAAAGAAAGGTATGTTATGAGAAGGGATGGAGCAGAGGTTGGGTGAGATGCATGTTCCCTGTGTGTAGTGAGCCCTCCCCAGAAGGGCCAGAGGATGGACTGTGAGCAACATGATAGATGGGATGGTGGCAATGTGAAAGTCTCTGTGAGAGAATTAGCGTTGATTATGGCCCCGCTAATGGCTGTGTGAGATCCCTGAAGAGAGTAGCCATTTGAGTGCATCATGCCATGATGAGAGTTTGATATTAGAGGGAGCTGAGGGATAACTTACCCTGGTGGAGCAGATGAGATCATTCCTGCACTGGGTGGCATTTCGGGCGCAGTTGCCACTATGCTGACCTGCTCCCTGATGGCCTCCCAGGCCAGGGAAGTGAGGCTGCTGTGCTTCCTCCAGCCATCCCTGGGATAGAGCACGTGCTTGTGCGCCTGCACCTCTGTGATCAAGGCCTGGAGGGCCTGTTGGGTGAAGTGGGGTGCTGTCTTCTTCTTGAGGTTCTCGGCCTTCCTCTGCTGGCTTCTAGACATCTCTGGTGCGCTGGAGAGAGTGAGGTTGTGTGTTGGACGGGCTTTAAATATGATGCCCAGATCTTCGAACCCACTAGCTGATGGTGGGTGGATGAATCAGCCAGGTGATTCAGAACAATACACGCCTGTGCATAATTAATGAGGCGCCATGTGCAGAATCGGGCACAAGTTCCTGTCATTCTGGACAGTGGGGTGCCCACTGCCGAAAACACCCGCCACCACATATAGTCTAATTTATGGAAAATTCTGCCCTTGGTCTTCCATTCATTTGCTGTGTGCAAATTAGATGTTTTTAGTGTCCTGAGAAATGATAAGGTGCAAAATATTTAAGTAACTGTCTTACCTTGCTTCCTACTGTTTCAAGTCCAATTCCCTGAAGTAAGCTTCCATTTAGAATTAATACTTGCCAAGCAATCGGTCAGTAACTTAGTGATTTAAAAGATTCCATGAAAACTTGATGCACATCTGTTAAGGGCTGCAGTTGAACTTTTGAGTTCCTTTAATGGCTGACATTTGAAATTGACTATTGGTAATTGGTTGTATCAATGATTGGCTCATGTGCCTGGCTCACCTGATGGTTCAGTGGGAAGTATAAAGTGTAATTTAGTGAACCATACAAGCTGTGAATACTCAAGGTTTGATGCCTGAATTAGCAGAACACAGTTGCAATTGACCTCAGTAACCCTGGACTGGTGAGGAAAGAAATCAGACAATGCTCCTCTCTCTCCAGTAGCTCCTTATGTAAAATGTGCATATAGATGTTGTGGGAAGACAGGATCAAGCTTAGCTGCGGGATTGACCCATGGGGAAATAAGTCACTGATGCTCAGTGATAATTCGTTGCGCAGTTAGTCGATGCATTGATTGTAATGTTCCAAAATTCCCCAGATTTTGGAAAGGTCCCAGTGAATTCGAAAACTGCAAATGTAACACCACTATTCAAGAAAAGAGAGAGACAGGAAGCAAGAAACTATAGGCCAGTCGGCCGAACATCTGTCATTGGGAAAATGCTATTTATTAAGGAAGTAGTAGCAGGACATTTAGAAAATCATAACAAAATAAAGCAGAGCCAATATGGTTTTATGAAAGAGAAATTGACTTTGACAAATTTATTAGAGTTCTTTGAGGATGCAACAAGCATAACGGATAGAGGGAACCAGTAAATGTGGTGTATTTGGATTTCCAAAAGGCATTTGATAAGGTGCCACATAAAAGGTTACTATATAAGATAAGTGCTCATGGTGTTGGGGGTATGGATGGAGGATTGACTGACTAACAGGAAACAGAGAGTTCGAATAATGGGTCATTTTCAAGTTGGCAAAGTGTAACTAGTGGAGTACGCCAGGGATCAGAACTAGAGCCTCAACTATTTACAATCTATATTCATGACTTGGCTGAAGGGACCAAGTGTTTTGTAGCCAAATTTGCTGATGATACACAGATAGTTCGGAAAGCAAGTTGTTAGGCGAGTGTGCATAGAGATATAGATAGGTTAAGTGGGTGGGCAAAGATTTGGCAGATGGAGTATAATGTGGGAAACGTGAGGTTTTCCACTTTGGTAGGAAGAATAGAAAATCAGAATATTATTTAAATGGAGAGAGGTGAAAGAGTACCACAGTACAGAGGGATCTGGACGTTCTCACACATGAGTCACAAAAAGTTAGCATGCAGGTTCAGCAAGTAATTAGGAAGGCAAGTGGAATATTAGCCTTTATTGAAAGGGTGATGAAGCATAAAAGCAGGGAAGCCTTGCTATAACTGAACAGGGAATTGGTGAAACCACGCTTTGAGTATTGCACACAGTTTTGGTAACCTTATTTCAGAAGGAACACACTTGCACTGGAGCCAGTTCAGAATAGGTCCATAAGGTTGATTCCTGGGATAAAGGGGTTGTCTCATGAGAAAAGGTTAAGTAGGTTGGGCCTGCACTCATTGGAGTTTAGAGGAGTAAGAGGTGATCTTATTAAAACATATAGGATCCTGAGGGGGTTTGACAGGGTAGATGCTGAGAAGAGGAGCCAAACCTCTGTGGAATTGGGAAGACTCTGCAGACCTTTGAAAATGGTGGGCGGGCCCTAGATACAGAAGTCCCACTCCCATTTCTTACAAGTCCCATTTTTGCTGGAAGAGGAAAAGAGGTGGGGTGTGACTCACACATGAGGGAAATCGAACTCAGCGGGATCAATTGAACTCGGTGTGGAGTTCAAACAGACCCCATTTTTACCTTAGCAAGGGCCTTAACCTCCAGTGTGGGAGTTACAATTTTATGGAAGGAATGCAAAGGCGCATGAATGGTGGAAAAGGTCTGTAGAACTGTCAAGCTGCAAAATTATTTAAACCCCCAATCCTTTAAAGTTTACAAAAACAGCCTGCCTGTGTCAGTGAAAGTTGAAATAAAGTCTTTTCTAGCAGTTACAATAGCAGTTTGTTGACATTACACCAAGGGCTATCATTATATCATTATTAATGCTTGGCTGCTTTCCACAACGGACAATTATCCCAGCAAGGTTGTTGTAAGTTTGCAATTTTATTGGTAGCTGAAAGAGTTTACTAAAGGACATTACTAAAGGACATACTAAAGGGGTTACGAATACAAGTCTATGTGCTTTTATAAGGGATTGAGGGGTTTTCCTGAATGTGAATGTTTTGTTTATGATAGTAAAGGCCATAATAGTTATTTAGACCTTTATCTTATTTTAGCTCAACATGTATCCTGAGGTCTTCCCATGATGGCTGCTGGGGGAGTTAGTATGGAGGATGTAAGAGCAAAGGGGGTTGGAATTATGCTGGCATGTGAGAGGGTGTGGGAGAATAATTTGCATTAAGCTGGCATGGGGCTGTAAGGGCAATGGGGATGGTTGGTGGGTCATGAATTGGCATTGAGTGTGTATGGGAGCTATAGGGGGAATGGGGTTGGTAAAGGGCATGTGTTGGTATGGATAGGGCATGAGTAGTGGGTGGGGAGGTGCTGAGGTCAGAAGTGTGAAGGTTAGCAGGCCTAACAACTGGAATGATGTTCCAAAGAAACGAGGCTGGCCTTTTAAACAGCCCACCTCGGCACTCAGCAGCCTCTGTGGTCACCTCCAATCTGTATCCTGGGGCAGCGGGCCTAACTCCACCCATACCCACACCCACTTCCTCCTGGAGCAAAAAGCAGGTCAGTCAAGGAACCTTTCCCTGAGGTGGGTGTGATGAGCTGGGAAATTTCCATTGTGCCATATGGCGCATGTATGTATTAGGTAATTGGATCATGGCACTGCAGAAATGGTATTGTACGTCTGAAGAGATATTTCAATAGATGACAAGCTAATTATTTTTCTTTTATTAAAGGTATCCTGGCAGTAGTAACTGATGGTGAAATTACAATTGCAATTCAAACAAGTACAATAGGTTCTTCGAGTTTTGTTTCAACACCTGATCCTGAAATTACTTTCAGCGCCAATTCATATAGTGGAGAGACTTTGGATAGAGTTACCACAAAGGATTATGAAATTGCTTCCAGTGCCAATGCATCTGATAACCACACTATTGTAACTACTGAAATATATAGTACTACTAGTGCCAATCGGAGTCCTAACCCAGCAGAGGATGTTAGTATCAGTGCCTTTCCAGATAACAGTTCCAATGCCAGAACCACAGGTCCAACTACCTCTACTGAGCTACAGGAAGCACCAGGTCAGAGATCGGACACACAATCATCTTCAGCCGCCATCATCACTTCAATGAGCTATACTGGCAACTCAGGTTCCAAAGTGAGCAGCAGTCAGGAACTGTCCACAACTCTTCACACTTCAGTAGCTGTTCAGGAAGTAAGAAGCAATTTGGGTAAGACATTTCCATACTGTTTGTCATTAAATATCGGATAAAATTGCATCAGCTAAAAGAAAACAGGAAACTGACATTAAACCAGAACCACTATGTGCTTGAAAGGTATTTGATGTTGCAATTCCAGAAAAGTAACTAATTTTGACTTTGAGGTAGGGGGAACTGAGTGTTGTCCATCCATATGGATTATTATGATTAGTCAATGGGGAAAACAAACAGAAGCTATATGCATGTAACTCCTTCATTATACAGAATTCGGGAGTGGTGCATTTTTTTGTTGCTGTATCCAGGACCTATGAGATTTTGATGGGTACGTACATGTGGCAGGTATAATGCGGTCCTGCATAACGTTGCAAAACATAGACAGTCCAGCATGTCTTAAAGAACTTGCTGTAGGATGTTGAAATGCTGCATGCTTTTTGATATGTGTTTGTGGCTATGATAAGCAGTTTCATCCTGTGCTGATGAAGCAACGTTCCAATTCCAGTTTACTGACCTTCTACTACCATTATCACTTACCGCGGCCCCTCCCCACCACCACCCAAAGTGATCTGATCTTCCCTTTTAATTTAGAGTTTCCATTCAGCTTCATCATTGGGACACTGGATTTCTTTCCTCCCAACTGGAGAGTGTGCTGAAAATGCAGCTTGTCTGTTAAATGGAATGAAGGCCTGGCCATCAAAACGGTTGGGTATCAGGCAGGTTCTCTTCCCACCACCAAGCCACTAAAATTGGCCCCAAACACCCCTCCCATGATTCTTCACCATGCGATTCTGAATAGCAGAAACAAAACTTACACAGGAACATTGACATGTGTTGTCACTGCCATTTGTTGTGGGTGGGTTTCTGTGGAGATTCTCCTGATTATCTGCCCTAACTTTAATGGAGAAGCTGCAGAAACTCAAAGAAACAGCTCAAACACTGTTCAATAGTGCTTCCATTGATCTTCCATTGCAGATATTATGGATGATCAGGAGAAATTCCTATGGAAATTGTTACGGCCAGGTGGGAAAAAGTGAACTGACTCCTCTCTATTCAATCATCACAACAACGGTTTAAATTTCTTTTCCACGAGGATATGCCCGTTCCAAATCAGAATGTATTTAACTATTTAAGCAGTGAGCAATAAGGAGCCAATCAAACAAGGTTTTCTTGAGTTAAAGAAAGAGCAAATTTTTTAACCACTAAACCCAAGAAAAAAATAAAACTGTGACGTCTCACACAGGTATCAGAAATAAGGGAAGTTAGATTCCAATTAAACAAAAGTTAAAATAATATACGGTTGTGTCCTTTGGTTGTCCTGGAGGTGTAGATTTTTAAATATTGCAGCCAATTTGGATTAGCTGGTTTCATGGATGCAATTAGACATAGAAGATGTTGCAATTATTATGAGATCTCGATGCACTGGTACATTTCTAGTAAAGTTGGCTTCTGAACTGGGTAATATACTTCCAAAAGAGTGAAAGAGATCAGCTTTCAGCTTGTTTCCTCTGCTGTAAACTTTCTTGCCATCTCTCTGCAATGACTGTAGCCTGGCCTGAAATACTTCAGCCATTGTATATTTCCAAAGGGTTTTGGGTGAGTCTGTCTGTGGCAGCCATTGTTTCAATATCCAGCACTTTACTGTTTAATATCTCTTCCTTAGACAGTGATAAGTTTTGATGAGTCTTTGAATTATAGGAAAGGTCTCTGTCTTCACACTCCCCTGAGGGTGGTTTGTTTGTTTTCACCTTCACTTTGGAAGGTGGCCTTGCGTTTTATGTAGTTTGTTCTGCCTCATTTCAAATCGCTAAATTTCCAGTCAGTTGAAAGTTGAAAAATCATATTTTCAAAAATAAAGGGGCATAGCCTCGTGACAAAATGTAATCCTGAGTGTTCAAGGTACCCCATTGGAGGACCGTAAACTGGGATCATCCTTCAACCATTGCAATCTGTAATTGCTAGCAGTTTCAAGACCTTCTGTCCACATACTGCATAAGTTTTTCTGCAAATCCCTTATACACTGTCAATCAAATCAAAGCTAACCCTGATAGACTGCAGAAGATGTTGCAATCCAATTTGACCTTGTTCTCAGTGATAGCAAACTGCCATGTGAATTATTATGACTATTAAAATAAAACAATGTCTAAACCCAAGTTATAATGTAGGATTAGGGTTAGTGCAGCCCTTACTACAACACTGATATCAAACATACAGTGTAGTCCTGATTACTTCACAAGAATGAGATGCAGTCACCGACAGGGTGGTCACTCGTAATTGGCTGCAATTTGACTTCAGTCATTGCTATATGATTTAAACTTTCATTTTAAAAGTTGAAAACCCTGAGGCTGATTGCTGTTAATTCCTGATGACAGAAAAGAGCTGGCTTTTCTGTCAACTCTTCAGTTGTCAGGTAAGTTTCTTCGGCAGTATAGGCTGGAAGCCAACACTGTAGGGACTGGCTACACGTGCACAGAGCTCTGTTTTCTCTCACTCAACACCAGTGCAACTGGACCACAAACCATGGCTCCCTACTCAAATTGCTTTGAAAAATGCAGTTGCTTTATAATCTGTGAAATCAGAGCTTAAAACAAAAGCATAAGTTTGAATTTAATTTTCACTTACCATTTGAGAAATCAATCCTTTTTTTATTTTTATAAGGCACTGGTCACAAGTTGCAAACAAGTTACTTCAAACATTATAGGGTGAAAAGTACTCTGTGACAAAATTAACAGATTAAAATTCTTGCTATAGCAATAGACAAAAGATTTTCATATGAATACATCAATTCATTCATACACGTTGTGTCACATCTTATTCCATGCCGAGTGATTAGTGTTAAAGTGCTAAAGCACAGAGGAACAAAGAAAATGTAAAGAAAAATGCAAACCAGAAATGCTCACAGAAAATTGTAAACCCAATTGTACTGAATTAAACTGTGATCATGCATATAATTCTGTGCACAAGGAGAAAACAAGTGAATTAAATGAAAAGATTTGCCCCATGCTGTGTACTGAATATTTTAATTGATATGTGTTTTGATTTGGTATCCAGTACCTCAGCAGTAACATATCATCAGTAGGATGTCATCCAGATTGGCAAAACTTTCTCATACACATCCTAATTGATGACTGTTCCAGCCAGCATAGAACTGTACTATTTTACCTGCAGTCTGATATACACATGCTTGGATCCTGACCTTACACTGATTTGCTTTGACTGTTTCCCAGTGTGATCTCATGTCATTTTTGGGTATAGGTCTCCTTCTCTCTGAAACCCTGGACATTGTGTTCTTCCTGTTGTGACATCATTAACCACAAAATTTACTCTGGTTCAGCAAAGGTGCCTGTGTACCATACCACAGTCCCATAGCTTTAATTGCTGTCCTTTAAACTAGCACCTCCATCACCCTTCCCCCAATACCTACTTCCTTCTGAGACTTTCTCATGTTCCCTTTGTGAAACTGAGCACAAGCTAGGCTCTCTCATGCCATTGTTGGCCGAAATATTCCAGATGCTGGTAAAATTAAATGTAAAATAAACAAAATAGGGAAGTTATGATTAATGTCTACTAAATTGTGTTTTGATTAATACATTTTTCCATAGACTTGGCCTACATAATGAACATACACTGTGGAGGCAATCATCACACTTTGCAGTTGAATTATACACTTTATGAATAAGTATATTCTAGTACAGTTAAAAATCACTGAAATTAAAATTATATAATGTTAAAATAATGAGTTTTAAATTCTACTTGATTGGTGGGGACAGCTGAAAACATTTCTTCCTTCTTTAGTGTTCTGATACTTAGAATTAAATCAATCCTCCTTATCTGATGACACTCATACCAGTCATGTATGCTGCTCAAATGAACATTAAAAGGGTCACTTACGTAATGTATGAGTTATTAAACTGGCCTTAATCTTGAGGCCTAATCGAGTACAGTCAGAACTTGGCTTTACCCATTGACCTTTGAACTGAACTGAGCCACTCACAAATTCTAATTTTGAGCACACAGGAAATCAACAACACAACTTGAAATTCTTTCTCTGCACCCTAACCCCTCCCCACCCTCACCATCTCCTCTTTTCATATAAATGTTGATTTTTGCTGGGGCACTGTTTCACAGGTATGGATCCTTGTGCTAGTGACTGTTCTTCACAGATCGGATTAAGCAACTGTTAATTTTATTAGTGGGAGCATCACAGTTGAATTTAATCCTACCCTTAAGTGACGTTTACAGTGACAGTCACTGATTAATGATTAAGGGCTGGAATTTCAGTTGATTTAATCCCTCCCTAACCATGGGACGTTGAGGGTGGTTATGGAAACCCATGCCTGTTACAGTCAGCAAACTAGGAGTTGTTCAGAGGTTGACCTGAGGCTTTTGCTCTGAAGTGTTAAATACTGCAAAGTTTGTTGCCATTCTCCACAGAATTGATGGACTAAATTGCCTTGTTTCATTCTGCATTTTCTTACTTCACTTTCCCCATAGGTAAAGCAGGGATAGTGATTCTGTTATCTCTCATACCTCAAAGCATCCAGGTGAAGTCAAATGTTTCATTTCACTAAGTAGAAAGTACTGTGTTCCTTGTACAAGTACACTCAAGTGCTTCTGAAAATTGTTTCATGTTGTTAAAAAAAATTCTGCTTTGCTATTTTTACCACCAAAGTGAATGATCTCACACTTCCCTTCACTTGGAGGCTGAGCTGCAGCCTGTTGCAAGACAATAGTAATTGCGGTCTTCTGAGAGCAACCTCATGTGAGAATGCAACAGAACTCGTGTTATGATAAGAAGCTTCTCAAAGTAGTTGTGTGAGAGACAGCAACTAAGATCAATTTGCTGTGTCAAAGTGTCAAGGCTGTCTAATGAAGAGATATAGAAGAGGGGTCATCCATAATCAGCCAGGCCTTCTGAGATGCTACAACAGAGCTAGATTTCTGAGGATCAGAATGGGAGCCTTCAGAAAGACAGGATCAGCAGCAGGATTGGCATCAGTGAAGATTTTGATTTATGGTTTACATATAGATTTTTCTCTACTTATGACACTACCTGACCATCTTGATCAAACATGAAGTTGCTTTCCAAAAGAAAATGACTAATGATAAAGAAGCTCACAAGGAGAATGTCGAAATAGCTGCGGTGGATACTATAGAAGTAGACAATGTTGTCTTTTTAAATTAAGGAGGACTGCAATGGATAAATCTGGAACTAGTAGTGACAATTATTTGAACATCAGTGCAAAAGATAAGGCTGATGCATTTGCTATAATCTTCAGCCAGGAATGCTGAGTGGATGATCTATCTTGCCCTCCTCCAGAGGTCTTCAGCATCACAGATGCCAGTCTTCAGACAATTTGATTCACTCCACTTGATATCAAGAAATGGCTGAAAGCACTGGATACTGCAAAGGCTATGGGCCCTGACACTATTCCGACAATAGTACTGAAGACTTGAGCTCCAGAACTTGCCGTGCCCCTAGCCAAGCTATTCCAGTACAGCTGCAACACTGGCATCTACCCGGCTATGTGGAAAATTGCCCATGTACACAAAAGCCAGGACAAATCCAACCCAGCCAATTACTACCCCATCAGTCTACTCTCAATCATCAGTTAAGTAATGGGAGGGGTAATCAACAGTGCTATCAAGCGGCACTTGCTTAGCAATAACCTGCTCACTGACGGCCAGTTTGGGTTCCATCCAGGGCCACTCAGCTCCTGACTTCATTACAGCCTTGGTTCAAACATGGACAGAAGAGCTGAACTCCAGAGGTGAGGTGAGGGTGACTGCCCTTGACATCAAGGCAGCATTTGAGTGAGTGTGGCAACAAGGAGCCCTAGCAAAACCGGAGTCAGTGGGAATCAGGGGACAAGTCTCCACTGGTTGGAGTCATACCTAGCACAAAGGAAGATGGTTGTGGTTGTTGGAGGTCAGTCTTCTCAGTTCCAGGACATCAGTGCAGGAATTCCTCAGGGTAGTGTCCTCGGCCCAACCATCTTCAGCTGTTTCATCAATGAGCTTCCTTCCATCATAAGGTCAGAAATAGGGATGTTCGCTAAGAATTGCACAATGTTCAGCACCATTTGTGACTCCTCAGATACTGAAGCAGTCCATGTCCAAATGCAGCAAGACCTGGTAAATATCCAGGCTTGGGCTGACAAGTGGCAAATAACATTTGCACCATACAAGCGCCAGACAATGACGATCTCAAATAAGAGAGAATCTACCCATTGCCCCTTGATGTTCAATAGCATTACTATCACTGAATCCCCCACTATCAACATCCTGGGAGTTGCCATTGATCAGAAACTGAACTGGACTAGCCATATAAATACTGAGCCTAAAAGGGCAGGTCAGAGGCTGGAATTCTGTGGCGAGTAACTCATGTCCTGACTCCCCAAAGCCTGTTCACCATCTACAAAGCACAAGTCAGGAGCATGAGGGAATACTCTCCACTTGCCTGGATGAGTGCAGCTCCAACAACACTCAAGAAGCTTGACATCATTCAGGACAAAGCAACCTGCTTGATTGGCACCACATCTACAAACATTCACTCCCTCTATCACTGACACACAGTAGCAGCAGCATGTACCATCTACAAGATGCACTTCAGGAATTCCCCAAGGCTCTTTAAACAACACCTTCCACCTTCCAAACCCATGACCACTATCATCTAGAAGGACAAGGGCAGCAGATATATGGGAACACCACCACCTGGAAGTTCCCCTCCAAATCACTCACCGTCCTGACCTGGAACTATATTGCCGTTCCTTCACTGTTGCTGGGTCAAAATCCTGGAACTCCCTCCCTAACAGCACTGCACATGGACTGCAGTGTTTCAAGAAGGCAGCTCACCACCACCTTCTCAAGGGCAACTAGAGATGGGCAATAAATGCTGGCCCAGCCAGCAAAGCCCACATCCCGTGAATTAATTGAAAAAACATTTTCAATGACCTAGGATGGTACCTGATCTGGCCCATGTCAGTTAGCCATGAATTAAATGGTTTCAACATTACATCATTGCTGCTGCTTTTGCTTAAGAATAGTCCCTGGTGTCTTTCTCATTTTTCAGATGTGTGAGTTACCTAAAGTATGTCTGTGTGTAAAAAATAAAACTGAAGTGCATTGATTCTCAGTAATGAACTTTTATTTGACACTGATGATAGTCATGATGATGGTAGTGTTCTCTTGTTACAATAATAATCATATAATGTTTTGTCATTCTCACTTGTGAACTTGATGAGCAATAGGTTGTGGCATGGCCGTCTGTATGGCTCACTGTCCTGTGAAAATAATGGTCATAGTCAGACACTAATATATTTTTTCAGAACTATTGACAAATAGATCTGTCACAGGTAAACCCCACTCTGATCTGACTCATAGTGAAAATAAAACTTGTATTGTGGATTTATATCTGCTAACAGAAAAGATACTGCAGAAAAGATAAGTGCCTGCCAAAAGTAAGATGTACTATAATGAAAATGGGTAAAAGAAGAAAGAGACCATCTTTCTTAAAAGCTAATTAAAAGTAGAAAAATTGTGAATAGATTGGTGACACCAGCTGTCTAATTTCATTCAGTTTCTAAAATACAGACTTTTCCAGTATTCCCCCTTCAACAAACTCCTTTACTTTAAATTTCAGACCCATCTTAAACTGTCCCTCTCCAACTTATCACAAACAGTTCACGCAAATAATGCAAATTTGAGAGTTTCCATTTTATTTGTCTACAAAAAGGACTCAGAGATTAAATTCTTAACCTAACATAAATTACACTGCACAGAAAAGATACATCACAGTCTTTACTCAACTTACTCTTACTTCTGTATTATGGATTTAAATCTCCCAATTTTACCATTCTTGGTTCCATTCTCATGTGACTGTTAGGATACAATTTTTGTTAACTTTTCTGCCAGGAGTAATTGATTTTTTGCCATGAAGGTACTTAAATCACTTGCGATTACATTGGTAATGGATACTCAGTGCAGGAAATAAACAGATTTAGCTTAGCCTGATTGTATGTGCCAGTCATGGTGAATTAGTTCATGTGACACTTAAGCCATGAACTTCCTCAGGTTTCTCCCACTCTGCTGTTGTCGGTTTGGCCGAAACCCTTTTTTTTTACAAAGATAAAGGTTTCCTGCCAAAGTCATGGTGGCAAAGCAGGAAAAACCCTGGGGAAATTCACCCACTTACATTTTAAAGCAATTTTCTTCCTTACGCCTTTCCTTGGATTTCTTCTCACCACACACCATCACTGGATGCCCAACAGCTCTCAGGCACCCTCAAATACTACTGCAAAGCCCCTTTTTTAGACCTGTTCCTTAGATATCTCTGATTTTTTTCTCTCTCGTGGAGAATTTCCTACATATTCCATTGAAATTCAGCATGCGGGCAATAATTGCATTAAAGTACAATACTCTAATACCCAAACCTCCCTATATCACCCACAGTGTTAACCATAAAAGACAGATCATTACTTTTTATTTATTTCATTGTTATATATAATAATTGAATACACCAATTGCCCCACACACATGAAAGCCTAGTAGTTGAAACAAGACGTTAGTAATTTGGTAACACAAAGATTATTTCTGAAAAGAGAGACATGTTACCAAAGCTTTCTTCTTACACTCATCAAGACAAATGCAAGAATGCCAAATTTCAAACAATTTATGCTGCAGGAGAAAAGGGTGCTGATTGGTTGGCAAGTCAACTCTGATTGGCTGAGGCATTGCCATGGAGAAAGTAAGGGAATTATATGCACCCCAAAGTTCCTTGTAAATTCAATAAAGACACAAGGCTTGAACATTAGTGTAGCTATTAGTATTATTCTTTCAACTAGCCAATAGTTTCCAAAACCTGGATGCCACTATACTTCATTGTATAGAAATATGTAGACAGATAAGACAGAAGAATGTAAGAAATAGAATCAAGAGTAGACCATTTGGCCCCTTGAATCTGCTCCACCATTCAATATGATCATGGTTGATCTTCTGCCTCAACTGCACTTTTCCCGCCAGCATTCCATATCCCTTGATTACCTAAAAAAATCTATCTTAGCCTTAAGTATATGCAAGGATGGAACATACCGTCTGAAATAGACAATTCTCCCTGAGGCAAAGTCCTGTCTCAAGGAGAATACTGACAATGGAAAAAATTTTAAAAATAGAGACAATAAAAAATTATTAACATGTCCCCCTAATGTGGCAATGTCACATGAGATGGGACATGTTAATAAAGAACACATAAACTTTATTAATTTTTTACAAACTGGACATAAAACTTCATCCTGCCAGGGAATGAAGTTTCATGAATAATCTGGAGCCCACTGGGGCTCCTGGCCTGCCCGCCAGCCTTAAGGTTGGCTGGGCAGGTCTTTACGTACTTTAATTAGCCTGTCAATGGCCTCAGTTGGCCATTGACAGGTCGGCGGGCAGACAGCTGATTTCGCTGTCCGCCCGCCTTCCTAAAAATTTAAATGGACCAGGATGACGTTGGGGATTCCTCCCGACATCATCCCACATCACTTTTCCCTCTGTGAGGGGGCCCCGCCCCCAAATCGCCGAGGCGAAAATCCAGGCCAATGTTTATCATAGAGAAAACAAAATAAAGTGAGGGAAAGAAAGATGGTATTAAGTGAGAGAGAGACAAGAGATGGAAAGAAAAAGGAAAAATAAATTCATAATTAAAATATTTTTGAAATCTTCAATAATGATGAAAGTCTGAAGGAATAAGCAGCCCCACTTGGAAAAGTTAGTTTTTAAAGCAAAGTTGTTTGGCAGTAATTAAGACTTCTCAGATCATTAAAAATTAATTACACCAGAATGGACAAGTCTTAACATTTGCTGGTGTGTTCAGTGGGTATCTATCAGGCAATTAAAGCAACTTAATGCATTCATTAGCCAGAATTTTCCAGCTGACGTGCGGATGGTGTAGCCCTCACATCAGCACGTGCCATTGCGATATTTCGGTGGGTGGGTGCGATCAGTTCGCCCGGCATTAATTGAAGGGCTCGTTAAGCCCCTTAACTTGCCAGATGTGTACGATTTTAAGGGGCCCATGCGGTCAGCGCACGGGCCCAACGGGAAGGCAGGTAGGAGATTATTTAAGAAAACTTTTGCAATGTCGGGATATGTGGACTCAGAGGGGTTGTTCATGTTTTACATGAAGTTATAATTGATGAAAGTGTTTAAAACTTGCCTGTGTGATTGTTAGTAGTTCTCATCGATGTCCAAGAGGTTTTTGTGTAAAGTAAAAGCATTCTGCAGACAGCATTCTTTTTCAGCCTCGCAGCTTTCTGGAGGCCTCCATTTAGCCTGGAGCTATGGGTTCTGACCTCTCCAGTGGAGGCAGCTCCCCTGAGGAGGAAGGGAGGGATAGAATCAGGAGGAGGCCAGGACTGGACAATCAGCCTCCAAGGGAGGCATCTTTGGGTGTCCAGGCGCAGGCACAAGGGGCACAGGGCCAAGAGGTTGTCCAAGGTGGGAGGGACCACAGAAGACGCCACTATCCTGCTGCCAGCATATACAGGCGGCGAAGTAGCTACCTCAATATGACTGAGCTGCAGTGCCGAAGGATGCTTCATCTCTCAAGGGAGACGGTCAACTATATCTGTCAGATGATTGGCCCTGAGATCTCCTCTAACTGTGTGGGTGGACACCCCATGCCAGCGGCTCTGAATGTCACAGTTGCCCTCTACTTCTATGCCTCTGGCTCCTTCCAGGGCTCGGTGGGTGATCTTTCCGGTGTCTCCCAATCAGCTGTCCACACTTGTGTCAAGCAGGTTACAGACGCTCTGTTCAGACGGGTATCCACCTTTATCCACTTCCGCTGCGACCACGCAAGTCAGACACAGCGAACCAGAGGCTTCGCAGCCATTGTTGGCTTCTCCCGTGTCCAGGGTGCAATAGACTGTACACATGTGGCCATCAAGGCACCAGCAGGTGAGCCCGGTGTCTTTGTCAACAGGAAGGGCTTTCACTCCATCAACGTGCAGATAGTGTGCGATCACAGGGTGCAGATTTTACAAGTCTGTGTAAGGTTCCCAGGCAGCTCCCACGATGCCTACATCCTCAGATATTGGGGCTCTTCAGTGCTCTGGCTCGGCTAGATGGTTGGCTGCTGGGTGACAAGGGCTATCCCCTGTGAAGGTGGCTCATGAAGCCAGTACACTGTCCAAAAACAGAAGCTGAGCAGCAGTACAATAAGAGCCAGGGCACCACAAGGGCTGTGGTGGAGAGGGACAATAGTCTTCTCAAGATGCGCTTCCGTTGCCTGGACCGCACTCCAGTACCCCCCAGATTGCGTCTCTCTGATTGTGGTAGTCTGCTGCTCTTCGCACAATCTTGCACTGGAATGGGGGGATGCAGATGACGATAAAGACTTTGACGCCCTGGATGAGGCTGCACATGATGAATCCAGCAGTGCTTCAGAGGATGAGGAAGCACAGGGCGATGATGAAGGCCACAACGACGACCTGTGTTTACACCAAAGAGGCAGGGACACCCGGGACAATTTAATCCAAAGAACTTTCAGCTAGCTCCACACACATGGATCAGCAGGAGCAGCTTTGCCTGGAACTTCCTCACGTGGCACTTAGGTGCTACATCTTCCACCTGATCAGCTGCAAATAAGGCCTTAGTACAGAAACATCAATCTCCAATCGAACACTCATGATAATTATGTGAAGATGAAAAAAGCACCACAATGAAAAGACACTCAGCCACAAAGGTGGACTTTATTCTATCCACAAATAAAGCCCACATGATTATTCAACAATGTTACAAAAAGGGGTCCCTACTCTAAGGCCCACACAAAATCAACAGTGACAAACCCATGGAGTGCCTAAGGTGCCTTATGTTTTCATTTCTGGGTGCTATGTCTAGGTGCCGCCCCATCGCTCGGAGTGGCTTGTGAGACAGCCTGCTGACTCTGCTGTCCTATTGGTCTAAATGACCTTGGCGGATGTCCTCTGGCCCGTGGAGCCTACGATGGGAGAGTGTGGCCAGCTCTTGAACTGGCACCTCTCCAGTTGTCGCAGCCTCAACAGAAGCAATGTTGACTGGCAGAGGGGCGGAGGAGCTGCTGCCCTCATCTGGAGTGCCCTGAGAGGAGCTCACAGCGACGACAGGCAGTTGCTGTGCCGACGTGAGGTCCAAATCTACCTCACTGCAGATGCATGGGCACCGAGTGCCAGTGTCCACAACATCTCCCACAATGGAAAACACCACCTGTGGCCAGAACTGCTGTGGGGGCTTGCAGGTCAGAGCGTAACCCAATCATATTTTGATCCATTTGGTGGAAGCCCCTCTCTATGAGAGTCGCCAATCTCTCATTGAAGGAATCCTGAAGCTCTGGCCTGAGGGCAGATTCTTCACGTTCACTCTGCCTAGACTCCTCCGTCACAGACAGCAACTGAACCATTCCTTCATGCAAACCTGCCAGATGCAAACGCACGTCCTGCCGCCTTTCCTGCAGCTGCTGCAATGGAGACAACTCCAGAGGCACGACATTGGTGCCGGACTCAGCAAGTGTCTCATCCCGTGCAGCTTTCCGGCTGCTGGAGACAATGGCCCAAACCCCACCCCCATTGTTCCCCTTGGGCACATTTGGCGTCTATCCCTTTGCCCCTACCATCTCCTCTAACGATCGTGATGTGCCCTCTCCACTGTGACCCGGGACACCAGTCAACGGTAAAGTCCCCACTGAGGTGTGTGTGTCTGCGCCAGTGCCTGGCTGGGTGAAATGATGTGCCGCAAGTTGCACATGTTGCCCCTCAGGTGTGGAGGGGGGTGCTGCATTGAGGACGTGCGGGTCGCCCTGGTGGTGATGCTGAAATTAATAACAGGGACAGTGCATCAGTTAGCGTACATTCACTTCAACCTTTCATCCCTTTCCCCCCCAGCCTCATAAATAGCTCACCCTTAAAGACCCTTAAAAGAAGAACATTGGTGAGATGGAAATGAGTCAAGATGGGCCCCAAGCATTAAACCACATGCAAACAGGCTGGTTAGATGGCCTCTTGAATGGCACATGGCTTGTAAAGAACAGAGGAGTGGGGAGAGTGCAGAGGTATCTGATGTGGATGCATTGTTGCCTGGATAGTTGCACGGCTGAGGAAACATTTCAAACAGTTTTGTCATTTTCCGCCGAACTCAGGAGATTGAGAGGTCATATTATTGCCCTTCATTCCGTAAGCAGGAGCATAGACCAGGTGGGAAGAAGGCAACATTTCCCCTTGGCACAGGGATGAGTAACGTGGTGGTATTCATCTAAGTTGAGCGCCATGAGGTTCACAGCTGAGGTGCTGAGGACCCTTTGGAGAGAGTAATTTGGGGTGCACTGGCTGAAAGGGTGCAGGAGGTCCCAAACCCCCGAAAATGGAATAAGTCTTTGGGCAGCGGCAATCCAATGGCATGTTAGACCATGGTGATAGTGGTTACAAATAGGATAAGGTGATTTTGGAAGGTTTTGGAGAGGCTTTTCCTCAAGGGGACAAGGGTCCCTCCTGTATGACCCAGACATCAGAATGCCTCAGTGAGTGAATGAGCATTGTTGCAGCATTAACGGTTACAGCAACCATCAGTCATTTGGATGGTGGGCACACAGAGTGGATGGGACTGTGGACCTCAAATACCTGCCCGCTGGACCCCAGCCTCGCCGCCCCCAGGTACCCTGGCCTCCTGCCTCCTGCCCAGCTCCATGGCCTGGTCCTTGAATGGGGTGAGGCACTGGAGGAGGGCGTGCCCACCAACAGTCCTCAGGTGTTCTAGGGCATTGTGGTTACTTTTTGCTTGCAAAACGCATAAGAGGATTTATTGGGGTAGGTCACTCATGTACTCTGCACGCGCATGCAGCACCCCAACCACAGTGGGCCATCTGAGGCCTCCAGCGGCTCCTGTCCACACCACTAGTGATGAGTCCCCAGATGATAGTACGGCTGGTCCCAAACCCCACCCCCAACGTTCCCCTTGGACACATGCGGCATCCATCACTTTGAATAGCACATGGGTCCTAGTGCCCATGGCAAGGAGAATCAAATAGTTGCGGCGCCAATGCCAGCAAATGGGACTTGCCCAAAAGACCTTGAGGCACCCCTTGGACCATCTCATTAGCATCAATATGACATGTGTTGGAGTTCTGAGTATGTGTCCACCGGCGTCCCCTGCAGCTTGCCCCCAAACTACTCAAATGCCACAGAACCAACATATGCTGTGCAGAAAGCCCTTCTTCTTCTTAACCCCTAAGGCTGATGTAAGCATTGTCAGTACCCATTTGCCCACCCAGCATGTGACAGATGCCCTATATGCAGCAACGGCCACCATACATGGTTGGGGTGGGGGGGGCAAAGGCTAAGGCTGCCTTCTGCCTCCAATAGCCCAGGCAGACATGGTACTCACCCGTCCGAAGCGCAGCAAATCATTGAAGCGTTTTCGGCACTGTGTGCCAGTGCGCCGGGCGTCATCATGGGCACTTACAGTCTCACCCACCTCCTCCCATGCCTGACTGGTAACATGGGGGACTCTCCTCCTCCCATCCTCAGGATACAGAACATCACATCACTGGCCCACATCTTCCAGGAAGACAGCACGGCAGGCATCCGAGAATCTGGGGGCACAGTGGTCCCTTGATGGTCTCTCCTGTAGCCTGCCCCCCTCCTCCTCCAACTCCTCCTCCTCTGCCCCCCTTGCAGCATTTCTACCTCTCTGAGTGGCCATGGTGCACTGTTTCAAGCAGGCTGCCTGGCCACTCTTTAAACAGGCTGCTGGCACCCCATTGGAACCGGCAGTCTGAGGCAGCCCACCCCCACAACTATTTTCCCATTCTCCATGGGTGTCGCAAAGCTGCGGTGCGGGCCTTAATTGGCCCACCCACGGAAAATGGCGGTGCAGCCCATTTCGCCAGTGGCAATCGGCAGCCCCCCCCCCCGCCCATTCAGTTGGGCCCACCTGACCGACGAACGTAAAATTATGCCCAGTGTATTTAAATACTGAGTCTGTTGGCGAGGTACCATTATAGAGAATCTTCTGGAAGAACTGGCTAATTTGGGCAACAACTTCCTCATTTCCATGTTTAATGCACAAGTGCAATCACTGAAAATTGCTGTCCAATTTACACAAATAATAAATCTGATAGCCTCATCATTATTCTAATCAGAAAATTCAGGCCATTATGTTTTTAGGCTTTTCAATCAGATAATTTCCTTGTGCTCAGAGCCAAAGACTACTGCAAATGTGAGCTCTGTCCCTCTATGGAACGGAGTATAAATTTGTATGTATAGTACTGGTTAGAATGTTTTCAGTTTGTGGGAAGTATCACAAGCCATTTTATGACCTCCTAGACTTTGAAAAACAATAAACACTCTGAGTCCATGACTTAGGCTATAAAATAGATTTATTAATAATAACAGATAAGCAGCAGCAAAGACAATGTTGCAACTTGTAAACTTTTACCGAACATTTAACTTGTGCTTTATCCTTGGATACAGAAAAATGAACAAATGGAACACTTCCTGAATTGTACTGATACTAAATTTATACAGGTGTCTGTGCAATACCTCTGTTATGTGAAGATTTAAATGAACCAAAAAGTCTTGATTTTCTCCGAAAGCTGTTGTAATCATCAACATTTGTGAGTAGAACCAACACAAGCTAGAGGAAGCTCTAGGGGCTGGATTTTCACCAAGCTGGGATGGCTCGGTAGCTCTTTAAAAATGGCGAGTGGTTCCAGATTCTGGATTCCAATCCCATTCCCAGGGTTTCCCTTTATCTGGGATATTGGGCTGGCTCAGGTCATGAGCTTGCATCCTGAACTTTTGACCTGGCCGGCTTCATTGCGGGGATAGGTGAGTCCTAGTTCTATGCAATTTTCATGGAGTCTTTTCGAAGAGCCATGGTTCATGGCACCTCTGAGGTTGTTTTTTATTCTTTGATGGGATATAAACATTGTTTAGCCAGTATTTGTTGCCCATCCCTAATTGCCCTTGAATTGAATGGCCTATCCAGCCATTTCAGAGGGCAGATTGGGTGTCTGGAGTCCAGATAATTGTTGTAGGGTGGCCAAGTTGTACTATTAATGATAGAGTTGATCTGCAGACACATCTTGGGTGGAAACATTAAGTTTATTTATACCATATTCAGCAGCAACTACACGTGTGCTTTCAACTCCAACTTTAACTCTACACTGACTGCTGAGGTAGCCCGCGCTACTCTCCCATTGGTTACTACAGATCATGTGATCTTGCCTAGCAAGTATTATTCTTAAAGGTACATTAAACGCTAAATAAAACCATAATTACTGCAGTCTTCCCCATTCAACATGGCTATACATATTATATTTACAAGTACATATTTTTCAAGACAACAGTATTTCAGGTGGTTTCCAGGTACATGTGGAATGTCGCAGCTCCACAACTTCAGCTTCTTTGTCAGGAACCTCCTTTGCCAGAGTTGCCTGAACATCAGGTGCTTCAGTGGGCACTTGCAGCTCTGTATCCTCAACTCTTACAGGAACATCAGACAGGTCAATTCTGGGTTTCCTCAGCAGGAAACGCAGACCCGGTCATGATCACTGGTGGAACCAAATCTTGGTGATTTGTTTCTCTCTTCCTTAAATGGTCCACATGTTTACGGATGATCCGACCTTCCACCTCCACGTGGTAAAATAGAGGTCCAGTCACCGCACTTATTTCACCCGGTAACCACTTTGGACCTCCCCAAAGTTTTCCACGTATACCAGCTCTCCCACTATAGATTTCCTCACGCAGCTAAGCCAGTCATGTCTAGTTTTCTGGCTTCCCTGACTCCTTTCCACCATCCCCTCTAAATTTGACATTATTAAGCTCAATCTCACCCTGAGATGGTGTTTCAACAATGACTCCGCAGGTGTGGCACCTGTTGTCGTGTGAGGAGTAGTCCTGTAATGAAAAAGAAAGTGTGCTAACTTGGCTGCCAAGGAATCACCAGTTAGCTTTCTCATGCCTGCCTTGAATGTTTGAACCACCCTTTCGGCCAGTCCATTTGAGGATTGGTGGTATAGTGCAGTTTTCACATGAGTGATACCATTGAGGTTGATAAACTGTTGAAACTCAGCACTTGTAAACGCTGTGCTGTTATCAGGAACAGCTAATCTTGGTAGTCTGTGAATGGCAAAACTTTGACATAGTTTCTCAATTCTAGCGGCCAATATTGGTGACTTCACCCCATATACGTCCAACCATTTAGAATGGGCATCGACAATGAGCAGAAACATTGTTCCAAGAAAGGTCCAACCTGGTCAATATGTAACTGCACCCAGGATCTACCTGGCCACTCCCATGGGTGTAATGGAGCTGTCACTGGCAACTTTTGCAGTTGCCAGTGCACACAGTGCTTTACTAAACTCTCTATTTCACCACCCATCTCAGGCCACCATAGATAGCTGCGTGAGAAATTCCTGGATGGGCACTGTTATGAGAAAGCATTTGGTAAAGGCTGAGTTGTTTAAATCCCAGAGGGAAACTTGAACAACTGTCATAACCTATATTTTCAATTGGTATGTTCGAGATGCAGTTCTGAATTCAGGAATAAAACCACCAAGTCTCAAGAGGTTTTTATATAGAACTAAATTAAACATTTATTAATCTTACAAGGTATTAAACACATACACTTATCTACAAATTATGACCATAATAACTTTTAAACAAATGCCCAAATTAATCACTCCCAGGTAAATCTTCACCAAGGCAACAACAATCCTTGGACTTTAAACAGACACCAAGCAAAGCACATTTGACCTTACAAATTCAAAATGAGGTTCCTTTCAATTTGTTTCCTTTGCAGACACAGTCCTAGGCTTGCAGGCTGATTAGATCTTAAATACCCTGACTCATACACACAATCTCCCTTCGGTTTATACCTTGCTTCCCCTTTGAATGTAAATTTTCCATTGTATTACTAGGTTTTTAATTTTACCTCTCCTAACAATAATCTTTTCATTCTACCAATTTTATTACTAATATAAGCACATTGCTTGGCTTCTCCCAGCTAGGTACAAGATTTTACCCATCCTTTTGAATGATTTATTTAAAAATTCAAATTCCACTTTATCTTTTAACTAACTTACCTTTATCTAATTAACATCTCAAAACCACTATACCACAAAGCACCCAGACTAGTTGGCTTTAATCCAATTAAGCCAGATATAGACACACACATAGACACAGACCCTACTACAATTCAAATTTGAAAATAATTTCTAATAACACTAGAGACATTAACCTCTTCATGACAGGCACTTTAATTCAATTAAAAGTGACTTCCTTCTCTTTGGAGGAACTATCACTTGTGCTACCCATCCTGGCTGGTTAGTTCATGTCTTCTGTTGAAGTATGGTTTCATTTTGTCAGATACAGGCTCATGTGACCAACCAGGAAGCACTTGTTCTCATACTTGACGTAGGACTGGGTCCCGACTTGTCCAGTCTCTGATATGTTGAGCACATACTGGCGAGGAATCTAAGAAATTTAACAGTAAAATAAGTTACTGTAGAACTGGGATGTGCTCATCATTTTTTTGTGAAGGCAAATGATTAAGGGCATCAGCGTTTGCAATTTGATTGCCAGGCCTATGTACAAAAGTGTATTGGCATGCTACCAGAATTAGAACCCATCATTGTATTCTTGTTGAGGCCAGGGTGGTATAGCCTTGTCCTCACTAAACAATCCTAGCAATGGTTTGTGGTCTGAAAAAACTGTAAAATGGTGACTGTGGACGTACTAGTGAAATTTATTGATGCCAAACTTGATGGACAGGCCTTCTTTTTCTCAGTATCTCTTTTCTGCAGTGGTGAGCGTTCTTGATACATAACCTGGTGGCTGTTCTGTGCCATGGTCCATCTGATGAGAGAGCATTGCTCCCAATCCAATGTCAGCACCAATTCTTTCGTCTGGTCATAAAGCACAAATAGATTAGACGAGTGCAACAATTGTTTCACCTTTATGAAAGCTGCGTTTTGGGGTGCCTTCCAAGATCAATGTTGGTTTTTTTTGAGTATATTGAGTAGAATGCAGGGGGGGCCAGCACTGTAGACAAACTGGGTAAGAACCATCCATAATAGTTGAGCATTCCTAGGAATGTTTTGAGCACTGAGGCGTTCTTTGGCACAGGTGCCTCTCTTATAGCTCTCATTCTCTCCTCAACCGGGTGGAGACCCTGTGAATCTACCCAGTAACCCAAATAGGTTACCACCCTTATTTGGAATGTGCACTTTTATTTTTTTTTAGCACAGGCTTTAATCTCGATCTTCTTTATGACTTCACTATTGGTCAGACTTCTCTCAGATGCAAGCTCAACAGCTCAGTGGCTGTGTCTCCCAGACTTTCATTATCTGTCTGCTTCTTGGACAACTCTGCAGCTTTTGCTTCCAAAGCCTCTTTGGCTTCATTTAGCTGATTTTTCAGCTCTCCCATCTCTTTTTTGTATTTGTTTTCTGTCTCCTGGTAAATTGAACTTTGTTGTGACTTCTTTGCCAACTGATTCTTCAGTTTGTTCAGAGAAGTGATGAATTTTTTTTGTTTCTCTTCATACTCTTCCAGAGGTACAAACTTTGACCTGAGGGAATCTTGTAGTGTGTGAAAGTCTTTCAACAGGTTTTCTTTTTCCCTTCGAAGGTTGCTCACCTCGTCTCGAGCTCTGTCATCAAGCAGGGTCTCTTCGAGTTTCTTCTGCTGGTCTTCCAGGTTTTGGCTTAAGACAGCCTGCATTTCTTCAGGTTGTTCAGGCCTTACACATTACTTTTTTCAAAACAGGAAGGCTTCCAGCTTTCTTTTGGAATCTCAGTGGCCAATCAGGGTTGATTTCCTTTAGCCAATTTCACTCCAGAAGGCTTGGCCCTCTGCCTCTCAATACTAACACTGGTAGCTTTGCCAATTGGCTTCCATAATGGACAGTTAATCTGCTTATGCCTTTTACTTGAGTGTCTTCACCTGTATATGTTTTTAGCTTGATGGCTGTTTCTTCTAAACTTAATTGATGTTCACCATTATTCAACTATCTGAAAGTATGTTCCCCAATTATGGTAGTGGAGGCTCCCATGTTCACTTCCATTCTAACAGGTTTGCCATTTACTTTCACCGTGACAAATATTGGTTCTGTATTTACAACTTTCAGATTAAAAAATGAGTAAATGTCTGAATTTGTTGTTTCAGGCTCTTCTACATTGTAGATTTCATTGGGCTTCTTCTTTTGTTTACAAGCCTGCTTGTATGTTTCCTTGCATTGCCTTATCATATGTCCATTTCTGTGACAATAGTAATATTCAATTTTTTAAACTGCCAATCGCTAAAAGACTGATTGTTTCCACTTCTATTAAAATTATTCTTTAATTTCATAGCTAAGTTATTTTTCTCTATTCTTTGGCTGTTTCCCGCTTATCGATGGAGTCTCGCCGTCTCACGCCTCTTTCGCTTGAGGTTTCCTGCCCGATGTGGAGGATGGCACTGTTTTAAGCACCTCATATTGCTTTTGAATCTCATTGCGCTTTCCATAGCCATTGCTATCGCTAACGCCTTCTTGAAATCCAGATTCACTTCAGACAATAATGTTTTCTGAATAGAGCCCTCTTTCACACCACACACTAAACAATCTCTGAGCATGTCGTTCAGAGTCATACTGAACTCACCATGTTCTGTTAGCTGCTTCAAATTTGGAATGTAGCATGCAGTTGTCTCCCCCAGGACTCTATTTCATGAATTAAATCTGAACACTTGCATCATGGCTGAGGGCTTGGGTTGAGAGTGACCCTTCATGAGGTCCACAAATTCATCAAAATCCTTCAAATCTGGGGCACTGGGTGCTGTCGAACTTCGAATCAGGTTGTAAGTTTTGCTCCCACAAGTACTCAAGAGGATCGCTCACCTCTTCTCTTTCCACACAATCTTGTTCCCTTGAAAAAAGAATGTGAGGCGTTCTATGTATTGAGAGCAATCATCTGCGGCTGGTTCAAAAGGATCAATTCTCCCAAATTATGGCATTTTGAGAGGGGATTACTTCTTCAATTCTAACGGAGCTTGCTACAATCACTGGGTGAGGTACAGTGCCGGTTTCTTTTTAACTTGATTTCTTCCGTTCAATCCTGTTTTATCCTCAGCACCAGTTTGGTGTAGGGTGGCCGAGTTGTACTATTAGTGATAGAGTTGCTGACACTTCTTAGGTGGAAACATTAAGTTTCCATTGTAGCCCACATCCCTGAATGATTTTCTTTTTTAAATTACAAAATTAAAAAAACTACACGTGTGCTTTTGACTCCAACTCTGTCTCTGCACTGACCTGCTGAGGTAGTCTACGCTACTCTCTTGAACTTGCTTATTGAGTATTATTCTTAAAGGTACATTACACACTAGATAAAAGGATGTCCAATGTCCTTCCTGAAAGGAGATGAGTGAACCAGATGGGATTTTATGACAATAAATGATAATTGTCATGGTCATAATTACTGAGACTAAATTTTTTTAAATAATTGAATTCAAATCCCACCAGCTGTCTGGTGGCGTTTGAACCCATGTCCTCAGAGGATTAACCTGGGTCTCTGGTTTACTAGTCCAGTGAAATTACCACTATGCCACCATCTCATTGGGCCAATAGAGGTGTCGTGATCCATAGTCTACATGAGGGAATCTTTTGAAAGATAAGTTAAAAGATCCTCCTCATGCCTCGCCCCCCCAAACAATACAGATGGCCCCTCATGACTCTGATGCTAAGCTATGACCCCACACACTCTCTATGGCTCCTCATGCTCCCCTTGCAAAGGAATGTATCCACAAACAACCCTAAGGCCCCGTGCCCCCCCATGCCTTGAGGATGAAAATCCATCCCGAGGTCATGATGTTCTAGGCTAGATATGATATTGAAGATTTGTTTGGGAACAAGGAGTATGATAGTGGTGCCAAAGCTAAAGTGTGTTAAACAGATAAGAACACTCATTGGAAAGTTGAGTTCTGACACTGCTCACAGTAGTCAGTGAGGATTGTCCTGAGCAATAATCTTCATCTTGCTCAACTCCATATTTGTCCAATCTTTTCGAGTGTGGGGCCATATTTCCAATTTTTTTCTTACTAAATGGACCAATGAGTACATTTCAGAAAGATAAGTTTTGGCAAAACATTAAACATGAATTACAAAATAAAGTTGAAGTTTGAAGAAAAGAAATAACTTGCTGACAAAAATAAAGCAATATCAAAGCAAATAAATTGATAATTTGAAAACAGAGTAATAAAGATCACCACTAGAGTGTAAGAGGGACCGAGTCACTCACTCACTAGGCTGAAGTCTCCGGTCGGCAAGCAGGGGCGGGGCCCACTCACCGACGTGTACAATGACGCATGGTGACATCGGGCGGGTGTCCTGACATCACCGTGTGTCATTTAGATTTTCAGTTCAGTGGGTGCGTAGCCGCCCACTGAACTGTCAAAGGCCTATTAAGGCCTGTTTAAAAATAATTTAAGCAAATAAATGAGCTGCCCGTCCAACCTTTAGGTTGGATGAGGTTTCATGATGTGTTTCAAAATTCAATTAAAATTTAAAAAATAATTCTTTGACATGTCCCAGCTCATGTGACACCCGACTGGGGACACCGATCAATTTCGCGCCTGCCCCTGCACAACCACCCTGACTGGGGGTAAGTTTTTCCCATTGTGTGAGTGGGTGTGATTGTGTGTTGGTGTGTGAGGGTCAGGGTGAGTGGGAATCCTGAGACTGCGTTTGAGCCAGACACACACACTCCCTCACTCACTCACTCACTCTCTCTCCCACACTCACTCATTCTCTCTCCCACACTCACTCTCCATCTCTGCCACATGGACTCACTCTCTCTCTCTCTGAAACTCACTCTCTGTCTCCCTCTCTCCCACACTCTTTCACTCTCTCTTTGTCCCACACTCAAACCTTCACTCTCTCTCTTTCCCATACTCACTCACTCACTCACTCTCTCTCCCTCCCACACTCACTCATTCTCTCTCCCTCTACCAACTCATTCATTCACTATCTCTTTTCCACACTCACTCACTCTTTTTCCCTCCCACACTCACTCACTCTCCCGCCCACACTCACTCATTCTCCCTCCCACACTCACTCACTCATTGGCACACTCATTGACTCACTCTCTCTCTCTCCCACATACAATCTCTCTCCCTCCTTCTCTTCCACACTCACTCACTCTCCCACACTCAGTCCACATGGGCCCCAGCTATGCCTGTCTCTTTATGGGGTATGTGGAACATTCCTTGTTCCAGTCCTACTCCGGCCCCCTTCCACAACTCTTTCTCCGGTACATCGATGATTACTTCGGTGCTGCTTCGTGCTCTCGTCAGGACTTGGAAAAATTTATTAATTTTGCTTCCAATCTCCACCCCTCCATCATTTTCACGTGGTCCATCTCTGACACTTTCCTTCCCTTCCTTGACCTCTCTGTCTCAATTTCTGGTGATAGACTGTCCACCAATATCCATTACAAACCCACCGACTCCCACAGCTATCTCGACTACAGCTCCTCACACCCCGCTTCCTGTAAGGACTCCATCCCATTCTCTCAGTTCCTTCGCCTCCCTCGCATCTGTTCCGATGATGCTACCTTCAAAAACAGTTCCTCTGACATGTCCTCCTTCTTCCATAACCGAGGTTTTTCACCCACGGTCGTTGACAGGGCCCTCAACCGTGTCCGGCCCATCTCCCACGCATCCGCCCTCATGCCTTCTCCTCCCTCCCAGAAACATGATAGGGTCCCCCTTGTCCTCACTTATCACCCCACCAGCCTCCGCATTCAAAGGATCATCCTCCGCCATTTCCGCCAACTCCAGCATGATGCCACTACCAAACACATCTTCCCTTCACCCCCACTGTCGGCATTCCGTAGGGATCGTTCCCTCCGGGACACCCTGGTCCACTCCTCCGTCACCTCCTAGTCCCCAACCCCCACCTATGACACCACCCCATGCCCACACAAAAGATGTAACACCTGCCCCTTCACTTCCTCTCTCCTCACCGTCCAAGGGCCCAAAAACTCCTTTCAAGTGAAGCAACATTTCACTTGCATTTCCCCCAATTTAGTCTACTGCATTCGTTGCTCCCAATGCGGTCTCCTCTGCATTGGAGAGACCAAACGTAAACTGGACGACCGCTTTGCAGAACACCTGCGGTCTGTCCGCAAGAATGACCCAAACCTCCCTGTTGCTTGCCATTTCAACACTCCACCCTGCTCTCTTGCCCACATGTCTGTCCTTGGCTTGCTGCATTGTTCCAGTGAAGCCCAATGCAAACTGGAGGAACAACACCTCATCTTCCGACTAGGCACTTTACAGCCTTCCGGACTGAATATTGAATTCAACAACTTTAGGTCTTGACCTCCCCCCTCCATCCCCCACCCCCCTTTCTGTTTCTTCCCCCTTCCTTTTGTTTTTTCCAATAATTGATATAGATTTTTCTTTTTCCCACCTATTTCCATTATTTTAAAATATTTTAAAATCTTTTATGCTCCCCCCATCCCCACTAGAGCTATACCTTGAGTGCCCTACCATCCATTCTTAATTAGCACATTCGTTTAGATAATATCACCAACTTCGACACCTATGTGTTCTTTTGTCCTGCTGTCTGTGACATCTTTTGATGATCTGCTTCTATCACTGCTTTTGCCTACAACCACACCACCCCCCTCCACTTCTCTCCCCCCACCCAACACCACCACCCCCCCCACCCCCCACCACCACCACCTTAAACCAGCTTATATTTCAACCCTCCCTGGGATTCACCTAGTTCTGTCGAAGGGTCATGAGGACTCGAAACGTCAACTCTTTTCTTCTCTGCCGATGCTGCCAGACCTGCTGAGTTTTTCCAGGTAATTCTGTTTTTGTTTTGTATTTCTAGCATCCGCAGTTTTTTGTTTTTTGTTTTTATCTCAGTCCCTGTCTTTATCTTTTTACCACACTTACTATATCGCTCTCTCCCACCCTGCCTCACTCAGTCTCCCTGAAACTCACTCACTCTGTCTCTCTCCTTCCCACACTCACTCACCCACTCTCTCTCCCACACTCACTCACCCACTCTCTCTTCCACACTCACTCACCCACTCTCTCTCCCACACTCACTCACCCACTCTCTCTCCCACACTCATTCATTCACTCTCTCTTTCCCACACTCATTCACTCACTCTCTCGCCTAAAGTTGCTCACTCCCTCTCTTTCCCATGCTCATTTACTCACTTTCCCTCCATCTCTCCCACACTCAGTCCGTCTTTACTTTTCTACCACATTCTCTCTCTCTCCCACCCTGACACACACTCTCTCTCTGAAGCTCACTCAATTTCTCTCTCTCCCTCCCACACTCACCAACTCCCTCTCTCTCTCTCCCACACTCACTCATTCACTCTCTCACTCTGTCCCACGCTCACTCATTCACTCTCTCTCTGGCCCAACTCTCTAACTTTCTCTCTCTCCCACATACACTCACTCACTCTCTCTCTGAAACTCACTCACTCTCTTTCCCAGTCACTCACTCTTTCTCTCTTCCCACACCCACTCACTCTTTCTCTCTTTCCCACACTCACTCACGCTTTCTCTCTCTCCCACACTCACTCACTCTCTCCCACACACACTCTCTCCCACAATCACTCCCTCTCCCTCCCTCACTTATTCAGTCTCTCTCTCTCCAACACACACTTTCTCTTTCACACTCTTACCCTCTCTCTCCCACACTCACTCTCTCTCCCTCGCTTACTCACTCTTTCTCTCCCATACTCATTCACTCACTCCTTCATTCTCATCCTCACACTCTCTCCCTCTCATGCTCACTCATTCTCTCTCTCTCCCACACTCACTAACTCTCTCCCTCTCTCTGAAACTCAGCCAGTGCCTTTCTCCCTACCACACTCACTCACTCTCTCTTCAAAACTCATTCACTGTCTCTCTCTCTCTGAAACTCACTTACTCTCTGAAACTCACTTACTTTCTCTCCCACACTCACTTACACACTCTCTCTCCCACACTCGCTTACTCACTCTTTCCCTCCCACACTCACTTCCTCACTCTCTCTCCCACACTCCCAGTCTTTCTCTTCCACACTCACACTCTCTCTCTCCAATACTCACACTCTCTGTCCCACATTCACTCTCTGCCTCCTACACTCACTCTCTCTCTCCAACTCTCACTCTCTCTCTCCAACTCTCTCTCTACTACACTCATTCCCCCATCTCTCTCACACTTACTGACTCTATTGCTATCTCTCCCACACTCACTATCTCTCTCTTTCCCCCACACTCACACTCTCTCCCCCCACACTCATTCTCTTTCTCCCCCACACGTTATCTCTCCCCCACACAGACCCTCTCTCTCCCTCGCTTACTCACTCTTTCTCTCCCACACTCATTCATTCACACTCACTCACTCACTCTTGCTTTCTCCCACACTCACTCGTTCTCTCTCTCTCCCACACTCACTCACTCTCTCCTTCATTCACATACTCACACTCTCCCTCTCACACTCATAAGCTCTCTCTCTCTCCCACACTCACTAACTCTCTCCCTTTCTCTGAAACTTGCTCAGTAGTCCCTTTCTCCCTAACACACTCATTCTCCCTCTCTCACTCCCACACTCACTCATTCTATCTCTCCGAAACAAATTTACTATCTCTCCCACACTCACTCTCTCTCTCACTTATTCACTCTCTCTCCCACACTCATTCACTCTCTTTCTCTCTCTCTCCCACACTCACTCACACACTTACTGACTCACTCTTTCTTCAACACTTACTCTCTCTCCCACACTCACTCACTCTCTCTCCAACACTGACCCTCTCTCTCCCTCACTTACTCAATCTTTCTCTCCCACACTCACAATCACTCACTTTCTCTCACACTCACTCTCTCTCTCTCCCACACTCACTGACTCTATCTCTCTCTCCCACACTCACTCTCTCTCTCCCACACTCACTCACTCTCTCCTTCATTCGCATATTCACACTCTCCCTCTCACGCTCACTAATTCTCTCCCTCTCTCTGAAACTCGCTCAGCAGTCCCTTTCTCCCTACCACACTCAATCACCCTCTCTCACTCCCACACTCACTCATTCTCCCTCTCAATGATGTGTCATCATTGTTGAAATGTAGAAAAATGCAGCAGCCAATTGCACACATCAAGGTCTCATGAACAGCTATAAAATAAATATCTTGAAAATCTGTTTCAGTGGTCTGAATTGAAGATTTAATGTTGACTGGGGCACCAGGAGAGCTATTCGTCTCTTCTTTAAATTATGCCTTGGGATCTTAAATATCCACCTGTGTGACCTCACTTTATGTCTCAGCCTGCCTGTAGGACAGCCTCAGTACTGTATCCAATAGTCTGGGCTATGTGGTCAAGGTTTTGGAGTAGGGTTTGAACTCATAACCTTCTGAGGTGAGAGTGCTTCCATTGAGATCTGATGCAATACACTGCAAGTCAAAACCCAAATAAATAGCTCCCATCATTATGCTTTAAATTCTTCAATCCAAGCGATTGAGAAGTTCATGTAAGTAGAGTTTCCATTTGCCTCATGTGGATTGCATATTCTCTCATCAGAGAATTAAACTGCAAGTAGCAATAATTGGGATATTTGATCCCAAAGAGGCCCTGACTATCTGCTCTCTGAGGGAAAGGTCTCTGCTTAGTCATTATACAAATGACAAGCATTTAGAGTCCTTGCTAAGTGGATTGGTGATAGACTTTAAGAAGACATGGACAGGCTGGTGGAATGGGCAGACAGATGACAGATGAAATTTAATACAGAGAAGTATGAAGTGATTGAATGGTCACAGCACAGAAGGACATGTCCATGCCAGCTGATCTGAAAAAACAATTCAGCTATAGTGCCACTCCCAAGCCCCTTCCCCGCAGCCCTGCAATTTTTTTTCCTCTTCAGATGCTTGTCCAATTCCCTCTAGAAAGCCATGATTGAATTTGCCTGCACCACACTCTCAGGGCATTCCAGATCCTAACCACTCAATGCATAAATGAAGCTTTTCTTCATGCCACCTTTGATTCTTTTGCCATTCACCTTAAATTGGTGTCCTCTGGTTGTCGACACTTCTGACAAGCGGGACAAAATTAGCTGTTACTTGGGGAATTGTGGATTAATTAAGGAAAGTTAGCACTGATTTGTTAAAGGTGAATCATGTTTAACTAACTTGATTTAATATTTTTGATGAGGTAACAGAGAGGGTTGTTAAGCGATATGTGGTTGATGTGGTCTATACAGATAAAGTGTTACATAATTGACAGCAAAGTTGAAGCCTATGGAATAAAAAAGACAGTGACAGCATGGATATGAAATTGGCTGATTGACAAGGAGCAGAGTGTAATGGTGAATGGCTGTTTATCGAACTGGACGAATGTATTTAATGGGGATCTCCATTGTTTGGGACTAGAACCACTGCTTTTCATTACAGATTTTAATGGCATAGGCTTGGGTGTACAGGGTACAATTTCAAAATTTGCTGGTGACATAAACCTTGGAAATATTGTGAATTGTGAGTAGGATAATAATATTCTTCAAGAGGAGGAATGGTGGTGGAATGGCTGGACTGGTGGCAGATAAAATTTAATGCAGAGAAATGTGAAATTTTGATTTGAAGAATGAGGAGAAGCAATATAAAATAAAAGATACAATTCTAAAGGGGGCGCATGAACAAGAGAACTGGCATTATATGTTCACAAATAAATGAAAGTAGCAGGCAGATTGAGAATGCGATTGAAAGACGGCTGCCTCAAGGAGCTGCAGACCTACAAATCATCAAATAAAGGTTTTAAAAGCTGAAAAAACCGTCCATGCATCGCAATCAATCACCTGGAAATATAGCTGATAAAAGTTCTGCCCACAGATATTTATTTTTATTTTATTGCATAACAGAAATTTCATCCCACCCTTCGATGAGGTTTGATGAAAAGTGCAAAGCCACTTGGCCAATTTGCCTGTCCACCAACCGTAAGGTTGGGCCATGAAAAATCAGAGACAATTGTGCCATTAATGGGCTTAATTACCCTCTTAATTGTCGGCAGGCACGCTTCCAACTTTTGCACGTGCCCGCCAAGCAAAATATTGCGCAAGCGCGTGATGCCATCGGGACGCTCGACCACGGCTTCTCCTGCGATTTTATGCCCAATTGGGTCAAACGTGCGCCCGCCCGTGGGACATAAAATTCAGTCCCTGTAGTGTGAAAAGGGCATTGAAATGAGAAGTAAAAATTTTAATTGATTATGGCAAGAGAAGTAAAATATTTTTCAGTATACTAGGACGAGAAGTTAAATGAGTGATACAGGGGGAACAACTGAAATTGTAATGAGTTTAGGCCATGACAACAGATGTCACCCAGGCTGCATAAGTGCTAAATAAGGTTTTTGCCTCAGTGGTTAACAAGGAGGAGACAGGTAACTTATTTGATCTGGTAAGTTATTGCAGAGATATGTTGTTGTGTCACTAATCCAATTTTGACCATGTAATCGATGGACTGAATGGCTTCTTTTGGTGTCATGATGGTGCTACCAGTGTGGTTGCCGAATAGCTGTATAAGCTTAAGGTGAATAAATCTCAGGAGCCGAATGAAATGTATCTAAGCGTTCTTCAGGAAATAAGGAATGAAATTGCCAGAACTCCTGTGGAAATCACTGAATGCTGGAAAGGTGTCTAGAACTGGTAAAAGTCAAATGCTATGACTATTTTTAAAATAGGCTGCAAAAGTAACCCAGGAAACTACAGACTAGTGAGTTTGACATCCATTGAGGGTAAAATTATGGAAACCATAATTAACAGCGACAAAACAACTTGCATTTATATAACGATTTTAAAGTAATACTATTTGCTATTTGCTTCACAAGAGCATTATCAAATAAAATTTGATAGCACATCCTATAAAGAGGTATCAAGACAGTTGGTGAAAAGCTTGGTTAAAGAGGTAGGTTTCGAAGAGTGCCTCAAAGGAGGGGTGAGAGGTAGCAAGGCAGAGAGGTGTAGGGAGGGAATTCCGGAGGCTAGGGCCCAGGGCCCAGGGCCCAGGCATCTGAAGGCACAGCCACCAAAGATGGAGCAATTAAAATTGGAGATGTGAAAGAGGTTAGAATTGGAGGAACACAGAGATCTCAGAGGTTTGTAGAGCTGGAGGAGATTTCAGAGTTAGAGAAGGGCGAGGCCGTGGGGAGATTTTAAATGGGTATGAGAATTTTAAAATTAAGCCAATATGTAGGTCAACATGTAGAGTGGCGACAGGTCAATGGGACTTTGAGTTGAAATACAGGCAGTAACATTTTGAATGAGTTTATTGAGGATGGAAGATGGCACTATATTCCAGAAAGCAAATGGTGAAGCATTGAACTGGAGCCAATCTTTACACACTTTTATCAGCATTTATTTTTGGAGGTACATAATACAAACATGCACCACCTCACCCCAGTCTATTCTTTTTTATAGGGGCACAAGTGAATCTCCAATTAAAGCCTGTCACCTGCATACAGTCAATTAGAATTAATATATAATTAACAGATGAGACACCAGCTAGGAGAGAATTTGAATAATTAAGACTAGAGTTAAGGAATGGATGAGGGATTCAACAGCAGGTGAGCTGAAGCAGAGACAGACGCAGGCTCTGTTATAGAGCTGGATGCAAATTATACTGTGGCTACAAGAGCAGGTCAGAGGCTGGGAATTCCGCAGTGAGTAACTTACCTCCTGATTCCCCAAATCACCATTTACAAGGCACCCATGACCTCTACCACTTAAAAGGACAAGGGCAACAGATACATGGGAACACCATCACCTGCAAGCTCTGCTCCAAGTCACTCAGCATCCTGACTTGGAAATATATCACTGTTTCTTCACTGTTGCTGGGTCAAAATCCTGGAACTCCCTTCCTAACAGCACTGTGGGTATACCTGCAGCATATGGACTGCAGTGGTTCAAGAAGGCAGCTCACCACCACCTTCTCAAGGGCAATTAGGAATGGGCAATAAATGTTGGCCCAGCCAGCGATGCCTACATCCCGTGAATGAATAAATAAAAAAGAATCTTGGTGATGGAGCAGATATGTGTTTGGGAACTCATCTCAGGGTCAAATAGGATGCTAAGATTGTGAACAGTCTGGTTTAGCCTCAGACAGTGACTCTGGTGAGCAACAGAATTGGTGGCTATAGAACACAATTTGTGTCAGGGAGAAAAGATAATGGCTTTGGTCTTCCCAATATTTGAGTCTGATTTTGCAAAATTTCTGCTCATACATGCCTGGATATCAGACAAGCAATGTGACAAATCAGAGTCAGTGAAGGAGTCTAGAGATATGGTTGAGGAGTAGAGCTGGTGTCATCAATGTCCATGTTGAACCAACATGGACCATGACCTTACCCCCCTCAGAGTGCTCTGCTGCTGCTCAGTGATATCTTTGATCCTGGCACCCAGAAGGCAACATCCCATCCTGGATTCTTGTTTGCAGCTGTAAAAACGCCTGTCTGTTCCCATAACTGTCAAATCCCCTGTGACCATAGGCTGCCTATACTTTTCCTCTTTCCTCCTGCCTCTCTCTATACAGCTGAGCCAGCCATGGTGCCATGGACTATACTCTGACATTGCACACCCCAGAGGAACCATCACTCTTACCAGGATTCAGGTGGAATACTGGTTAGAAGGTGGAAGGCACTCATGGGACTCATCAGCAGCAGCCTAGTCTTACCTGACTTCCTGGCTGTCACTCAGGCATAAGCTTAAACTGTGGAGTGACCACATCTATAAACGTGATAAGACTCAGAGGGTAGTGGTATAGGGATTGACATCAACCTTGAAGAAGGTTACCATTGAGGTCCCACAGGGAATTGCTCTGGAACTTATTTTGTTTAATAACTTAACAAATGATCTAATGCTAAGAGTCACAAGCAGAGTGGTTAAATTTGAGACAATATAAAGCTAATAAAGGTTGTATGAACAGGATGAACTAAAGAAGAATTTGAATTTGAATATTCTTGGTACTTGGGCAGACAGATAACATTCAATATTGAAAGAAATGGAAAGTGCTGAAGGTGGTCACAGTTAAATAGAACTAAAATAATGCACATGGAAAGTGAAAGAGATCTGGGACCCTGATTGAAAATAAATTGAAGATATCATGACAATACCCAGTGACAGTGAGTGAAGCTAATCTGATGTGTGTATTAAAAGGTCAATACTGAGCCAAATAGAGTCCATAGTTCTTTTTGCTACAGTCCAAAGTATATTGCAATGATTGAAAGGATACAGCAGAGTAGCCAGAATGATCCAGAGGATAGAGAGATTGGATTATGAAGAGCAGTTGTGTAAATTAGACATGTCCACAGTGGTAAGGCTTAGAGATAATATGATTGCTGCTTTTAGGATTCTAAAGTTACTAGTTATGTCGAATATCACAAACTATCTCATCTTGTCCAGAGCAATAGAAACAGACAGCATGGTCCGTGCTTAAAGCAAGTGAATTTAATTGAATCTGCAGAAACAGTGTGCGATTGGCTAATCTGTGGAACTGATTTGCTGTGGAGATGGTCACACGAGATGGGACATGTTAATAAATATCACATGACATTTATTAAAGTTTTTAAAAAGGAACATGAAATCTCATCCCGCCAGTGGATTTTCAAAAGCCCGCTGGGGTTAGATGGGCAGGGTCTTAAATTACTTTAATTAACTTGTCAATGGCCTCAATTGGCCATTGACAGGTCGGCGGGCGGACAGCTGATTTTGCTGTCCACCCGCCTTCCTGAAAATATAAAGGGACCGGGATGACGTCGGGGGTTCCTCCCACCGTCATCCCATGTTATTTTCCCATCGGTGAGCGGGCCCCGCCCCCAAATCGCCGACAGGAAAATCCTGGCCAGGATCTCATGGAGCTGATTTTAAGCCTGTGTAAGTGCATGGGTTTTGAATGGGTTAAAATCTCCCCCATAATGGTTTCCCGAATCTCTCCACCACCGGAGTTTTCCTCTCAACATTTCTGGATGTGTTATTGACTAATTGATGGAAACTGATTGCTACGATTAGTTAACAACTTCATCATTGTATTATGTGACCGCCAGGATTTTAAATGGCAAATTGTATGGGCTTTGGCCCAGCAATTTTTATGTGCTTTATAGCAGCAAGGGATCATGGTATCTGCTAAGGGAAATACATATACAAAAAGAATGCAAAACATTTTGAGTCTCATAATCTGAGAACTAAACAATTCAGTGGACCTATTATACCTGTAGCTCTATGCACAAAAATACAGCAACTTAGGGTGTGGTTCAACTCCACTGAGCACGTCACCATGTATGAACTGTTTCCTGGGCAGACACCCACAGGAATTCTATTTATCTGTTCTTGGTAATATTTTCCAACCAACAAAGGAAGACATTCATGTAAGCCCTTGATTAACTCTTATTAACAGCTACATTCAGGAATTTTAGCAGTAGGGTGAAGTTATTTATGTCTGTTTAGTGGGCAGTTGTGCCGTGTATAGATTTTATCATGAATAGACAAGCATGTGGTTTTGATGTTTCTTCACCTTCCACCAAAAACAGGAAATTCAGCATTGACATTTATACCAGCCTGCCCTTCATTACTAATTAAAGAATGTAAAACTCATTGGAATATCTAGGACATCTAAATAAAAATCAAAAATTATATTTGAAAACCACATTTGTTTCTTGTCCTCATTTTGCACATATTTTCTCCTTCTGTCTTGAGGCTTCTCTGCTTAACATTTTATGCTGTAGGTGAAAGGCAGATTGTCAACTTCAGACTTTTATCTTAACTCAGCCATTTGCCAGAACGCTCTTGACCTTTGGTGGATTTCCTTCCCTTCTCTCTTGCTTTCTACAGGAAATGTCCTAGTTTCAACTGAGCTCCTCATCATGATGGCAGCATGTTAGTCAGGAAATTGTTCAATGATAGCTCCTTTCTCATAGTTCTGTGACACTACCTATTGGAACACAAAGTTACTGGACATTTGTGCCATCTTAACAATGATATAATGGAATAAAACCTCCTCTGTTCTATGTCTACAATAGTGATGTAAAGTCAGCATTGGAATAAGAAGTATGTTGCCCATTTTGGTGACATCCATTTTGTGCTGCCTGACCACTTCTGGATGATTCAGTCTTGCTGAAACCTGGTAAAAGAAACAAAATAAATAGACAATCCACTCTATAAGCGTCTCCAAAAGAACACTCAAAATAACTCTCCCATATCCAATCCCCTCTCCCAGTTTGCAGAGGTACAGTGCACCCTCTTAGGACTGTACACTATCCAAATCTGCACCCTTTCCTCAATGACCTTCCCAGCTCTTTCTCCCTCATGCCCCTGAAATGAAAGTGCCATTCCTCTCCTCCACCCTCAGTTCAATCTTCATCTAACTCCGCTGCTTAGTTCAAGGTGACACTCTTCTCCTTCCACCCCATTGCCCAATTCAACATCGCATTCTTCTTGCTGTCCAAATCAATTTGTACTCTTCAACCCACCCATTCTAAGGTGGTATGTGAATACGGTAGCATAATGATTGTGGTATTGGACTTGTAATCCAGAGACCTGATAATGTGGAGATCATGGGCTGGATTTTACCAGCCCGGAGATGGGAGGATTCATAATATCATGATAAAGTGTATAGGAAGGGAAGCCCCACGTCTTTATGTCTCAACCAGATATTACAAAGGGTGGCTGGGCTGGCAGGAGGACCTTACATTGAAGTGTGGTGAGTAGATAATTAAGCCTGTTAAGTAGGCAATTGATGAATATTTTAGCAAGGTTTCTAATTTTGCAATGGGTGCAAGGGAGCCAAGCCAGGTATAAGGATGGATTAGTGGGGGGCCAGTGTTGGCTCCAGACAATAGCCAGTGTGAATGATATTGAGGTTTGACACAGAGGATGAATAGCTTGAGCAGCAGAAGTGGCAATTAGGAACAGGTACAAAGTTACCAGCACAGTGGATCATACCACATAAGTACCATCTTGGACACAGCACTTGTACATAGAGAGTAAAGGGGAGTAGAAGGCCATGAGAACTCAGTGCAGCTATTTGCTTTGGAACTCATTCACTCAGGCTTCAAGGCCTACAGTGAGGAGGAACATCAGAGAAAGGGAGAGAGAAAGAGAGAGTGTTGCAGCTACAGGCAGTGTGCCAGTAGCATTCAGAGGACTGCCATGAGCATCAACTTCAGAGGGGTAGGGAGGAGGATAGCACAGGAGGATGACTGGTTGTGTGCAGAAGAGGTTACACACTGGAGAGAGTCTACCATCAGAGGCTTAGCTTCCCACAAATGTCAGAGCAGCTGTGTCACTAAAGGCTCTCCAGGGAGGTGGAAGCAGAGCAGTGTGTCATGATCAAGGACGAGCTGTGCTCTATGGGGAGGGGTGGACACCCAATGCTTGTGGTGCTTAAGGTCACCAAGAACCTGAATTTCTACACCTCAGGATCACTCCAGGATATTCTGAGATATGTGTGGGATCTCACAGTCTGTGGGTCATTGCTGCACCATAATGGTCACCGATGCCATCTTCAAGAGGGCCAGCCAATATGTGCGTTTTTGTACTGATCTGGGTAGTCAGGTTGAGAAGGCCAATAGATTTAGGGCCATGGCTGAATCCCCCTGCTACTGGGTGTCATTAACTGTATACATGTGGCCATCCAGGCTCCAACCAATCCGGCAGCGGCCTTCATCAACAGGAAGGGCTTTCACTTGTTCAATGTACAACTGGTCTGTGCCTATCACAAACAGATCCTTCAGGTCTTTCCCGGGAAGCAATCTCAGTAGCCAGAGCTTTTCAGGCTCCCATGAGTACCGTCAGGGATGGATACTGGGTGATAGCCACTGAAGACATGGCTAATGACACCTGCATGGCACCCAAGCACTGATGCAGAGGAGAGGGACACCTGCCATGGGACAACTCAGGCCAATACTGAACAGACCATAGGGCTTCTGAAAATGTGATTCAGATGCCTGGATAGATCTGATGTAGACTTTCAAATATCTTGGCAAGGGTCTCATGTATCGTGGTGGTGTGCTATGCTCTGCACAACCTGGCGCTACAGAGGAGAGAGGCTTTGAACAATGAGGACATGGTGGAATGCAATGCCTTCTCCAATGATGAGAATATGGTGGAAAATGCTGACCAGCCACTACGTATTGGAGAATCACAGGCAAAGCACACTGAGATACACACAAGGGAGGCTTGTGAGTCGCTAATACAGACATGGCTCATATGATCCCTACTGACAGATCCATGCAACCCAAAACGTTGCAGCCTTCTCCAGCCCCTGTTGCTGTTGAACATTCTAATAATTTACCTGCACCCATTAATCCATTAGGCAGCAGCATGGGGAAGGTATCAACCTCATGTGCTGTGGTCCTTTCCTTTATACCCTTTGAGCAAGCCAAGGTACTCTTAAAGGCCTGCAAAAAATTAAAGGGTTCCTCTTGGCTTGCATCATTCCACATTTATTTAATAATACAATTGTTACAAAGCTGGATGCATTAACAAATAATAAACACATGAACCCCAAATACAGCTCTTTTTAAAAAGGTTAGGGGTCCTCCTATGTGATGGAGACAGGCTGCTGACTTTTGTGCTCTGTGGTTTTTGATGACCCTGGTGATCGTCCTCTGGCTGCCTGAATCTTGTTGAGGGGCCTGGTATGCTGAGGGATGCCTGCACAGGCGCAGGAGCCTCCTCTCATTGCGACTGCATGAAGCACTGGTGCCACTAACAGATGGGATGAAGACCTATTGCTCATGCCAGTAGTGCCCTGAGAGGAGCCCCAGAGAGCTGCTCCTCCTTCCCTGCAAGGCATACTTGTTCTTTCAGGCTCACCTAAGGAGTCTGAAGACCTGGCAGGAAGTCCAGGCGCCTTGCCCCCTCTCACCCAGCCATTGTTCCCTAGAGCTTACGGAGGTGGCAATGGCATAACAGGTCTGTGCACATCTCTGACATCAACTGCGTGATCTGCTGGATATGGCTTGCCAACAGAGTCGCCAGTCTCTCTCAATGGAGGAAGACAAGCGTCCCTGCACCAGCGACATGGCTGCACCCAAGGCTTGAATAGATTCTTCCATTGTTCCCTCATTGATGTATATAACCTCTAGCAGCTCTGCCAGATGTTCCCACATCACATGCTGCAGCTCCAGCATCTGTCCCCTTGTTGAAGACTCCAGAAGCATGTCTTGGTCTGACGCTCAGCTTAACTCTGGCCGCCCACAATCCTCCAACTGTCAGTGGCTTCGACCGTCACATCCTCCAACAGCTGCCCGGGCACATCTGTGATGTGCTCATCATGTAGTGAACCCAAAGCCATGTATATAGCTGCCTTGGTGCAGGATGTGGGGGAATAATGTGACAGTGTACACTCTGAGATCTCCTCCTCCTCTTCAGAGGTGGAAGGCGGCTGGCTACTCTTGTCTTTGACCTGAGTGAGAGAGAAGAGTGATTAGAGGTTAATGCACATTCCATCACATTCTTTACAGAACTCCTAGTGTGGCACTCCATATGACCAGTAGTAAACACATGAACACGCTGTCTTATGTTTGCCAGAGATTCTCTTGCTCCCATTCATTATGCCTCTCACTCTTTTGGGGCTCCACTCCCACCTTACCATCAGCAATAGGCCAACCTGCCTTCAGGCCTCCCAGCTATTCTTGCATCAGCATCAGTATTGTTAAGCAAAGGATGCCACTGACCGTGTTGGTCCTCTCCTTTGTATTATGCAGTATCTTCTCCTGTAAGCACATAAATGTCCATTGTTAATCATCTCCAAAGGCACTTATGATGCCTGTGCTAGTGACATCCTGAATGTGCATGATGGTGCCATAAGAATGCCTCCTGCATATGGCCACTCAGTAGTGTCAATGAAGGAGTCATTCCTGACAGACAATGCTGCTGGCTGGCCATTGCCAATGACTGGTTGGGCATGCCTTTTCCATCAATCTCACCCTCACATATTGTCACATGAAAGGTTGACGTATAAGCAATGTGTGGTGCACTCGCCTTGGCAGGTCACATGAGGACAGTAACCCTCTCGTGGCACTGAAGCCAGGTTTGAGGGACAGCCCCATGGCTGCTGACCTCCTCTGTAACCTCTATCCAGGCTTACTTCATCTGCTGGGCCATTCTCCTCCCCCCATCCCAGTGGAAGAGGATCTCCTTGCCCAAGCAACCTGGAGGAGAACCTGCAGGAAGGTGAAATAAATCATGGGGTCACCCTGGATCATCCTTCAGCCACTCCAATTAATGCGTTGTTCTTCTGGATGCACCTGTGCTGCCTGTGCGGATGATCCCATTTGACAGCATGCTGGCAGTCCTTTTTATATGCTGCTAATGCTTCCAGTGGCATTATCCCTTTCCAAGTGTCCTCTTGGATGGATGGCTCCTGTGCCTCCCAGCAGTTCATTGGCTACGGTGATGTATTTGCAAACTTGGCACCCCATGCCCATGCAACAATGGCTCCCACTTCCGGTTCTGGTGGTGGGACCTCGGGCCTTTCCGGAAATTCCAGCCTCATGAGTTCAAATCATTGCAGTTTGTGATTTAAACTCAGTTAATTGAATAAATCTGGAATAAAACTAGTGTCAGTAATGGTGACCTTGAAGCTATTGGATTATGATAAAATCCATCTCATTCACTAATGTTCTTAGGAAAGGAAAACTGCTGTCCTTATACAATTTAACATATACTAACTCCAGACCCACAGGAATGTGATTGACTCTTAACTGCTCTTATCATCATCTCAATAGGAATTAAGGATGGGCAATAAATGTAGTGTATTAAAAATAAATAGAAATAAAATAGACGCCAACATTTCCTCTTCCCCACATTTGAAAATGCTACTTTATACTCACTCCTACTAATTCAATGGATAATCTTCCTACTCCCTTTCAGTTAATGTTGGAATTCTTCTATCCCATATCCTTGCAGTTAACACTGGCACTGTATATTTTATATCTCAGAGCTATGCAGAGATGACATACCAGCTTATCACAGTACTTTCTGTCCCATTGTTACAGCTCTTGCTCCCAACGACCTCTACAATTTGTTTACTATTCACCCAGGCTTAACTAATCAAGCACAGTGAGCATCAATAATAAACAAATTCACATAATCAAACAGAACAACAGAAAGCTCCATCTTTTTGGCCTTATGAACTAAATTCAGCACCTAACACACTCCAGAAGATTATTTCTTCAGTCTTGTCAGACATTGAGCGTTGAGTGGATGTTCAATCTACTTGCTGGTGTTGTCCATTGAAGGGGCAAAACAGACTCGCTATTGAACACTGCAGCTGGCAGTTTTCTACCTCCTCAAAGTGCTATTCCAAAATTCTCTTCAGCCCAAGCAGCACTCTAAGCTGCTGCCACTTTGCTTGTCACTATCCATTTGTTGGCTTGCTTCACCTTTTCACTAGCATTCAGAGCCCTTTGTCTTCCCTTAGCTCCAAGCCTATCTGAATGCTACTGCTCATGGGAGTAATCTGGGTATCAAATGCAATAGGTAGAACCTCATGAGAGTTTCCACTAACAGCTGGGCTCACTTTCTTTACTCCAGTAGGAGCAGCTTTGAAGGAAAAGGGGCCAGGTCCTGCTGATTTCTTTTCAAGGGACATGAATATCACTGGCTAGGCCAGCATTTGTTTCCCATCCTAATTGCACTTGGGAAATTGCCTTCTTGAGCGGCTGCAGCCCATGCAGTGTAAGTTAGGAAGTGAGTTCCAGGCTTTTGACCTAGCGACAGTGAAGGAACGGTGATATAGTTCCAAGTCAGGATGGTGTGTGGCTCAGAGGGGAACTTGCAGGTGGGGGTGTTCCCATGCATCTGCTGCCTTTGTCCTTCTAGGTGGTAGAGGTTATGGGTTTGGAAGCAGCTGTTGAAGTAGGCTTGACTATTTGCTGCAGGACATCTTGTATATGATACATATACTGTTACTTTGCACCGGTGGTGGACGAAATGAAAGTTTAAGATGGTGGATGTGGTGCCAATTAAGCAGATTGCTTTGTCCTTGATGGTGTCGAGTTCCTTGAGTGTTATTAGGTACTGTTCTTCCCATATGATTTATCAAAGATAGGTCTTGTGACTATCAGATATATGGGGTTAGGTGAAATAGGGTGGGAGATGGTCAGCATAGACCAGCTGGGCAGAATAGCATGCTTTTGTGCTGTAAATCCTGTGTAGTTCTACAAAATTCATCAAAAACACTTTATTGGCTGTAAAGTGCATTGAGGATATTGAGTGGTTGTGAAAAGCACTATATAAATGCAAGAATTTTTATATAATTCTATTTAATTCAATATAATGCACCCAGTGTTGTTTTCCACTATTGAAGGCCAGTAGGTGGGAAACAGTCACCATTTTCCTTTCCCGGTCACCAGTGAGACAAGAAAGAAAACAATTTCCTTCAAAAAGTCAGGGGTTCTCACTCTTCAAGGCCTTCGTGGTCAAAGGACGTATTGTGATAGGCTAGGCTGCATTGCACTGCTGAAAGGGCAAGCCTGTATTTTAAATGTTCTGTGATTTGTATTTGTGTCTCTTCGCCCAGAAAAATAAAATTAACCCCACGCTCCCTTTCCAAATACTGAACACAATTGATTACAGTTCTGCCCTGCTGAAGAAATGCTCTTGTTGCTGTCATCACCACTCTTTCAAATTAGTATTAAGAATTGGGCGTCACCCAGTAACAATGGAAAGTCCCACAAAATGTGTTGTTCTTTATCACATACAGAAGTGACAGCTGTCTGTGTTTAGTTTACAGTATTTCCTTCCCTCTGCATAGGTGTTTGGTAGGAAGAATGAGTTGAGACAAAATGGTACAATTTTAAAAGGAATGCTGGAACAGAGAGACCTGGGGTGTACCATAAGATCTTGAAAGGTAGCAGGATAAGTTGAAAAAACTTGGGATCCTTGGGTATAAGGTACAAAAGCAAGAAAGTTATTCTAAATCGTTATAAAATACTGGCTAGGCCTGAGCTGTGCAGAATTGTTTTTAATTCTGGCATCACACTTTAGGAAAGATATCTTTGGAGAAGAGATGGAAGAGATTTACTGGAATGGTATCAGGGATGAGGGTCTTCAGTTATGTGGAGAAACTAGGGGAACTGGGGCTGTTCTCTTTGGACAGAGAAGATTAAGAGGAGATTTGATAGAGGTATTCCAAATCATAAAGGGTTTTGATGGAGTAAATAAGGAAATGTTTTCAGTGACATAAGAATCTGTAACCAGAGACTTAAGGTGATTGATAAAGGAACCAGAGGTGACGAGGATTTTTTTTTTTACACAGTGAGTTGTTGTGATCTAGAAATAAATCCCTGAAAAGGTTGGGGAAGCAGATTCAACATTCAGATGCTTGAAGTGTACAGGTTTATGGGAAAAGAGCAGGACACTGGAGTTAATTGGATGTTTACCAAGGAGTCAACACAAGTACAACTGTCTGAATGGCTTCCACCTCTGCTGATGCTTGAGAACTTTGATAGTGCAGTATATTGAATCCTATGCGACTGTGTTGATAATTTATTTTGTGAATTTTACGTTCAGTATTTTTTTCTGGAGAGTGAAAAAGTTTGGACATAAAACCAAAGCCGTACTTCAGGTAACCTGCACTTCACCAGCAGATGGCACTCATGGTCTGCTAGTTGGATAGGAATGAAACCTGAAGAGATAATCAACCTCAGTCATTGGAAAGGCTAGGCAAAATGTATGCACCCCTTTTATTAATGGTAAGTGAAAGCCAAATGGAAGTGAGCTCCTGGTTTGTATCTTGCAACGAATGCTTGTTCTTCAGTTTCCTACATTAAAATAGTGAGTTAAAAACATTTGGCTGTAATTAAAATTCTCAAACTGCCATGATACGTTTTGTATTCACATTCATCTGGATTATTAGAGCGTAGTGAGTAAATGTTTAGTGTTTTTAAACAACATTCCTCTCTCTCCTACTTTAACACAGGAATTAACTCACCTATTTTAAATGGACAAACACCTTTATTAAAATGGTGGCCAAGGGAATGCTTTGCAAACATGTTGGTACGGATTTTCAGCTTGCTGACATTGCAGGTTGGCTGCCGGTAGGGCTCCCACCTCTGATTTTCCTGGAGGCTTGATCAAATGACACCTCACTACATGATACTTGATCAGGTGATATTTGGTCCCTGTAGCTGAGTATCTTTGTTGGTGGTTTCCTTTTTTAAACCTGTGCTTAATTAAGCTTCTTACTGCTTTCAGCAGCTGAAGAGACTACCACAATTTGAAGTGTGTGCCTGGTTGTGGGAGGGTGGAAGGAGCCTGCAAGACGTTCTTCAAATTGAACTCCCACTATCAAGAGGTTAACCTCAACTGAACCTTAAGATATAAGAAATAGGAGTATCAGTTGGTCATTTGGGCCCTAGGGCCCACTCCAAAATTCAATAAGATCATAAGAACATAAGAAAGAGGAGTAGGCCATTTGGCCCCTAAAGCCTGTCCCGGCATTCAATAAGATCATGGCTGATCTGCTCCAGGCTTCAACTCCTCTTTCATGCCAGCTCCTCATAACCCCCAAATCCCCGATATTTCAAAAATCTATCTACCTCTTCTTTAAATATTTTGTGATCTAGCCTCCACAAATCTCTGGGGTAGAGAATTCCAGACATTCACTGCCCTCTGAGAGCAGGAATTCCTTCACATCTCAGTTTTAAATGAGTGTCCCCTTATTCTGTAACTATGTTCCCTAATTCGAGATTCCCCCACCAATCATCTCAATATCTATCCTGTCAAGCCCCCTCAGAGTCTTGTATGTTTCAATAAGATCACCCCTCATTCTTCTAAACTCTAATGAATAAAAGCCTAGCCTGTTTAGCCGTTCTTGATAAGTCAACTCCTTGATTCCTGGAATCTCTTTAAACTGTCTCCAATGCCAGTATATCGTTTCTTAAATACGGAGACAAAAACTGTACACACTACTCCAGGTGTGGCCTCACCAACACCCTGTACAGTTGTAACAAGACTTCCCTATTTTTAAGCTCCATTCCCCTAACAATACAGGCCAAAATTCCATTTGCCTTCTTAATTATTTGCTGCACCTGCATGCTAACCTTTTGTGTTTCATGCACAAGAACACCCAGATCCCTCTGTGCTGCACTTTTTTGGAGTCTCTCTCTTCATTTAAATAATCGTCTGCCTTTTGATTTGTCCTACCAAAGTGCATGACCTCACACTTTCCTACATTAAACTCCATTTTGCTCACTCACTCAATCAACCTGTCTATATCTGCTTTACAGATTCCATATGTCCTCATCACAACATGCCCATCTACCTATTTTTGTATCATCAGCAAATTTGGATACATAACATTTTGCTCCCTCTTCCAAGTCTTTAATATAGATAGTAAATAATTGAGACCCTAGGACTGATCCTTGTGGCACTCCACTAGTTACGTCTTTCCAAACTGAAAAAGACCCATTAATCCCGACCCTCTGTCTTCTGTGTGTTAACCAATCCTCAATCCATTCTGATACATTACCCCAAATACTGTGAGCTCCTACCTTGTGCAATAACCTTTTATGTGGCACCTTATCGAATGCCTTCTGGAAATCCAAATGCACTACATCTACCGGCTTTATCAATTCTGCTTCTTATATCCTCAAAGAACTCGAGATAAAATAAAGATCTTCTTTAACTGGTCTTATAATGAATATATTTATGTATAAAAATATTTTCCTTGGGAAGTAACAGAGCAGCCAAGTGAAACAGAGACTCAGGCTCTAGGAGTTCAGAGCAGGGCTATGAATTCTTGGGGACATGAGCACCAAGAACATTCAGGGCTCCTGCACAACCCCACATCCCACATCCTCCCCAAAGCATGACCACAAATGTGCAGCAAAATAGGCCTTAAGAACATTAACATGTTGCATTGATAATTAAGCAAATCCGCCCAAGTAGCTGAGGTCAAAAGAAAGACCCCAGGCATGGTTGAAGAGAAAGATTTCAAAGCTGGGTAGAGAAAGCCAGGTTGAGAAGTTTGAGGAGCCAGTCTATAAAAAGAATAAGTTCAAATCATTTCAAAAGTTATCACGAATAGTGTATTTCTAAAACAGTGCTGTTAAATTACCTTGGTACAATTTTTATTTATTGTAAATTGCTTCCAGTGGGAAAGATTTCATTTGTGGTGCTCCATCCCCATGTGCTGTAGTCCAACAGATGATGGTCAGTCCCTGAGGAACACGCTACAGAATGCCACTTTCACCCTTTAACCTCTCAAGTCACCATGTTCGGGGAACAGGGTGGGTGGGGAATTCTGGGAGAATGCCCAGGTTCAGTTATCTCCATGACAACAACCAGAGACTCCACAAGAGCAACCTGTGAACAGTGAACTGCCAATATCTAAATGTCCTGGATTTCTGGCAGTGATGCTGACAGATTAATCTATTATTCTTAGAAACTGCAGGTCAATCTGGCAGGGTTAAAAACCTTACTGCTCATTATCGGAGCCACCCAATTTTCCTTTCCATTCGAGTCAATGAAAATCTCATTTTCTATGTAAGCGACCAATCCAATGCTAGATTTAAACCCAGATGGTAAGTTGAAAATCCACCCATTAACTGATAGTTAGATAATTAGAAGTATATCCTGGGCTTTGGTCTTAACATAAACTATTCATAATACAATGGTATAGCATAGAAAATAACCTGATTACAGTAATGGTGGCAGAGCTCTTAGATCTTCATTAGAACATGGCTCTCCATATTACCTTGACTTGTGGTAATTTGTTATCTTGTTCTCGGGATATTCTTAGGCCAGGGTCTTTAGGTTAGCAAGCAGGGGGCAGGGCCCATACGCCGACACGTAAAATGATGGGGGATGACGTTGGGTGGAACTCTCTACATCACCCCACGTCATTTCAATTTTCAGGTCGGTGGGGGCACAGCCGAGTCAGCTTAATTGGCTCTTAATTGCCTTAATTGGCCCACCCACGTAAAATGACGGCGCGCCCCCAATCAGAGGCTCGCCCACCCATGCCCGCTTCCACACTTCCCCCCCTAATGGGGGGAAAATTCTTCCCTTAAACTCTAAAAATGTAAAAACAAAATGCGCCTTGCTCAATAAACCCATGCTCATATTTTGTCAGAACGTGGGTATAATGTTGCATCCAAAAATGCTTAATGGGTACACTCCACATACCCTAATATCCTCCAGGGCACTGCTGGAGTCAGTTGGCATCAACTGGGGCAGTGGTGGGAGGTGCCATAACTGACTCCTGGGTTTGAGAAAAATCAGCCAGGATTCACACCCGGGCCTGCTATCCAACAATCCTTGCTGTGAATTGCTAATGTGTGGACGTTAAGTATGGACAGGATTTACTTTTGTTCGGTACAATCCTGTCTAGAATTATCTTGAAATAACATCTGTGTGGTGAGCATAAAGGGTGTTGTTTACACCATTAGAAAGAAGTAATGCAACGTGTACTTTGCTTCCACCAGGATCCCTATTTTGAAGATAGAAAAATCATCACAAAATCAAAAAAAGACCACCCACAGAGCTGAACTTGGAGCAATTGCATTTCATGACACGACATTTCCATGATCCCAGAAATGCTGGAATTGTTTTCCTTATTCTCCTAACCTTCAATTTCTTTAATGCTACTTCTCCTGTCTCTGACATTTTAAAACATTTGTTTCAATTTTCGCTCTTGGTTGTTGCAGTGTTTATTGTGCCATGGGCCATCTATATCATTCAGTTTATTATGTTGCTAATCTGATTTCTATTTGCTGGTATAAATGAGGTAAAAAGCTCCTTATTCTCTGCTCCGATATTGCCCATCCCAGATGAATATCCCTTGCTGCACCATTGTCCACATCAGCCATCTTACTTGTTTTTCTGGAGAAGATTGCTAGTTTAATACCAGTTTGTCCTGAATTGTGTTCAATATTAGGCTGAGTTTGTGTCATTTGTACTTGATTTATCCTTAATCCCTTTGTTTTTCTTTTGTTTTTTTAGGACTTGCCATAGTAACTTGGGTCCTGTTCCTTATTTTAATTTTATTTCTCATTAGCGTGCTGGTTTGTTACCTGCGCAGAAAGAGACGTGTAAGTATATTTACTATTTACATGAGTAATTTTATTGTATTGAAAGAGTGTTGTTCAGTAAAGCACAAATCACAATGGTTATTATTATTGTACTTATGTCATATAATTAACTGGACAATTCTTACTTTGCAAGAATGATGGCAGGTATGAGAGAATGTTCCTTTTTTGAGTTCTCTGCCTAAAGGCACATCCTTGGTGATTATTCACCAAACCGCCATGATTTTTTTCACTACAGGTAGAGAGGAGGCAGGCCCTGAGTCTGCCTCAGCTGGAACAGGAATTGAACCCCATGCTGTTGGTATTAATTTGCCCTACACACTAGCCATCTTACCAACTGAGCTAACCAGCCCATGCAGGCAAAAAACAAAACATAAATAGAACAAGGTCATCACTGGAGCCTTGCCCAAGCAGTTATGTTTCATGGGTGAGCTTTGACCTATCCACTGACTGGTCAACCACAAGGGGAAGTACAGCTGAACCCAATTATGTTCTTCGTTTCCAGCAAGCAGGGCACGGAGGAGTGATTGGAAGAAGAGCAGCAACCTAGGGCTGAAAATCCCCTTCCCTACACCAGGACATGGAGGCCTCTGCCTGGGTGAGATTAGCCATCTCAGCCCAGACTGGGAAGTTGAAACTACTGTAGTCTGTTTGGCCAATTCATTCTTGGTGGTGGTCTATAGGAATAGCTGTATTTCTGCAATATTAACACTACAATTACAATGTAATTCCCCCATAACTTTGCTGAAAGATCAGCAGAAACCCTTGAGAAAAAGTATCAATGGTAGAAATTCTACCTGGCTGAATATTTATATTCCCTTATGACATAATAAAATAGGATGTAAAATGGGATCCTTTACACTTCTTAATATTTATTTTATGAAAACTGTCATAGTTTTAAACAATAGTGAGGTATGAATGGGTGCCTTTGTATCATGAGAAACCATTCATGGGATCAAACTAATGACTTATGCCAGTTCCTGTTAAATGAGCAATTTCCTAAATATTTACCCTTTTAATTTGCAATTCTTGTTGTCACAATGGCAAACTGTGGGTTTGCCAACCACATCCCCGAGGATGTGTATCGGGATACCAGAATTCTCTTTAAGGAAAAATGGGATGTAAATAAACAAGTCATCCCAGATCATGTTGCTGCTTTGCTCACATGTCCCATTTGGATCATGAGTGGGGTGGCAAAGGGCCAGAAACAGGGTACCTACCCACCTTGCTGCCCTTTCAGCATGCTGATAATCATGCTGGAGTAGTTAAAAGTGAAGGAAAAATATAAATGGGAGAAATAATTTGCTTTGCCTGTTATAATGAGATACTTTAATGCTCAGAGTCAAAGGCAAATTCTGAAGTGGGGTGAGTTTAGGAAGAAAATGTTCGAATTCAGTTGCCTGCTCAGATCTGTTTAGATCACGTGTGCCACACAGTGGCCAATCAGCTAACTGCAGTTACATTTCACTACAGAGATCACAATGCCTTTAAGCAGCATTGTGGGCCTCAGTAAACAAAGGGAGCAAAAAAAAATGACAATTCAGATTTAGGTTCAGACTTATCTAAACCTGTTCATATCCTTTGAGGAAATTGAAGGGAATAAATGCTAAAAACATATAATTTGTTTTGACTGGCATTGAAGTTATAATTCTCTGAAATTCAGTCACTGTAAAAGAAAGCAATTGCATTTATATAACATGTTTCATGATCCAAGGATGCCCACAATACTTTTGAAGTGTGGTCTCTGTTATAATGTTGGAAAACCTGGCAGGTAATTTGCACAAAAACAACCGGTGAGATAAGTGACCAGATAATCTGTTTTAGTGATGTTGGTTGAGAGATAAATATTGACCAGGACACCAGACAGTGCTCCCCTGTTCTTTATCAGATGGTGCATGGGATTCATTGTATCACCCTGAGAGAGTAAATTTGATTTAATTACCTATCTGAAAGGCGGCACCTCCAACAGTGCTGCACCCCCCCCCCCCGAGTACTGATGTGTCAATCTCAATTATGTGGTCAAGTAACAGATCAATGAAGAGATAGTTTAGGTACAGTCAGGAGATATTTCCACGGGAAGGAAAGGGAGAATAAACAAATCTAAGGCTCCCTGTGTGATGAAAGTAAAATGAAGCAGAAAAAGTGTGCTTAAGACAGATTTCAAGTGGATAATACAATAGAAGGTTCAGAGGAGAATTGAAAAGACAACTAAGAGAAACAAAGAGAGAAAGTATGAGAAGAGACTGGCAACTAACATAAAAGAGAATCAAAAAGTCTTCTACAAGCATATAAATAGTAAAAGGGCGGTAGGAGGAGGAATGGGGCCAATTCGGGACGAAAAAGGGGATTTACACATGGAGACGGGGCATGGATGAGGTTTTAAATTAATACTTTGCATCTATCTTTACCAAGGTAGACAATGCTGCTCAGGTCATGGTGAAAGAGAAGATAATTCAGACACCTTACCTAATGGGTTTAAAATTGATAAGGAGGAGTTATTAATTAGGTTAACTGCCAGTAAAGTTGATAAGACACCAGGCCAGATGATATACATCCAAGGGTACTGTGCAAAGTGAGGGGAAAAGTTGCAGAGGCACTGGCCATAATTTTCCAGTCTTCCTTGGATACAGGGGTGGTGCCAGGTGACTGGAGAATTGCACATGTTACACCCTTGTTTAAAAAAGGGTGTAAGGATAAGCATGGTAAGTTTAACCTTAGTGGTGGAAGCTTTTAGAAACAATGATTTGGGACAAAATTAATAGTCATTTGGGCAAAAGTGGATTAATTAAGGAAAGACAGCACAAATTTTTTAAGGGCAACTAACGTGCTTGAGTTTTTGATGAGATAACAGAGAGGGTTGATGAGAGTAATGCCATTGATGTGGTGTACAAGGACTTCCAAAAGGCTATAAGCAAAATACTGTGGATGTGGGAAATCTGAAACAAAAACAGAAAATGCTGGAAAATCTCAGCAGCATCTGTGGAGAAGGGAACAGAGATGACACTTCGTGTCCATGTGACCTTTCTAAGAAGGGTCATACGGACTCGAAAAACCTGCTGAGTTTTTCCAGCATTTTCTGTTTTTGTGTCAGACTTCCAAAAGGCATTTGACAAAGTGTCATACAACAGCCTTGTGAGCCAAGTTTATGCTCAAAAGTAACATGGATACGAAATTGGCTGAGTGACAGGAAACATAGAAGAGTGGTGAATTGTTGTTTTTTAGTGGAATAGACAGGAATGCCCTGTTTCCCCTAGCTGAGAGGTCAATTACTGGGGGCACAGATTTAAGTTGATTGGTAGAAGGATTAGACAGGACATGAGAAAAAACTTCTTCACCCAGAGGGTGGTGGGTGTTTGGAATTCACTGCCTGGTTTGGTGGTTGAGGCAGAAACCCTCAACTGATCTGCACCCGAAGCACTATAATCTGCAAGGCTACGGACCAGGTGCTGGAAGGCAGGATTAAAATGAGCAGCTAGGTTTTTTCTTTTTTCTTTTTCAGCCGGCACAAACATGATGGGCTGAATAGCCTTTTTCTGTACTGTAACTTTTCTATGGTTCCATTACTCTATCGGTCTGTGGGCTAAGGTTAGGACTCCTGCTTTTCCTGATGAATATTAATGATTTAGACTTTGGTGTACAGGCCACAATTTCAAATTTGTGGTTGACATGAAACTTGAAAGTATTGTGAACTGTGTAGTGCTAAACTTCAAAAGATAATAGACAGGTTGGTGGAATGGGCGGACAAGTGGCAGATGAAATTTAATGCAGATGATTCATTTTGGTAGGAAGAACACAGAGAGATATCATTAAAATAGGGTATGATTCTAAAGGGGTTACAGGAGCAGAGGAACCTGGGTGTTTCTGTACAGATCATCCACAATCTTACTGAATGGCAGAGCAGGCTTAATAGGCCAAATGGCCTACTCCTGCTCCTATTTCTTATGATCTTCTGATTTAAGGTAATTGGCAAAAAAAAGTGATTTTTTTTAAAGAAGCAAGTTATTCTGGTCTGGAATGTACTGCCTAAAATGGCAGTGGGAGTAGATTCAATAATAATTTTCAAAAAGAGAATTGGATAAGTACTTGAAGGGGAAATATTTACAAGGCTGTTGGGAAAAAGCAGGGGCATGGGTCTAATTGCTTCACTCCTTCAATGAGCTGTCACAGACTCCAGGGGCCAAATGGCTACTTTCTATGCTCTATCAGTCTATGTTTGTATAAATCTCTGTGTTTAATTGACTGCCACTGCTCTTCAAGAAAAGCCTACCTCCTTGAAGAAGTTCTGTTCTTTTCTGCGACAAGATTTCCGTACCTCTCTTTTGCCTTGCTCACCTTCATTGCTTTCCATTTCCCTCCTGGTGTTTGACAAGGTGTTTACTAAAACCCGCTTTCACAGCCATATCTCCTTTCTCAGTGACTGTCTCCGTCTCCGACTTACCCCACGTGGATTTCAACTGAAGTTCCACCCCTCATGTTTCGAACCCACCCAGGATTACAGGTATCTCCGGGACATAAAATGTTTCTCGGACTGCTGTTCCCGTCACATTCTGAAATCCACACTCAGTGCCATGCGCAGCCATATGAACACACTCGACATCTCCCTCCAGCAGCACCACCGTACCCTTTTTCAAAGCTGTGCGTGCCCCCAGTTTCATTTTATTCTTCGGCTCATCCAACGCCTCAACAAGAAACTTTTTCTCTTTCTCTCAAGTGCTAAGGAACGCAAGCTCCAACAACTCATCGACACCAACACCCATCTAGGACCCTCCACCCCTGCCCGTCCCTCCGTCCCCACCCCGTCTTCCAATCCCAACCCCAGCCGTGTATTCACTATACCCCCTGACCTTCCCCTCTCCGATGCTGAGCGTTCAGTGCTCAGCAAAGGACTTAGTTTCATACCCTTACGCCCTCACCTCAATGAATTTCGGGCTCGGCATGATGCTGAACTCTTCTTCCGCCGTCTTCGTCTCTGGGCTCACTTCTTTGGGCAGGAGTCCTCTCCCAGTTCAACGGATCCTTTTACCCATCTCCAATATTCTCCCTCCACCTGGACCCCTCCCTCTGGATTCTTACTTTCTCTTGATCTTTTCATTGAGAACTGTCGGCGCGACATTAGTCGTCTCAATTTCTCTGCTCCTCTCACCCATTCTAACCTGTCTCTCTCTGAACTTACTGCACTCCATTCTCTCAGGTCCAATCCTGACATTGTCATCAAACCCGCTGACAAGTGTGGTGCTGTTGTTGTCTGGCGCACTGACCTCTACCTCGCGGAGGCTGAGCGTCAACTCGCAGACACTTCCTTCTACCTCTCCCTGGACCATGACCCCACCACTGAACATCAAGCCGTTGTTTCCAGGACTGTCACTGACCTCATCTCCTCTGGGGATCTTCCTCCCACAGCTTGCAACCTGATAGTCGCCCAACCTTGGACGGCCCGCTTCCATCTCCTACCCAAAATCCACAAACAGAACTGCCCGGTAGACCGATCGTCTCAGCTTGCTCCTGCCCCACAGAACTCATTTCTCGTTATCTTGACTCCCTTCTCTCTCCCCTTGTCCAGTCCCTTCCCACCTACATCCGTGATTCCTCTGACACCTTACATCACATCAACAATTTCCAGTTCCCTGGCCCCAATGGCTTCCTCTTCACCATGGATGTCCAATCCCTCTACACCTCCATCCCCCACCAGGATGGTCTGAGGGCCCTTAGCTTCTTCCTCGAACAGAGGCCCGTACAATCCCCATCCACCACTACTCTCCTCCGTCTGGCTGAACTTGTTCTCACGCTGAACAATTTCTCCTTCAACTTCTCTCACTTCCTCCAAATAAAAGGTGTGGCTATGGGTACCCGCATGGGCCCCAGCTATGCCTGTCTCTTTATGGGGTATGTGGAACATTCCTTGTTCCAGTCCTACTCCGGCCCCCTTCCACAACTCTTTCTCCGGTACATCGATGATTACTTCGGTGCTGCTTCATGCTCTTGTCGGGACTTGGAAAAAGTTATTAATTTTGCTTCCAATCTCCACCCCTCCATCATTTTCACGTGGTCCATCTCTGACACTTCCCTTCCCTTCCTTGACCTCTCTGTCTCAATCTCTGGTGATAGACTGTCCACCAATATCCATTACAAACCCACTGACTCCCACAGCTACCTCGACTACAGCTCCTCACACCCCGCTTCCTGTAAGGACTACATCCCATTCTCTCAGTTCCTTCGCCTCCGTCGCATCTGTTCCGATGATGCTACCTTCAAAAACAGTTCCTCTGACATGTCCTCCTTCTTCCTTAACCGAGGTTTTCCACCCACGGTCGTTGACAGGGCCCTCAACCGTGTCCGGCCCATCTCCCGCGCATCCACCCTCACACCTTCTCCTCCCTCCCAGAAACATGATAGGGTCTCCCTTGTCCTCACTTATCACCCCACCAGCCTCCGCATTCAAAGGATCATCCTCCGCCATTTCCGCCAACTCCAGCATGATGCCACTACCAAACACATCTTCCCTTCACTACCCCTATCGGCATTCCGTAGGGATCGCTCCCTCCGGGACACCCTGGTCCACTCCTCCATCACCCCCTACTCCTCAACCCCCTCCTATGGCACCACCCCATGCCCACGCAAAAGATGCAACACCTGCCCCTTCACTTCCTCTCTCCTCACTGTCCAAGGGCCCAAACACTCCTTTCAAGTGAAGCAGCATTTCACTTGCATTTCCCCCAACTTAGTCTACTGCATTCGTTGCTCCCAATGTGGTCTCCTCTACATTGGAGAGACCAAACGTAAAGTGGGCGACCGCTTTGCAGAACACCTGCGGTCTGTCCGCAAGAATGACCCAAACCTCCCTGTCGCTTGCCATTTTAACACTCCTCCCTGCTCTCTTGCCCACATGTCTGTCCTTGGCTTGCTGCATTGTTCCAGTGAAGCCCAACGCAAACTGGAGGAACAACACCTCATCTTCCGACTAGGCACTTTACAGCCTTCCGGACTGAATATTTAGGTCTTGAGCTCCCTCCCCCATCCCCACCCCCTTTCTGTTTCCCCTTCTTTTTTTTCCAATAAATTATATAGATTTTTCTTTTCCCACCTATTTCCATTATTTTTAAATATTTTAAAATCTCTTATGCTCTCCCCACCCCCACTAGAGCTATACCTTGAGTGCCCTACCATCCATTCTTAATTAGCACATTCGTTTAGATAATATCACCAACCTTAACACCTATGTGTTCTTTTGTTCTATTGTTGTTGACATCTTTTGATGATCTGCTTCTATCACTGCTTGTTTGTCCCTGCAACCACACCAACCCCCCCCCACTTCTCTCTCTCTCTCCGCACCACCACCCCCCCCCCACCTTAAACCAGCTTATATTTCAACTCTTTCTTGGACTCGAATTCAAGTTCTGTCGAAGGGTCATGAAGACTCGAAACGTCAACTCTTTTCTTCTCCGCTGATGCTGCCAGACCTGCTGAGTTTTTCCAGGTAATTCTGTTTTTGTTTATGTTTGTATAACACAAGCTTATGAATTTTCACTGTATCCACATAAATACACCATACATCCAAACATAATACTGTACACTGCACACATACAAATGCACACACCTGGTACATCTTGGTCCTGAATTTCCACGGGGGACCTGAACTCCTCCCTGATATGTATGGTGCTTGATAACTGTTACCTGTCCTCCAAATGCCTCCCTTGTGGGAAGCAGCTCATTGTAGCAACTACACATCTTGATTTTCTTTAATTATGCTTTGACAGGAGTATTTTTGATGGTCTGGAAATTTAACCAGTTAGTTATGAACACCAATGTTAGTGTTTATTCAGACATAACACTGCAATACTCTAAAGGGAGAGGGCAAACAGACAGAGATCGTGGTAAATATTGGTACCAACGACAGGGAAAAAGAGGGACGAGGTCCTGCAAGTAGAATTTAGGAAACAGATTAAAAAACAGGATCTCAAATCTCTGGATTACTTCCAGTGCCACACGCTAATGAGTATAGAAATAGGAGGCTAGTCCAGATGAATGCGTAGCTGGAGAGATGGTGCAGGGCTTTAGATTTCTGGGACATTGGGACCGTTTCTGGGGGCGGTGGGACCAATACAAGGTGGATGGGTTGCACCTGAACCAGAATGGGACCAATGGAATGGGATCCTTGTGGGGAGGTTTGCTAGTGCAGTTCGGGAAGGTTTAACCTAACTTGGCAGGGGGATAGGATCCTGAGAGGAGGTTCAGCGGGGGGAGATGCACAGCCAAAATTAGAAGAGAGAGCCACTGAGCAAATTATAGGTCAGTTAAGGCACAAGGGAGCTTGGCAGGGTTGGTTGGTATTTATTTTAATGCAAGGAGTCTGACGAATAAGATAGATGAGTTGAAGGCACAAATTAACACATGGAAGTATGATGTCATTGCTGTCACAGAGATATGGTTGAGAGAGGAGCAGAGTTGGCAGCTCAATATTCCAGGATATAGGGTCTTCAGGTGAGACAGGGAAGGAAGTAAAGGAGGAGGGGGTTTCACAATATTGATCAAGGAATCAATTACAGCAGTGAGGAGGGATAACATCTTAGAAGACTCCTTAAATGAAGCCATATGGGTAGAACTTAAAAACAAAAAAGGAGCAATCACATTGCTGGGAGTGTGCTATAGGCCCCCAAACAGTCAGAGAGAAATAGAAGAGCAGAGATGTAGGCACATTTCAGAGAAGCGTAAAAATAACAGGGTAGTAATAGTGGGGGATTTCAACTTCCCCAACATTTAACTGGGTTAGTCATAGTGTGATAGATTAGAGGGAGTGGAATTCTTAAAATGCATCCTGGAGAGGTTTTTAAGCCAGTACGTAGAAGTTCCTACTAGGTCCTGGACTTAATGTTAGGGAATGAAGCCAGACAAGTGGTAAAAGTATCAGTCAGGGAGAATTTTGCAGATAGTGATCATAGCTACGTTAGATTCAAGGTTGCTATGGAAAAGGACAAGGATGGGCCAGAAATCAGAGTTCTAAATTGGGGGAAGGCCAATTTTAATAAGATCAGATATGATTTGGGCAGATTGGACTGGGAGCAGCTACTTTTAGGTAAATCTGCGTCAGAGCAGTGGGACTCATTCAAGAAGGAAATAGGGAGAGTAAAGGGCCAACATATTCCAGTAAAGACAAAGGGTGGGACCAACAAATCCAGGGAACCCTGGATGTCGAGGGATATACAGGATTGGATAAAGAGAAAAAGGGATGCTTATGGCAGATACTGAGTGCTCAAAACAACGGAAGCTCTAGAGGAGTACAGAATGTGTAGGGGGGGACTTAAAAAGGAAATTAGGAGAGCAAAAAGGGGACATAAAAAACCATGGCAGGTAAAATAAAGGAAAATCCAAAAGTTATTTTACAAGTACATTAAGAGTAAGAGGATATCTAGGGAAAGAGTCAGGCCCATTAAGGACCAAAGTGGTAATTTGTGTGTGGAGCCGGAAAACATAGGTAGGGTTCTAAATGAATACTTTGTGTTGGTGTGCACAAGTGAGAGGGATGACATGGGTATGGAAATCAGGCAAAAGGACTGTGATATAATTAAAGAAATTAGCATAGAAAGGGAGCAGGTTCTAACTGGTCTGTCCAGGCCCAGATGAAATGTATCCCAGGCTGTTGAGTGAGGCAAGGGAGGAGATAGCAGGGGCGCTGGCAATAATTTTCAATACCTCTCTGGCCACAGGAGAGATGCCAGAGGACTGGAGGACAGCCAATGTGGTACCGTTATTCAAGAAGGGAGGAAGGGATAAACTAGGGAACTACAGACCAGTCAGTCTAACCTCAGTGGTGGGGAAACTATTGGAAGCAATTCTGAGGGACAGAATTAATCTACGCTTGGAGAGGCAGTGATTAATCAAGGATAGGCAGCATGGTTTTGTTAAGGGGTTAATAGGTTAATTTTGTTAATAGGTTTTGTTAATTGGTCTGATCAATTTGATTGAATTTTTCGAAGAGGTGACCAGGTGTGTAGATGAGGGCAATGCATTTGACATAGTCTACTTGGACTTCAGCAAGGCTTTTGATAATGTCCCGCATGGAAGACTGAGAATGAAGGTAAGAGCCCATGGGATCCAAGGCAATTTGGTAAATTGGATCCAGAATTGGCTGAGTGGCAGGAAACAGAGGGTGATGGATGAGGGGTGTTTTTGTGACTGGATGTCTGTCCAGTGGGGTTCCACAGGGATCGGTGTTGGGTCCCTTGCTGTTTATGGTATATATAAACGATTTAGACTTGAATGTAAGAGAGTTGATCAGTAAGTTCGCAGATGACATGAAAATTTGTGGGGTGGTAAGTAGTGAGGAGGATAGCCTTAGATTACAGGAGGATATAGATGGGCTGGTCAGGTAGGCTGATTAGTGGCAAATGGAATTTAAACCAGATAAGTGTGAGGTGATGCACTTGGGCAGGACAAACAAGGCATGGGAATATATGATGGATAGTAGGACCCTGGGAATTACCGATGATCAGAGGGACCTTGGTGTGCTTGTCCACTGGTCTTTTAAGGCAGCGGGACATATAGATAAGTTGGTTAAGAAGGCATGTGGGATACTTGCTTTTATTAGCTGAGGCATAGAATAAAAGAGCAGGGAGGTTATGCTGGAACTGTATAAAGCTGGTTAAGCCACAGCTAGAGTATTGCGTGCAGTTCTGGAATCTGCATTATAGGAAGGATGTGATTGCACTAGTGAGAGTGCAGAGGAGATTTACCAGGATGTTGCCTGGGCTGGAGAGTTTTAGTTATAGGAGAGATTGGATAGACTGGGGTTACTTTCCCTGGAACAGAGGAGATTGAGGGGGGACACGATTGAGGTATATAAAATTATGAGAGGTATAGATAGGGTAGACAGGAAGGAACTATTCCCCTTGGTGGAGGGATCAATAACCAGGGGGCATAGGTTTACGGTAATAGGCAGGAGGTTTAGAGGGGATGTGAGGAAGAACTTTTTCATGCTGAGGGTGGTGGGAATCTGGAACTCACTGCCTGAAAGGGTGATAGAGGCAGAAACCCTCATGACACTTAGGAAATATTTATGTGCACTTGCGATGCCATGGCATACAAGGCTATGGGCCTAGTGCTGGAAAATGGATTAGAGTAGTTACGTACTTGTTTGACCGGTGCAGACTCGATGGACCAAAGGGCCTTTTTCTGTGCTGTAGACCCCTATGACTCTAATATCATTGAGAGAATGGCAGGACCCTCGGGAAAAGGAACAAATAGTTGACAAAGACCTTGTTTTATTCCTCTCTGTATTAATATGAGCTAATGGTATGATTGCTCGTAACAGGAGTGTGTTACTTTGCATTTTACAGAAGTATTCCTTCGACCTCTTCCACAAAACCGCTGAAGATGCTGACATTCCCTTGAGTTGTCCAGTTATTCCTGGCATCCTTGAAGCAAATCCAGGTATGTCTACATACCTATTTGTCAGTCTATCAAAGATTTGTTTCTAGCAAAGACCTCTCTTATTTCAGAGATTCCAATACAAAGTTTCAAATGTATACAAAAGTTAGTTTTTCCTGCTGGATTTTGTGCCCTTGAAAATTTGGTCTCTCCTCAGGGTAGGTGTTAAAGATTTGAAAGTTGCTGCCAATCTACAGAAACTTCTCTGAAAAATTAGCCTCTTATTTACCCCAGGTTATGCCTATTTAAGCTACCAGTCTACAAAGAGAACCTACAAGTGCAGTGACCATTAAGGAATGGGCCAGATTGTACATCTCTATTTTAGCAGCTAAATGTCACAGGTGCATTTCAGACTACTTGTGGATGGTAAACATGATGGAAACGTGTGACAATTAATTGACAGATACATAGCATTACAAGGACATTGTTCCCAACACTTGGGGCTAAAGTCACGGCTTTGTAGGGGGAGGCTGGGGGTGTGGGGTAGGGAGGAAGCAGGGCAAGTGTGGTGAAAACAAAGGCTTGCTTTATAGAAGCTTTTAGTTAATTTATTAAATGCCATCTCTTTTAAGAGATGGACTTCATTAATCATTCCTGCCTTGCTAAAGCCCTATTGGTATTCTTCTTTTTGTAATTAGGTACATTTCATTTCATTTTAATTAGTAACTTTGTGCCTCCACAAATCAAAATTAAAGTCTTAACTAGGGCTCAATGCAGACGAAAGCAGCAGTCATGTTAAACATCATTTTCAACAATGTACACTGTACTATTTGTAGCAAGTCTATAAATACCCTCTTGAAAACTTTGACCAAGCGATTGGTCACCCTTAATATCTCCTTCTTTGGCTTGCCATCCATTTTTGTCCAATTATGTTTCTATGGAGTACCTTGGAATTTAAAGGCAATTCTTGAAAGCAAATTGTTTTTGAAGATTCTAGACTCCCTACACAAGAATTTAACTGGAGTGATATTATAAGGTTCCATTCTTTTGTCATTAGCACCAGGGTAGCTGCAGCTGCAATACAATATTCTGATTTAATTCAGAAGTTTTGGTGACAAATGTCACATAATCATTTTAGTGTCTGTAGAACGCAAAGAAAATGCAGTTGCCTGGAACTGCCTTCCTTGTACTCACATATACAAGTGCAATATTCAGCCAGAATTGCTGAAGCATACATTAGGCTACACAAAATCTGTCATCTATTGGTACTCGAGTACAATTTATTCAAGCTTTATCCAGTGACTACCAGGGTCAATTCCATAGGATAACTCTTTTGACTTCCACTCTGTATTTTTCCACCTCATATACAAAATTACAACTAATAGCACTGCTGAAAAATATAGTGATATTCATTAGTTGATTTATTGGTTGACTGGATAAACTGAAGCTCCAAGCATGTTCTGTATTTAGAATTATTTCATTATACATTTTATCCATTTCTATACTTAATGCCACTCAATATATTGCAACATTACAATTAATTGGATAAAAACAAAAACTGCAGATGCTGGAAATCCAAAACAAAAACAGAATTACCTGGAAATTACCAGGTAATTCTGTTTTTGTTTTACAATTAATTGGAGTGATTTTCTTGGGTGAATATCAGTAAATTAGACAGGAAAGTGGCCATATCTAATACTCCTGACATTTAAAATGTTACTATTCATCTGAACAAGTGACTAAACAAGGGTTTTATTTCTCAAACTATTTGAACTTTCTTCCACTTATTTAACCATTCTAGCATTTTAACACTAGCCTCAGAAGAGTCCCATTAAATCAACAGTAATGTTTCCCATATCTCCAAGCAAGGTTTCCAATTTAACATTAATATTCAGATCACTGAACTTAGTAGTTCTAAAGCAGTATTCAAAATTAATTAAGAGTGTATTGAAGGTTATTTCGATTAAAATTGAGTTCAATTTCTGTGGCTGTTCCCCATTCTCCTACCATAGAAATCTCAGAGAAACGCAGTAACAATCATTTAGTACTGGTTCTCTGGAACTGTCTCTCATTTTTCACTAATTTACAGTGGACAATTAGAGGAAGCTCCAGCAGAAGTTCCAGGCAAATGATTTTTAGTAGCTGGTCTGTCCAATATCAAAGTAGAAGTCAGGCACAGAATTAAACAGACGATCCACTTTACGGCTCATATGTAAAGAAATATGACCTTATATTCTGAAATCTGCACCTGCTGTTCAGTATTGAGTGCACACATACGAACTAGGAGCAGAAGTGGGCCATTCAGCCCTCGAGTCTAATCTGCCATTCAATAAGTTAATGGCCGATCTGATTGTGGCCTCAACTCCACTTTCCTGTCTACCCTCTGTACCCTTTGACTCCCTTGTCAATCAAGAATCTATCTCACCCTGCCTTAAAAACACTCAATGACCCCCACCTCCACTGCTCTCTGGGAAGAGAGTTCCACAGACTTACAAGAAAAAATTCCTCCTCATCTCCATCTTAAATGGGAGACCCCTTTATTTTTAAACTGTGACACCTAGTTGTAGTCTCTCCCACAATGGGAAACATCAGTTCAGCATTCACCCAGTCAAGTCTCCACAGGATCTTATATGGTTCAGTAAGGTCGCCACTCATTCTTTTTAACTCCAGTGATATCAGGCCCAACCTGTCCAACCTTTCCTCACAGGGTAACCCCCTATGTGGGCATCACTGGCTGGGCCAGCATTTTTATTGCCCATCCCCAACTGCCCTTGAGAAGTTGGTGGTGAGCTGCCTTCTTGAACCGCTGCAGTCCATGTGGTGTAGGTACACCCACAGTGTTGTTAGGGAAGGAGGATATTGACCCAGCGACAGTAATGGAACAGCGATATAGTTCCAAGTCAGGATGGTGAGTGGCAATTATGTATTTTCTTAAATAAGGAGATCAAAACGGTACACAGTATTTCAGGTGTGGTCTCACCCAAGGCCCTGTACAGTTGCAGCAAAACTTTCCTACTTTTATATTCCATTCCCCTTGCAATAAACAACAATATTCCATTTGCCTTCCTAATCTCTTGCAGTACCTGCCTACTGACTTTTTGTGTTTCATGTACCAGGACACCCAGATCCCTCTGTACCTCAGAGTTCTGCAATCTCTCTCTATTTAAATAATATACTTTTTTCTTAAGAAAAAGAGACAGGCATGTGTCAGTAAAAGGAGATTGAAAGATATGGTATTCTCATCAAACACAGGCATGAAAACAATTGCAGTTGTTTAATTTTGTCACTTTGGTATTCTCAGCGTTCAATAAGTAAAACTAATCTAGTTCTAATATGTTCAGACTTCACTGTAGTAATGAACCAAAGGCAATTGAATTTTCGCAGGGAAATTAAAGTTAATGTCCTACACTGGGAATTATTTGTAAAACAAGATGCACTCAACATCTTATTTTCAGTAAATTAGTTGTAAAGGATTTTAGCCTCTTGAATCACTGACCCCAAATTCCCAAATGGGAAGGCATAAGTCTGATTTCTATCTGAAGGCACCACAAAAAACAGATCACAATCTGGTTTGCTAAGGTCCTGCTCATCGAGATCTTTAAATTTTGCTCTGGCATGTGTTATGAGCAGATCATTTGGCCTTCTTGCAATCCCCCCCGCCCCACCCCTCCCAATAAGAGGTCCTGTCTGGGGGAGTTTTTGGGGTCATCTGGAATTCTTTCTCTGTTTTACTTCCTTGAAAGGCCTCAGTGGAAGTCACGCCAGTTGAGTCCCGTTAAAGCTTCATAAAGCCCCCAAACCTCATATAAGACATTCAATCCTAGAGGAGATCCATTAGAATAGAACTGCAATGTGAGTGGAAGAATTAGCAAAGAAATTGGGCCTTTGGAATTTCAGCTCCACCTCAAAAGAGTGAATTGGCTTGGATTGTGGAGGGCACCCCTATTGTGCCTTTACAGGTGTTGGCAGACCATATTACATATGCAAAAGACCCCATTCCTTGGATTTCAGAGTGGCACATCAGCCAGGGATTGGGCCAGGTGGGATTCCTACTCTGCTGCAATCGTACCAGCAAAGTTGGCCTCAGGAACTATCAGACCTGTGTCTTTTTTTGACCTAGACTTTCCATTTCTGCAGTTACCAAGCCCACCATTTCTAACCATTCATTTGACAGTTGAGAAACCGCAGACTGGACTGCACAGAACTAGAAGCTCCAAGCTGTTATCTCCATTTTTGTTCAAGCTTATCTATGTTTCCAGACAGAGAAGAAAACGATTATGTTAAGACGAATGAAGACGTGGTCAACCATGATAAAACTCCAGTGCTGAACACAGACTTCTCTGAGGAAATTAAAGAGACGCAGAAAAACTGTGAGACTGAAACAAACCACAGCCCAGGTAAGCACCATGGAACAGTATGAGTAGCAATGATGATTCTGAAGAATGCAACTGGATATTTGGCCATTTGTGATTTGTTTAATTTTATTTTGTTGGTCAAATGGAACCATGTTGGACGTTCAAGGCCAGTTTAGAAAAATGAAACATAGTTTATCACCAGCTCTGCATGTGGGAATGATAATTCCCTTCTGAAATCCAACTGCACCCCCTCTCAGTTATCTGATGTTACGACAGGAGAACCCTTGTGAAAATTCTAGCCCAATATCTATTGGATGGGAAACTATTTACAATCTATATTGATGACCTGAATGAAGGGAATAGCCAAATTTGTTGACAGAAATGCTTGGGAAAGCAAGTTCTGTGGGGGGCACAGAGATAAAGATAGGTTAGTTGAATGGGTATTAATTTGGCAGATGGAGAGTAATGTGAGGGAAAATGTGAGGTTATCCACTTTGTTAAGAAGAATAGAAAAGCAAAATATTTTAAATAGAGAGAGATCACAAAAGGCTATGGTACAGAGAGACTTGGGTGTCTTCATATATGAACCACCAAAGGTTAGCATGCAAGTACAGCAAGTAATTAGAAAGGCAAACGGATGTTGGTCTTTATGGCAAGGGGGTGGAATATAAAAATAGGTAACTCATAATAAAACTTTATAAGACATTGGTGAGACCATACCAAGAGTACTGCATACAGTTTTAGTCTCCCTATTTAAGAGTAAGAGGCAGTTCAGAGAAGGTTCACTGGGTTGATTCCTGGGATGAAGGGATTGTCTTTGGGGAGAGGGTGTGCAGGTCATTGGATATGAGAAGAATGAGAGGTGATCCCATTGAAACATATAGAATTATGACTGTAGGTGCTGATGTTTCCTTCGTGGGGGAGTCTAGAACTATGGGGCATAATTTCAGAATAAGGGGTCACCCATTTAAGACTGAGATAAGGAGAAATGTCTTCTCTCAGTCAGTCATTGTTCTTTGGAATTCTCTACTCCAGAGAGCATTGGAAGTTGGTGCATTGAATACATTCAGAGCTGAGTTAAACAGAATTTTGATCTATGAGGGAGTTGAGGGTTATGGGTAGGGTAGGCAAAGTGCAGTTGAGGCAAGATTAGAATCAGCCATGATCTTATTGAATGGTGGAGGAGGCTCGAAGGCCTGAATGGCCTGCTCCTTCTTCTAATTCTTATGTCCTTATGTCTATTTGGAACTGGAAGAGTACATATTAAAGAAAGGTTAGAAAAGGCTGCTGAGGGGATTGGAAGGGAATCAGTCGTGGGTTCAGCTGTCGCATGCTCTCAAAACCCTAAACACTGATGCATCAAAAGCTGCCTTTACCAATATGGCAGCAATTGTAATACAGGCATGAGTCAGCCGTGGAATATTGCATCCTGAAATCGGTGCTTTTTGCCCTAATTTTCTATTTAGAAAACAGATGCAATGAGAACCAATTTCTCACACACTACATGAACGTTCTTTACGCTGCACTGCATTGATGTTTATCCACTAATTCTAAAACTCAGACCACAATTAAGAGAGGATGGGATAAAATCACTAACAGCTGAGTGATAAACATTCATGGTCATTAAATACATCACTGTAGCGTATTTCAGATTTGGCTCAATGTGATTATTTCTAGCTACTAAAGTAGTGAGTGTGCATTTGAAACTTTGGTTGTTGATTGTGATGTACTGTTCCAATGATCAAGTGAGGTGGAGCAGACTTTACTCTTTCACTACCTGGTTCTAGATGCTTGGCAGAGTAGGATTACTTATCACAAATTTAATCACAAGTTCCTTAAGCTTTTCCATCTGTTCATTCTAAAGGACAGAAAACTGTTGCAACATGTGTCAAAATTTGTGATAAATACTGCTGTCTTCTCTAACTTCTACACTAGGCACAGAAAAGGAAAATTTGACTTTGCAAATTCTCCAAAGATGTTCATGTCCAGAATTGTATCTGTTTTAAATTCAAGACCATGGGCCAGATTTTTCTGGGGTTGTAAGCACTCTGGAGCCATTTAAAATTGGTGGGCAGAAACCAATTCCAGGATTGCCACCCAAATTTCCACTGTCCACAATTTTCAACAAAGCAGGATGAGGTGGTGAGCTCATGCCCTACACTCCCAAATTGGCCAACTCTATTGCAGAGGCAGGCATCTCCTAGCACCACCCCCACTGCCCCCCACCCCCTGCAATTCTTGTGGGATCAGGCCAGCTTCTCCATGGCTCATGATTCATGGCCCCACAGAAAAATTGAGAACCACAGTCTAAATATGGGAATCTTCTGAAAGGCAAGATCAAAAGGTCTTACCCATACCCCTTCCCACACCCCCATGATCCCTCATACCCTCCATGCAAACTCATGCCCCCCAACCCATGCATGCGTAATGAGGCTTGGCTGAGAGCCCAGATTCCAATGAAAAGATTTGCTTTATTAACGTGGGGCAGAATTTTACAGCCTGTTTCAGCGGGGTCAGGACCATAAAATGTGACGGGCTGTTACAAATCCCATTGACGACAACGGGCACGTAAAATCCTGCTGTCGTAAAATTCTGCCCTTGAGTGCAGAGAAGGGAAAGCTTTGCATTATTGTTGGTTTTGTGATGTTATAATAAGTTATTTTTAAGATCTCTCTTGTCAATGGCTCAACGTTTATTTGCACAACATAAAGAAGTGCAAGCAATTATAGTTTCCTTTATTGATATTTTACAGGTCTGGTTGATTAACATTTTTATAGCATTGTAGCAACAGCAATTATTTTTAAAGAAATTATGCTTGGGTGGTTTTGTAAAGAACTCCACAAATGCCATTGTTACTATAGAGTTAATGGGTCTGGACAGAATCTATACTGGGTGAATGGGCATGGAAGTGCCTTGAATTGGCATGGAGTGTATGAGGGGCCATTAGGAGTGGGTGGTGGGCATGAGTTGGCAAGGATGGTATGAGGGGCCATTGGCGGGCAGGCAGGGGCATGATAGCGTGGGTTGGCATGGAGGTGGCCGAGGGAGTGGGCCGGAGTGATGGAGTGTGAGGAGTGAAGGCTAGAGGGACTAAAATGTGAACAAACAACTGGAACAAAGTCAACATTCCCAGAGAACCAAGGCAGGCCTTTTAACCAGCTTGCCTCGGCACTTTGTTGCCACCTGTGGCCACCTATGATCTGCTTCAGGGAGTCGGGGCCTGACTCTAAAACACCCCACCCTCCCATCCCTGGAATGAAAATTGGTTGTGACTTTTGACCGAGGCAGTTCTGCAGAGCCAGGAAATTTCCCAGCAGGAGCTACCTGCCTTGGTAGCAAAGGTCTGGCCCCATGTCTAGAGAGCATGTCATCTTGGAGATGCTGAAGTGGTAGTTGTCAGTTGTAAACAGTTGTATAAAATGCAGGCAAGTTCAAAGAGGAAATCAATATGTGGTTGAATAGCTTGTGCAATATGTTATAATTGGTCTTCTGGAAGGAAGGGTTTATTTTACTCAAACATGACAACAGTTGCAACTTACTAAAATTCATAGAATTATAGAATCACAGAAAGGTTACAGCAAGAAGGCCATTTGGCTCTGTGTCTGTGCTGGCCCTCTGAAGGAGCAATTGACCTGATGCCATTCACCTACCTTCTCCCTGTTGTCCTTTACAGGTAATAATCCAATTCTCTCTTGAATGCCTTGATTGAACCTGCCTCCAACATATTCTCGGGAAGCTCATTCCAAATCCTAAACACTTGCTGCATGAAAAATCTTTTTCTCATGTCTCCATTGCTTCTTTTGTCAACTACCTTCCACTAATAGTTCACAATCCTTCCACTAATAGGAACAGTTTCTCTCTTTCTACTCAGTTTAGACCCCCTCAATATTTTGAATACCGATATCAAATCCCCTCGCAACCTTTATTTCTCCAAGGAAAACAGTGCTAACTGCTTCACTCTATCTAGGTAACAGAAGTTCCTCATACCTGGAACCAAACTTGAATATTGCTGAAAAAAAGAGACACATCAAAGCTTTTCGTCTTGCACTCATCAGTACACTTTGCAAGAATGCCAATATAAGGGGAAAACAACAATTTCTACTCTATGAAAAGAGAGAACAAATCCATGCTGGCTTTCCTTAATTAAGCAACATTTTCCCAAGTGACTATTAGTTTTTTTTCCAAATTATAATTTCTAGAAGCTTCCCCCACATCTGAGGTTAAATTAACTGGCCTGGTAGTTGCTGGGTTTATCTTTACACACTTTTTTAAACACAGGTGTAACAATTGCAATTCTCAAGTCCACTGGCACCACCTGAGTATAAGGAATATTGGAAAGTCATGGTCAGTGCCTCAACAATTTCCACTCTCTCTTCCCTATGTATCCTTGGTTGCATCTCATCCAGTCCCAGTGCCTTTCCAACTTTACTAAGTAGAGACAGCCTATCTAATATCTGCTCCTTATCAATTTTAAACCCTTCAAGTGCATGAATGACTTCCTCTTTCACCATGATCTGAGAAGCATCTTCTTCCTCGGGAAAAGCAGATACAAAGTAATAACTTCCCATCTCAGCCTTGTTCCCAGGCATAAATCCACTTTTTGGTCCCTAATTGGCCCCACTTCTCCTTTTCCCACCCTTTTACTATTTATAGAAGGCTTTTCTATTCATTTTTATGTTGGCTGCCAATCTCTTCTCATACTGTCACATACTTTGCTTCTCTTATTTGCTTTTTCAGTTCCCCTCTGAACCTTCTATATTCAGTCTGGGTCTCGGTTGTATTATCCACATGACATCTGTCATAAATGTATTTTTTTTCTTCAAGTTAATCTCTATCTCTATCCAGGGAGTTCTAGATTTTTTGCAATACCTTTCTCCCTTATGGAAAGAACCTTCACCATGCCCAAACTCTCTCTTCTTTAAAGGCAGCCCATTGTTCAGTTACAGTTCTGCCTAACAACTTTTAATTTTAATTTATCTGGGTCAGACCCATTCTCGCCCCATTGAAGTTGGCTTTCTCCAGTTAATTATTCTTACTCTGGATTGTTCTTTGTCCTTTTCTATAGCCAACCTAAACCTGATGATACAATGATCACTGTCCTCTAAATGTTCCCCTACTGAACAAAGAACCAGGTCTAGCAGTGCCTCCCTTCTCATTGGTATAGAAACATACTGAAGAAAATTCTCCTGAGTGCACTCTATGAACTCCCACCCCTCTCAGCTATTACTACCCCAGTCTATATTTGGTACTTAAAGTAGTTATAACTACTCTAGTATAATTACTCTATAATTCTCACGCCTCTGATTTCCTTGCAAATGTGAAATTAATGTCACTTTAGCAATAATAGTTGAACAGATGCTTTAGAAAGCACTTTTCCCACATAAACATACCACACTAACAGCTCAAGAGGCACTGTGTCATCAGACTGTGATAGATTGAATATGGAGAAAGAAAACCACAAATGTCAGAAATCTGAAATAAACACAGAAAATGTTGGAAATTCACAGCAGGTGAATCAGAATCCAAATGAGGAAAAACAGCTATAATTTGGGAGTTTATCTTTTATCAGAGACAAACCCAAAGTGTTTGTGATATACAAAGAGTAGCATTTTCACTGACACGTTGTACTGACAGCTCGAGAATTTACATCATTTTCAATGCTTTCTTTGTGAAGAACCAGAATGTTTTTTGAGTTCAGTGTGTGACTGTTCTTTTGGATAGGCTGAATTACAAAGGCTGAACATGGCCTGAATTTTCAGCTCAGTAGGCGGGCATGATCGACAAGCCCGGGAGCATTCAGGAAACGGACCGCTGACTGCGATCTCTGAGTTTAGTGTGTGCCCGCCGACCAAAGTATCACGTGAGTGCGCGATGATGTCGGGACACTGGTCCCACATCATCACGCACTATTTTAAGCTCAAGAGTGTCGGGTGTGCGCCCCCACACTGAGCGAAATATTCTGCCCCATGTCTTAACTACTTTTACATAGGAATTTTAACATGCAAGCATCTGTTCCAGCTGAACCACTGCAAGGCCTATTTCTATATTCCTACCCAGGTACTGTATCACTGTTTTACCCTGTAGTTAAACGTTGATCTAGTTTGAAATTTATAAACTAACACTGGTGGTGCTTTCTGTAGCCTCACAACTCTGTAAAAAATGTTACTGCTGCCCTCTATCCGAAATCTTTTTTTTTAAAGTTATATACATGTCACTTTATTCTAGACTTCTTAACACTGACAATAATGCGATTCTATTTCCTCTGTCCCACAACAGCAGACTTTGTTAGTGACAAATTACTTTTTGTGATTGATACATGTCTTCACTTTAAGTGGTTAGAGGATCAGTCACTGTTTTATTATATCAATGCCTGTTCTGTTCAATAAGCAAGAGGACTAAGGTTAGGTGAGTGGGCAGGTATGTAGGAAATGAAGTTGAGCATAAATAAATGTGAAATGGGGTACATTTTCAGGAAACAAATGGAGAGTGAATATAAACATACCTTCGATGGTAGCACTCTCAATGGACTGGGGGAACAGTGGAGCCTAGGATTGCAGTTGCATTGATTTTTAAAAGAGGATTGTAGTTGGAAAAAGGTCTAAAAGCAGCAAATTGGATTCTGGGTTTGATATTTGGGGTAACTGAATAGTAAAGCAAGGAGGTAATAATGAATTTGTACAACACATTGATCAGTTTACCATCTAGGGTGCAGGTTTGGTCACCTCATTATAGAAATGATGCTAAAGCCATGAGAATGGTGAACTGCTGCTTTCCTGAGAGGGTATCAACATTGAGAAGATATGATAATAACAGTCTGAAATCAGACTGTTTTCACTAAAACAATAGTAAGGGGGAATCAGCCAAAGGTGTTGAAACTTATGAAAGGACTCAAGCAGGTAAACAGTGAAAGATTATTTGAAGATTAATCTTAGTAACATAAAGTTAAACTATTATGCAATGAATTATTCAAATACTATTCCAGAGCCCTCCTGACTGGCCTCCCATCCCTCGTTCTTCATGAGTATCAGCTTCTGCAAAACCTTAACGCTCTTATCCAAGTCCACCACTTTCTCATCCCCCCACCCTTGCTAACCCACATTGAATCCCAGCCTCAAATTTAAAGTTCTCATCTTTATGTTTAAATCCCTTCATTGGCTAACCACTCAATATCTCTGTAACCTTCTCCAGCTCTACAATCCTTTGAGAGTATTACATTCCTCCAACTCTGGGCTCTTGTGCATTCCCCCACTCACTTTGAACTGTCATTGGTGGTCATGCCTTCATCTTTCTAAGTGGTAAGCTCTGGAATTCTCCCATAATTCTCTATGTTACTCTACTTCATTCTCCTCTATTAACAACTTCCTTCAAAAAAAACATTTGTTTGACTATGCTTTTAGCAATCCTTCCTAAGATCTCCTTCTTCAGCTTTGTCAGTTACAGTTTAATTATGCTATTCAATGTCTGGAGACATTTTCTATATTAGTCATAACTTTAGGAAGGGATAACATAGTTATTTGAAGAAGAAATATATTAAAGCGCACAGGAAAAGTGCTGGAAAATGGGACATTTCTGAGGAGGACCTAGCACTGGAACTGCCATAGGTTAGATGGACCAAGGAAATGTCTGTGATCCTATGATTTTGTATTGTGCATGAACAATGTTGCATCGTAAGAATTTAAATTATTGCATTGATTTTGTGGATGTAATTTGTTTTCTTTTAAATTTACACCCTTTGATAAAACTTTAAGAAATAGACTCAGTTCCAACTGTAGGGAAATGCTTAGAATCATAAGGAAAAATCAATGGGGGTAATTTTGTGATGCCCCGCTTCTGGTGCAGAGCTTCACCAGTGGTGATCACAATGGCAGAGGCAGAATGGCAATATGGCAGTCAGCTTTCTGAACCACACTGGACCTGTGCCATCTGGAAGAAAATGGAGGAGTAGAAAAAGCATCGAAGTTTAGATATTGTGAAAAAATGGAAGAGTTAAGACATGGAATATTATTTCAAAACAACGAGAATATAAGGAAAAAAGGGGGGGAAATTGAAGGAGACAGAGAATGGGGAACAGGAGCCACCAATGAAAGTATTAAATATTTTAAGCATTTATTTAACGGAAATGTTAATGGCACAATATTAGCACTACCCATCATATTTGAATAGTGCTATTACTGTCAATATTGTGACATAACCATGAAGGTACAGCATCGGAAAGGTAAAGCTCTACAGCATTAGAGGTGGGGCCCAGTTAGCTGGATAGCTAGCATGTTGTTTGGATTAGCGCCAACACCTTGCATTCAATTCCTGTTCCAACTGAGGTAGACGTGGGTCCTGCCTCTGATAGTGGATATAGCAATGGCAAACCACCACCAACAAAGAAAAAACTGCCAAGAAAACAGAACAGGATGAAGCATCAGCAGATAATGAGCCAAGGACGTGTCTTCAGGCAGAGCACACCTATCATACCTTATGACATTGGAATTGTATGTACAATATGTATTAATATGTCACACATACTGATAAGCGAATCTATTTGGAAAAACCCACCTGAACATAATTATTTATTCAAACAAATCATTTAAAGGGATTTTATGTGCATTTATGTATTCTATAGCTTTTGAGAAAAAAAACAACCTGTGTCAGTAAGGTCCAGATTTTGTCTGTTGCTTGCAAATGGCTGCTATTGGTTTGGGTGGAAGGCTAGTGATTCTTTAAGTTGCTGCATCAAGTCAATAATCAAGAGGAAATAAAAAAACAGAAATTCAAGAAAAATACAGTCTAAAATGCTTTAAATGGCCTATTCTATCCAAAGAACCCCATATGCTGATATATGCAGCACATACAGGCTTGAAATTCAACCCAGCTGTGGCACATGCAAACAACCAAAACTTGTCAGTTTGTGGCTTTGTGCATGTCAGGCAAATAAATCTGCAACAAAATCTAAACCAAAGTATCCTGACAACTGGAGCTGCTTGAAACACACTCTCATACTTCACTGAGAGATTTTAATGGGCAGAGTATTAAACTCAGCGGGCGGGTGCGCGCCCAACCCGGCCGAGTATAAAATGATGCGCGATGATGTCGGGCGAGTGTCCCAACGTCATCGCGCAGTCCCGCGATATTTCATTTGGCAGGCGCGTGCCGTAAAAGGCCCATTAAGGTAATTAAATTCAAATTAACACTGCTCATCCAACCTTACAGTTGGCGGGCAGGCGAAAAGGCCAAGCGGCCTTTGCACTTTTTAGGAAACCTCTTCCATGAGCAGGATGAGGTTTCCCAAATCAAATAAAAATCAAATAAAAACTTTACACTTGAATTAAAAACATGTCCCTGCTCATGCGCCAGAGTCACATGAGGGGACATGTTTTGTGACATTTTTATTTTTTTATTATTTTTTTTCAAATCTCTTCATCTCCCTGAGGCAGCTCTGTACCTCAGGGAGATTATAAAGTGCTCACCTGTGTGCATGTGCAAAGTTCACGCTTGACACACTTGCCCTCTCCTCCTCACCAGATTTTATATTTCTGACATTTTTGTATGTTTTTCATTTGCTCAGTAGCATATGTCTCTGGAACCTTTTACTTCACAACTGCCAAATTTACATGGCTTGCACAAGCCTGCTAAAGAATTTCCATACTTTATATATGGATCATTTATTCTGAGTGCTTGTAGAATCGGTGATGCTGGATCCAATGTGGTAGCTGTTGACTGTGTGTTATATTGCAAGTCAGGGGACAATGCATTGGAAGAGATGTAAAATGAGCTGCCGCTTCATTGTCACTCTTTTAACATTATCGAACAAACTCAAAATCCACACCAATACCTGCCCCATTGAGGATATAGAGACTGAAATATCAGAAACCGTGGGTAATTTTAACTTTCATTGCCAGACAAAAAATTATTTTACCTCTGTGTCCTTGGATTCTCAACCCTTCCAACCAATGGGAACAGACTCTCACTATCTACTCCGTTGAGACCTCTCATGGTTTTGATAACCTCTGTGAAATCTCCCCTCAACCTTCTCATATCTAAGGAGAATAGTAGCAGCTTCTTTAGTCTATTCTGATGTCCCTCATCCCTGGAATCATTCTCATAAATCTTATCTGCACCATCCCTAAAGCATTCACATCCTTCGGAAATTGCGATGCCCAGAATTGGACACAGTACCCTAGTTCAGGCTGAACCAGCGTTTTACAAAAGTTGATCCTAACTTGATATCATAAGGGTGATCTTAGTGTTTATTTCACTGCTACTTCACTCCGACAGGATTTCCATTTGTCTCTTTCACCCTGTTCACCTTCATTGCTTTCCATTTCCCTCCTGGTGTTTGACAAGGTGTTTACCCACCTTGCTTCCTCTAAGGACACCATCCCATTCTCTCAGTTCCTCTGCCTCTGTCGCATCTGATATGTATTCCTTTATCCTTAACCAAGCGTTCCTTCCAACTATGGTTCACAGGGCCTTCAACCGTGTCCGACCCATCTCCCGTACCTCTGCCCTCACACCTTCCTCTCCCTCCCAGGTTCCCCTTGCCCTCACTTTTCGCCCCACCAGCCTCTGCATTAAAAGTGTCAACTTCCGTCATTTCCTCCACCTCCAACATGACGCCACCACTAAACACATCTTCCCCTTAGCCCCCTGTCAGCATTCAGTAGGGACCATTCCCTCTGTGACACCCTAGTCTATTCCGCCATCACCAACTACTCATCCCCTTCCCACGGCCCCTTCCCATGCAATCACACAAAGTGCAACGCCTGCCCCTTTACCTCCTCCCTCCTCACCATCCAAGTGCCCAAACACTCCTTTCAGGTGAAGCAACACTTCACTTGCCACTCTTTCAACTTGGTCCACTGTATTCATTGCTCCCAACGCGGTGTCCTCTACATTGGAGAGACCAAACACAGACTGGGTGACCACTTTGTGGAACACCTACGGTCTGTCTGCAAGCATGACCCAGACCTTCCTGTCACTTGCCATTTTAACACACCACCCTGCTCTCTTGCCCACATGTCCATCCTTGGCCTGCTGCAATGTTCCAGCGAAGCCCAACACAAACTGGAGGAACAGCACCTCATCTTTTGATTAGGCACTTGACAGCCTTCCGGACTTAACATTGAGTTCAACAACTTCAGACCATGAACTCTCTCCTCCATCCCCACCCCTTTTTTAATCCAATTTTTAAAAAAAATATTTTAATTTATTTCCGTTTATTTATTTATTTTTATTTATTTACTCATTTTTTTTCCTTTTTCCCCAACCGCCCCCTACCCCCCAACAGGACCATCTGTCACGGTTTCTATATTGCCTTTTCACACAATCCTTGTTCTGCTATAAACACATGTCAGCTGATTTGAGTTGGTCCAAGTCGAGTGGAATGCCCGAGGTGGCGGCCGCGGCTAAGGGCAATGCATTCCGGAAGGTGGCGAAGCAGTCGCTGACGAAAGTTACCGAGAAGTTGCCCAAGAAGCGGAGGAAATCTTGCAAATAGAGCTATTCTGCTTACATGTACAAGGTGCTGATCTAGGTCCACCCTTCCACCAGGATCTCATCCAAGGCGATGAGTGTTATGGATTCCTTCGTTGTCGACATTTTCGAGCGCATCGCCCCTGAGACTTCACCCCATTTTTGCAACGTGCGACTCACCATCTCGGCCAGGGAGATCCAGACCGCCATCCGCCTCATGCTGCCAGGGGAACTGGCCAAACACGCCGTCTCCGAAGGCATGAAAGCGGTCACCAAATACACTAATTCCATTTAGGTCGATCATTCTAAAGATTATAAACACATTCTGCTATCTTACGATAGTCAGTACCTTCTTGAGTCTTTACCACTGCCATTAACACTCCCTTTGTCTTCTGTCCATGACATCTTTGTCAATTTCTCCTTAACTTCCACCTATTCCTGACCTTCTATCTTCCTCCAACGCCCCCCCCCTGCTCTTAAACAGTATAAAATACATCACATTTCTACTTCTCCTTAGCTCTGAAGAAGAGTCATACGGACTCGAAATGTTAACTCTGTTTCTCTCTCCACAGATGCTGCCAAATCTGCTGAGTATTTCCAGCATTTTGTTTTCATTTCAGATTTCCAGCATCCACAGTATTTTGCTTTAATCATAACTACCTTGCTTTTATACACAGATCCCATATGCCTTATAACCACTTTCTCAACCTGCCCTATTATCTTCAACAATTTGTGCACATATGTCCCCAAGTCCCTTTGTCCTTGCACCCCCTTTAGAACTGTACCTTTTATCTTATATTCCCTCTCCTCATTCTTCCTATCAAAATATACCACTTCACTTTTTTCCAAATAAAATTTCAGCTGCCACCTGCCCATCCATTCCACCAGCATGTCTATGTCCTCTTGAAGTCGATCACTATCCTCCTCTCAGTTCACATTACTTCCAATTTTTGTCATCTTTAAAGTTTAAAATTGTGCTCTACACATCCAAGTCTAAGTCCGAATACACATCCCTAGAGGACACCTTCCTACAGTCCGAAAAACATCTGTTTATCAGTACCCCGTGTTTTCTGTCACTTCGCCAATTTTGTATCCATCCTGCTACTGTCTGTTTATTCCATAGGTTTCAACTTTGCTAACAAGGCTATTAAGTGGCATTCGATCAAACGCCTTTTGGAAGTCAATATGTACCACATCACTCACCTTACCCTCAGCAACCCTATCTGTTACCTCATCAAAAACTCAATCAAGTTAGTTAAACACCATTTGCCTTTGACAAGTCTGTGCTGCCTTTCCTTAGTTAATCTGGACCTGTCTAAGTGACTGTTAATTTAGTTCCAGGTTATGATTTCTAAAAGCTTTCCCACCACCAAGGTTAAACTGACTGATTTGTGGTTGTTAGATTTGTCCTTACACCCTTTTTTTGAACAAGGGTATAACATTTGTAATTCTCCTCTGGCACCATGTCCATATCTAAGGAGGATTAGAAGATTATGGACAGTACCTCTGCAATTTCCTCAGTTAGTTTTCCCACCATCCCATCTGGTCCTGGTGACTTATAAATTTTAAGTACAACCAGTCTTTCTAATATCTCCTCTATTTTTTGTTCATTCAGTTGCTCTACTATCTCCTCTTTCACTGTGACTTTGGCAGCATCATTTTTCTTGGTAAAGACATATCCAAAGTACACATTTAGTGCCTCAATCATGCCTTCTGCCTCCAAGCACAGATCTCCTTTTTAATCCCTAATTGGCCCCAACCCTTGCTTTTACTACCCTGTTTCTATTTATATCCCTATAGAAGACTTTTGAAATTCTTTTATGTTAGCTGCCATTCTCTACTCATGCTCCATCTTGCTCATCTTATTGTCTTTTTCATTTCCTCTCTGGATTTCTTATAGTTAGCCTAATTCTCACTTATATTATTAATATGACATCTGTCACACATCCCTTTTTCTGCTTCATCTTACTATCTTTTTCATTATCCAGGGAGATCTGCGTTGGTTGCCCTAACATATTGCCTTGTGTGAATGTACCTTGACTGTACCCAAACTATCTCTTCTTTAAAGGCAACCCATTTTTTGAATACTTAACTGTTTATAAGCACAGTGTGACTAGTGGTACCTGTCCATTGGATTGACATCATTTGAATTCATAATAATGATTCCCATGCAAGGTGAGTTCTGTATTTTAGGAAGGTTGTCACTAGGAGATATACGGTAGACACAGGTGCTTCTCCTGGGTAAGAGCTGGTGGTAGAAAATTGATGGCTGAGATACTCTGGGCCACTGTGGCGCACTTCAAGCAGTTGGTTACAGAATAGGACTGTTAGAGGCTTAGCACCAGGTTGCGTGTGTGTCATTTTCGGTGAGAAAGTAAGAGTAGCATGAAGGTGAGAGAAAGGAGAGGGAGAATAATATAAATACTTGGACAGAAATAATATTTTAAAATGGCAGAAGTTTTGGAAAGGTAGAATAGAAATTAGATAACACCAATGTTGAAGAAATAGTTACTTCACAATTCCCCAAATAATAAGGGGCTGAATTTAAGAATTCAATCACACGGTGATACATTGAGCTGTAGAAAACAATTGCCTTCAAAGTCTTGTGAAGTTGCTGTTTTCAAAGAAAATTGAATGGAGATCAAAGTCAGAGGCACAACCCTGTCATTACTGATGCTAGAATCCTGAAGCAAGCCTGATAAAGGGCCGCACTAATATATATGAAAATTGTATGTTGGGGTTAAAAGAAGCTGTAAGTGATGGGTGTAATGAAATATGGATTGCTTTTAGCTAAAAGTCCTCCCTTGTCTGCTCCTTGCCTTCCTGTGACAAGGCTTTGCTGTTGTCTGAATACAAAAGCACAATGTTTGGAGCAGGTTAAGGAAAATGCTGTGCTTTGCTTGAGCTGCTGCACTTCTTCAAATATGAGATTTCTTCAAAGTAATGGACTTATTGTAGGACAGGTTTGTTAGTTTGGACAGGAGATGACAGTGTTTCGGTTTTATCTTCTTTCATCACTTGAGGGGAAGAGAAGACATTCAGGCACCAGTTTTAGTACAAGGGGAAATGATTAGTCACTGGTCTCTTTGTTTGAGTTTATAACCCCTATATCCGTAATCAACATTACTTTTTTTTTGCACTTTTTTGTTGCAATTTAGAAACAAAAGTTACTGTTCAGACTTTATTTCGGATATTTTTCTGGAGAGAATGTAAATTGATGGACTATGGCATTTTCAGATTTAACAAGCTTTATACGCAGGGTTGGTAGAGTGTTGAGTTCATAGTTCTCCCATTTAAAAAGTCTTTAGTAGTGCCTGTAAATTAAACCATTTGATATTTCTTTTAAAACTGCACCTTGTTGCTAATCTATGTAACTTTGACTTCCGTAACTAAGGGTGTTATAAACGCAAAAGAAATTTGATTCAAAGGGTTGGATGTAAAGGTTGCAGCGATGGGCCTGTCCATTGGCTACAGAGTTGGCAGCAATCCTGCCACAGCCATTCCAGGGCACCCAAACATGATTAAAAATCAATCGGTCACCTGCCTGGTCACCATCGGATGTCTTAGATCCTGCCATCCAATCAGAGGTCGGCAGCTCTTCAGCACCAGCAGCACCAATGAGAGAGTGGCTGGCACATCCAGTGCTGAATTAGGTCCCAGAACGAAGAACAGCCATGGAGCCTCAGAACACAGATGAATAGGACGGGCTTGGCAGGGCCAGTCAGGTGCACCCAGTGAGGGGGAAGGCAGGTTGGTTTAAAGGCTGTAGGGGCAGGGGACAGTTCGATTTTAAAAAAGGCAGAAGATCTTCCCATGGGGACGATCATTTCGGCCATCAGGTCCCTCCACTGGGAACAGGTTGCCTAAGTAGGAAGGGCCCAGCCCCTCTTCCAGGTTGCAGGTAATCCCACCAGGGTATAAACTTGGTGGCTTGCCCACACGGCCTGCCCCTGTCCCCAACTACTGGTAGAATGTAAGTAGAGCTTGGCTGAGTCTCTTAATTGGACAGTTAAGAGCCTCAATTGGCCTCCAGGTGGGAAGGACATCCTCGACATAACTGGGGGAGTTGGGAAGGCATTTTACAGTCACCCCACCCTCAAGTCAGCTCCTGGGGGGGGGGGGGGGGGGGGGGGGGGGGAGGCATTACATTGCATCCAACATTTGTGGTAATTCTGCCACAGGTGCATGCTTTCAACTTTACTGTTATGTTAAGATCTGTTTGTACATGGCGCAGAGCTAACCAATACAATTCCCTGCAGCAGCTGTGACTTTCATGTTTTTGTGATGCACTTTGAAACCAGTGATGAACTGAATAGGAATCCAGGTGTTCAAAGCACTTTACCCAAGGATTAAAGTAAACTTGGCTGATCATATATGCAATAGCAGTTCTTTCCTGACCTACCATTTACAATACCCAGTTCTTGATTTCCTTGTAAGATTCCCAATTGCCTTTCCTCATTGGCTGTTGGATCTCATAGGAATAAGATGATACTTTTTATTGTGCCTACATTTATCCTTGGCTACCTATCAGTCCAGTTAAAGGTATTTTCAACTCATCAAGCAACTTTCTTTTCCATCGCTCGATTGTCCTTATCCCTAGATTTCATGATGTTCCTTTCCTTGCTGTTTTGTCCCTGCTGAAATCATGGCCTTTCTCCACATTTTCTCTCTTACTGTTTCCTCTCTACTGATCAGACAAGCAGCCCAACTCACAGGCCCACGGTGTTTTTTTATCTAACCAATGACATTTACCCCAATTTTATTACTAGTCACTTGGAGTAGAGAGATCTAAATTCTAAAGTGGTGATCAAGAACTGTGGGTAGAGTTGACAATGGTGGGGCAGGATCAAAAGTACCCAAGTGAGCAGCTGTGAGGGTGGGTGGGGGTTGTAGATGGAGTAGCTCTGTTAAAAAATTCCACTTTAACCATGGACCTTGCCATGCAATGACAATTTTATGGATACAATAACACCAGGGTACAGGTAGACATAGCATATTCTACCACCTTTAAGAACCAGTGAGAGGTATTGAGCCAGGTTTGCAAAATAAGAAGCAGGAAGTGATCCTACTGTTGAGGTGGCATCAACATATTACCAATCAGATCTGTTCTGACAACATTTAAGACATTGATACTAAAATAATAAGAAAAATAAATGTATCATCAATGTTGTCATTGTAGCACAAAAGCAGCCTGGCAGGCAATACTAGGGACTTCCAGTTTATTTGTCAGAAAAGACTGTTGAGAGTACTTGGCCAGTTCAAAAAGCTTACCAGTGCAGTGACAGGCTCTTTTTCTAATTTATGGTAAAGGAAGCAGAAGGTACAAAGACAGTTAGTTAACAGGATGTGGGATCTCAAGTATGAAAACCATTTCCTTAATGTAAAATTGTACAGGTGTTCCTCTGACCAACAGTCTTTTCAGACAGCAGTATACTAGAATGCTGCATGCACACCAACCTAGCATATCCCAAAAACTGTTCCTGATGTGTAACTACAGATCGTTCCATGGGCTTTGAAACCTAAAACATGGGCACACTTACTGTTTCTTCACCTGTATTGGAAGAAAACAAAATAAACACTCAATAACCTGAAGGAGAAAAGCTGAAGTTGAAAGTAGAAACTTGGCTATGCTTTTCTATCTGATTATCCAGAAAAAATTTGAATTTTATATTCACAATTGTGCATTTTGCCTAATGTTATGGTCTTTTACATTTAAAAATTAACATTTTTTTCTAGAAGGAAATAATCTTACCAAAAAAGAGAAAAATCCCACAAATACAACCTAATCCTCTCTGGTTGCAGTGCACAAGTGCACCCTAACCTCTCCTGACCCTGTGCACTGGTACACCCTAACCTTTTCCTGACCCACCCTCACTGGATCCATTGCACAAGAGCACCCTAACCTTTTCCTGACCCAGTGCACAAATACACCATAACCCTCTCTGGTTCCAGTGCACATGTGCACTTTAAGGCCTAGATTTTTGCCATGATGGAGAGCTGCCCATATAAATCAGCAGCTGCCTCCACTCAGGTCTAATTTTGGTGAAGCAGGAGTGTGAAACATGACTTGCACAATTTAGCTTGGTAGGAGCAGGTCTGAACTCTTGGGAGTCCTTTGGGGAGGTGCGATACCCTTTTGAAGAGGTAGGATACCACTTTGGATGTGGCCCTGGGAAACATTTGGGGGTGGTCAGGTGCCCTCTGGGGGAGTTCAGGTACCCTTGGGATTGTTAAAAGGCAGCATTAATGTGCATAAAATGTGCATAAATGCATTAACGGTCAAAAGTGTCAAAATGAACAGTCAAAGGCAACTGCCAAGTTGTCATGGCATTTAAAACTCCTGCCCTTGAAATCTGAAGAAAAAATGTCTGGAGTGTTTAATAAAATTTTTGCTTGCTATTTCACTCTGTCTGTTAACATAAACCTGAGGGTTACCATTACTGGATTAGTGCTGGCTAATTTCACAATCTTCCATTATCACAGTAGGGTGCCTGCCATTTCACAGCCTGATTGACAGCTCCAAGTGATTATAGTCTCTTTGAAGTGGGACTATGAATTCCAATGCTTGGTTTTATAAGGGATTATGCACCTAAATGAAATGTTTGTTCTTATAAGGGATTATATAGTTGAAAGAATGTAAATGTACTGGATGGATTTTTATGAATGAGAGTTTTTAAAAAATAAAATCTGCAATAGACATTTAGAACTTTACATTTTTTCATCTCAGCATGGCTTCTAATGTCTGTTTAGGGTGGATACTGGGTGAGTTGGCATAATAGATGTAAGGGCAAAGGGTGGCAGGTGGGAGTCATGGGTTGGCATGAGTTGACACTAAATTGGCTTAGGGACTATAAAGGGCCATGGGGGTGAACAGAGGTGCATAGGTTGGCATGGGGGTATGAGGGACCACAGGAGGTGGGTGAGGCGCATGAAGTGGCATGGAAAGTATGTGGGGCCTTAAGGGGTGGGTAGATGGACATAGGTCAGAAGGGAGGGTATGAGAGGCCATGGGAGGTGGATGGGGGGCATGGGTTGATATGGATGGGGAGTGTGAGGGGATGTGGGGTTGTGAGGAATGAGGGTTGTTTGATGTTTTTTTTAATTACAATAGTGCCAGTGCACAAGGCAGGCCATCTGCCCAGCCTGCCTCTGCACACTGCAGTCTCCACTCTCATTCTGAAGTTGTCTTGTGCAGCTCCCAGAAAATTCTGCACCCCATGGAATGAAAACTCCAACTTCCTGGGCACTTTTTCTCAGGTCAGGTTTGTGGAGCCACAAAATGTCCTGACTCTGCACTCCCAACCCAGGAGCGAAAATTCAGGCCCAACTCTCTCCTGATCCAATACACAAACACACCCTAACTATCTCCAGATCCAGTGAATGAATACACGCTCATCCTTTATGGACCCAATTCAATAGAACAAGTGAATCCAACTCTCCAATTAAATTCATGAGAAAGAATATAAGCAGCTTTGTGGTGATTCTCAACTCTAATTGATTCTGCTTCCATAAATATGCTCACTGTACATCTCAACCTTCGAGGCCCTGGAGCCCTCTGATTAGAATGGACTTGGAATGGATGAAGTGACTCATTATATGAACATTGACATTACTTTCAAAAAGATTTTCATCTCTTTTAATGAGAGTTGCTGGTCATTAGGGGAGTTTCAAAGCACACTCAGTCCCTGGAGCAACCTCTTCCAATATGAGCTTGCATTCAGAAAACAAAGGAATTTAGCATGAACATGGAAATAAAAATCAGGTGAAATGTATAATGTGCGGCTGAATTCATAATTGCCCATTTTCCAGTATTATCCAAATTACCTCCTTTGTATGGTAACAGTACGAATCACAAAGGATACCCTCATGTTTCTGCAGCTGCCATATTGACAACTATGAGATTTGTACCAGAGTAGTAATTATAATTGTCAGTGTGCCAGATCAGGAGGCCACCAATGCTCTTTATGAATCCCAGGGAGAGAGGTCCTGTGGGAAGGAGAAGAGAGGACAGTAGGAGTATGTGTGTCTGCATGTCCTAGCCCACACAGCGGACCCTGGTTTCCAGTCATCTCAAACCCCCTTTCTACTGAACCAAGGCCTTGCTCCGGCAAACCCATGTGGTAGCTGGTATGCAATGGCCATCCCACGTTAAAATAACTCACGCTCAGGCATCTTCCACTCCCTTAAAATGAAGCTCAGGGCCTGGAATGTGAGGACCCACATGGACAACCCCAACAGTGACAAACCGGAATGGCATATTACTATCATTTCCCAGGAGCTCAGACGTTTCGACATTGACAACGCCGCCCTAAAGTGAGAACTGGTGGGCAGGGGAAGGCCAGCTCAAGGAACAAGGTGGCAGCAACATCTTTTTCTGGAAAGGTAAACCAGTAGAAGATCACCACCTCCAAGGGGCTGGCTTTGCCATTAAAAACAAACCTGTTGGCCATCTCAAAGACACTCCTTGCAGGACAAATGAGCGCCACATAGCCCAGAACCAATGCACTACAGTCCTCAGTGCGTATGCCCCAACACTGGATGCTACAAATGAGTCCAAAGAGGAATTTTACCCCAGCCTCAAACAATTCCTGATCCGAGTCACAGCAGGCGATTAGCTGATCGTCCGTGGCGACATTAACACCAGAGTTGTGAAGGACAAAGGCCTCTGGGGAGATGTAATCGGCAGAGTGGGGGTAGGGATATCCAACACCAATGGTCCTGACAAAATGCCTAGAACATGGCCTTGTCATTACCATTGCCTTGTTCCATCAGACAGAAAAGTCAAGGCCCTCGCTCCAAGTATTTGCACCTGCTCAACTGCATCATTATCCAAGTGAGGGACCGCAAGGACGGGTGTATCAGCCATGTCATGACAGGGGCGATCACTGCTGGATGGACCACCACCTAATTCGTTCGATCATCAACATTTGTGTAGTCCCAAAGCAGCGATAACAACAGAAACAATTCTGCAGGAAAATCAACACTGAGGCACTCGAAGACCCTGTGAAGAGAGCCCTATTCAGCTAGCATCACACTGCCAACCTGGCGAGTCCTGGTGACCCAGAGATGCAGAGTGTCTGCAGCATCTGGTTTGCCCGCGAGGCCTCCATAATCAGCACCTGCGAAGAGACGCTTGGTCACTCGACCAGGAAACACCATGAGAATGACCAGGAGATCCAGGAGCTGATAAGCGGCAAGCACAAGGCATTTTTGAACTTGAATCAGCAACCCAACTCGAGAGCGAGTAAGCAACTCTACAGATGGCTGAAGGCTGAGGTCCATCAAAAAACCTGCGACTTAAAGAACAGATGGTGGGTGGAGGAAGCATGGGAGATCCAGTTAGCGATAACCATGATGGGCAAGATTTCTTTAGTGTAGTTGAGACCACTTATGGCCCAGGTACCCAAGGCCCCACCCAACACTGGCCAAGAACGGAAAGGTACTCATCAAGGACAGAGAGGCAGTCAGCATCCGCTGGAAGGAGCACTTCGAAGATCTTCTTAACAGAGACTCTGCGAGTGTCCTCGACTCCATCCTGCAGCATGCTACCCGCCACCATCTCAGCACAACCCCTAACCCTTCTTGAGGTAGATAAGGCCATTCGACAGCTAAATAGCTGCAAGGCATCAGGAGTAGATGGGATACCTGCTGAAGCACTAAAGGATGGTGGAGAAGCATTATTGGTGCAAATACATGGCCTTACCTCCCTTATCTGGAAGGAGGAGGGCATGCCAGGAGATCTCAGAGACGCCATAATCATGACCATCTTCAAGAAGGTGACAAGTCCGACTGCGGTAACTATAGATGAATCTCCCTGCTGTCGGCCATAGGGAAGGTCATCGCAAGAATCCTCCTCAATCATCTTCTCCCTGTGGCTGAAAAGCTCCTCGCAGAGTTGTAAAGCTCCTCCCAGAGTCGCAATGCAGATTCCACCCACTAAGGGGCACAACAGTCATGATCTTCGCAGCGCAGCCACTGCAAGAGAAATGCAGGGAACAGCATCAACCCTTGTACATGGCCTCCTTTGATCTCACAAAAGCCTTTGACACTGTCAACCATGAAGGATTATGGAGCATCCTCCTCCGCTTCGGCTGCCCCCAAAAGTTTGTCACCATCCTCCGCCAACTCCACGATGACACGCAAGCCGTGATCCTGCCCAACGGATACACCACAGACCCATTCCACGTTTGGACCAGGGTTAAGCAAGGCTGTGTCATACACCAATGCTCTTCTTGATCTTCCTTACCGCAATGCTCCATCTGACCCTCAGCAAGTTCCCTGCTGGAGTGGATCTAAACTACAGAATAAATGGGAACCTATTCAACCTCCGCCACCTGCAGGCCAGATCTAAGGTCGTCCCACCCTCTGTCGTTGAACTACAGTATGCAGACTGTATCTGTATGCACACTCAGAGGCCAAGCTCCAAGCCATAGTCAACACCTTCATCGAGGCATACGAGGGCATGGGCCTGACACTAAACATCTGTAAGGCAAAGGTCCTCTACCAACCTGCCCCCACCACACCACACTGCCCCCTTTTATCAAAATCCACGACAAGGCCTTGGACAATGTGGACCACTTTCCATACCTTAGGAGCCTGTCAACAAGGGCAGACATCGAAGATGAGGTTCAACACCACCTTCAGTGTGGCAGCACAGCCTTCATCCGCCTGAGGAAGAGAGTGTTTGAATGCCAGGACCTCAAACCTAGCACCAAGCTCATGGTCTACAGAGCAGTAGTGATACCCGCCCTCCTACAGCAGAGATGTGGACTATGTACAGCACGTACCTCAAAACTCCGTAGAAGAACCAGTGCTGCCTCCGCAAGATCCTGTAAACCCATTGGCAGGATAGGTGCACCAACGTCAGTGTTCTTGTTCAGGCCAACATCCCCAGCATTGAAACACTGACCAGCTCAATCAGCTCCATTGGACGGGCCATATTGTCTGCATGCCTGTCACGGGGCTCCCGAAACAAACGCTCTACTTGGAGCTTCGAAACAAACGCTCTACTCGGAGCTTCGGCACAGCAAGTAAGCCCTAGGAGGACAGAGGAAATGCTTCAAATACACCCTCAAAGCCTCCTTGAAAAAGTGTAACATCCCCACTGACATCTGGGAATCCCTGGCCCAAGACCACTCTCATTGCCAAGGGCAAGCTGAAGTGTCGACTGCAGAGGGAACGCATGGCAACCCGGGCACCACACCCACCCGTTCCCCATACCACCACCTGCCAGACCAGTGAAAGAAACTATAGGTCGCGCATTGGACTCTTCAGTCACCTGAGAACTAATTTTTAGTGTGGAAGCAAGTCATCCTCAACCCTGAGGGACTGCCATTGAAGAAGAGAATGCAGTGGTCGCCATTAAGACAGTTTTTAATGGTTTGCTTTAGTGGTAATGTAGCTGTGTCATCAAATGTACTGCTGAAACGCCTCTTTACCAAGAACTGACAAAACACACTGTCAGTTAGACAAATTAAAAGATGCGAGCCCAAATTTTGAGTTGCTTTTGTAAGTAAGCTGGATAATTTGGATAAAAAAGTAGGCAGACTCCACACTGAGTGTCTGTTCCTCCCGGCCTGATGTTCCTGTATTCACTTCTCCCAGTGAATAGTTTTGTTCAAGTGCAACAGAGGAAAATCTAATCAATGGTATTAAACTGGAAAGAATGATAATATTTAACTCTTTTCCAGTTACAGAAATTTGGCAGATGATATAATGCACAACTCGAGTGTAAGAGTGTGTAAAGAGACTTGCCTTCATATAGTACCTCACATAACCACAGGGGCTCCCAGGGTGCTTTTAGTCCAATGAAGTACTTTTTGAAATGTAGTCGCTGTAGTAATGTAGGATACAGGGCAACCTTCCGCAACTGTGGTCAGCAGTGTGATGGTAACCAGGTGGCCTGTTTTGGTGATGCCGATTGAGGGATGAATGTTGGCTAGGACACTGGGGATAACTCTCCTGCCGTTCTTTGAAGTGGTGCCATAGGATCTTATACCTGAGCAGGCAGGCCTCAGTTTGGCAGCTCATCTGAAGGACAGTGCCTCTCATGGTGCAGTACTCCCTCAGTTTTGCAATGGAGCATTAGCCTGGATGTTTGTGCTCCTGTCTCAGGAGTGGGCCTTGAACCCATAACCTTGATTTATTTGCTAAAAGGCAAGTGAGAGATGAAGACAACAGCTCTGAATTTACTGCGATAAAGATGGGCCAGATCTTGCTACCTTGTGGCATCTTATGGTATGTCCCATTAATTAGGCTTTTTTCTGCACCCCCTCAGCTGAAAGGTTTTGCACTGTAGCTTGGTGGAAGTGCAAGCTGATAATGATATGGTGAGGGCACCTGGAATCCCAGTGACTATCTCCTTAACCAATAGAATTTGAACACTAGAAGAAACAGAGAAATGACTGAGAAGAAGAATGGATTAGAGGCAAAACTGGAATAGAAGGAAAGATTAGATTAAATGACAAAAAAGGAAATAAAAGTTAGAAAAAATATTAAATTTGACAGTTTTAAAATCTGCAAGAACAATTTATTGACTGATGAAATGAGACTCCACAGTTTAAATTGTTCATTTTCTGGACCTGAGCGGTTGTTAGTCATTTTATTAACAATTAACAGATTTAACTTTCTGTGCAGATTTCATGAGCATTAATGTGCGAATCGCCCATGTCCTTTAAAATAACGAGGAAGCCAAGGACAAAATCGTGTACAAAATCAACCAGCCAGTTCTGGAGATTCACAACTCATGTTATATTTCTTAATCCCCTGCACCTGCTGTCCAATTTTCACATTAATAATGGAATGTGTTAGCATGCTGTCAGTTTTACAGCTACAATAATCAGAATATGGTGTAGGGAACATAATGGGGAATTGGGAGCAAAACAACCAATGGATAGTTAAGAAGTCATTGTTGATTTCTGCAGGAATTTCAAAATAATTATTTGTTTCATTACTTATATACATCAGCAATTTACTAGAAGATTTAACAGGGATAAATGTTGAATAAACACTGCCACAAAAACAAGCCAGTTCTGCTGTAACACTCACAATATATCATGAGGCTGGAAGCTGCATTTTTTAAAGAGTGCTGTACTTCATCCATAATTGACCACAGAAAGTGATTTCAGAAGCAGTGCATAAAGAGGCAATTTCAGTGTTTCAGTGATTACCCTACTTGTTTCCATTACAGGATTTAGCAATGCGGGAATTAAGTATGCAAAGCATTTGTGTTATATTAAACTTTGATCAATGTGATCAAGAAAATGTAGAATTGATATTGCAGTTGTATTAGAATGCTTATAAGAGATGTTGTCTTTTATATATGTTTCTGTTATGATTAATGTGTATTCAACCAACCAACATCGTCCTCTAATGATCTAAGTGGCAGTGGTGATCTCAATGGTAAATCCAATCTCGCCTTTGACTTCAGTGGAGTTGGGGGGTGGAGGCAAAGTCATGGTAATTAGTTGTTTTGATTCACTGAGTGAAATGGTGGAGTGATGCAAATTTCTTTATTCTTTCATGTGATGTGGGCACTGCTGGCAAGGCCTGTATTTGTTGCCCATCCCTAACTCCCTAAATGCGTGACTTCCTACGCCATTTCAGAGGCCAGGTAAGAGTCACATGTAGGATGGTAGATTTCCTGAAGGACATGAGTGAACCAGATGGGATTTTACAAGAATCAATCATAGCTTCAATTCAATTTATTAATTGAATTTAAATTCCACCAGCTGCTGTGGTGGGATTTGAACCAGTGTCCCCAGATCAGTGGCTTGGGCTTCTGGATCACCAGTCCAGTGACATTACCATTATGCCACCATCTCTCCCATGTTGAAATAATGCTGAAATTATTTCCAGCATTATGTGCTTTTGTGCTGTAAGTCAGGCCCTGTGACATTGATACATCAATACAAGAAATTCTGGGTGGATCTAAAGCCAGAGCAGATAAAACTTGGGATTTTGGGGACCCTGTTGTTCAGTTGACCATTTCCATTGTGCCAGTTGGGTTTTTCTACACTGCCTTTGTATCATTGTAGAATTCAGTTGTTAAAGGAATATTTCAGAGACGAGTGAAATCACCAAGGTTATCACCAAGGAGATCAACAAGGTCAAAACAGGAGAAGTATAGGTGAACAGAGACTCCATAATGCATAATGTGTACCTGGAGACTATGATTTAATTCTGCAAGTTATATGGCTGATCTGATTCTAACCTCCTGCCTACCCCTGATAACCTTTCACCCCCTTGTTAATCAATAATTTATCTAGATCTGCCTTTAAAATATTCAAAGTCCCTGCTTCCACTGTCTTTTGAGGAAGAAAGTTCCAAAGACTCGCGACCCTCAGATAAAAAATTTCTCCTCATCTCAGTCTTAAATGAGCAACCCCTTATTTTTAAATCGTGACCCCTAGATCTACATTCTCCCACAAGGGGAAACTTCCTCTCCACATCCACTCTGTCAAAACCCCTCAAGATCTTAAAGGTTTTGATCAAGTCACCTCTTACTCTTCTGAACTCCAGTGAATACAAGCCTAACCTGTTCAACCCTTCCTCATAAGACAACCCACCCATTCCTGGTATTAGCCTAATACTGTTTCCAACACATTCGCACCTTTCCTTAAAATAGGAGATCAATACTATACACAGTACTCCAGATGTGGTCTCACCAGTGCCCCGTACTACTACTTGTGTATTCAATTCCCCTCACAATAAATGATAACATTTAATTAGCTTTTCTAATTACTTGCTGTACCTTCATACCAGCCTTTCATGATTCATGCACAAGGACACCCAGATCCTTCTGAATCTCAGCTCTACAATCTCTCACCATTTAGATAATAAGCTTCTTTGTTATTCTTCCTGTCAAAATGGACAATTTCACATTTGCCCACAATGTACTCCATTTCCCAGGTCTTTGCCCACTCACTTAACCTATTTATATCACTTTGTAGCCTCCTTATGTCCTCCTCACAACTTACTTTCCTACCTTTGTGTCAACAGAAAATTTAGCATGCATACCATCTGTCCCTTCATTGAAGAAATTTATATAAATTGTAAAAAGCTGAGACCCCAACACTGATCCCTGTGGCACACCACTCGTTACATCCCACCAACCAGAAAAAGACCCATTTATGGCTACCCTCTGTTTCCTGTTAGCTGGCCAATCTTCCATCCATGCCAATATATTACCCTCTACACCATGAGCTTTTATTTTATGCACTTTATCAAATGCCTTCTGAAAATCCAAGCACAGTACATCCACCATTTCCCCTTTATCCACAGCACATGCCTCAAAGAATTCCAATAAATTCGTTAAACATGATTTCCCTTTTACAGAACCATGTTGACTCTGCCTGATTGTCTTGAACTTTTCTAAGTGCCCTGCTATAACATCTTCAATAATAGCTTCTACCATTTTCCCTATGACAGATGTTAAGCTAACTGGCCTATAGTTTCCTGCTTTCCGTCTCCCTTCTTTTTTGAATAGTGGAGTTACGTTTGCTATTTTCCAATTCAATGGAACCTTCCCCGAATCTAGGGAGTTTTGGAAAATTAAAACCAACGCATCAACTATTTCACTAGCCACTTCTTTCAGGACCCTAGGATAATGTCCGTCAAGACCCAGGGATTTGTCAGCCCACAGCTCCAGCAACTTGCTCAATACCACTTCCCTGGTGATTGTAATTTTCCTGAATTCCTCCTGCTCTTCCATTTCCTGATTTACAGCTATTTCTGGGATGTTACTTGTATCCTCTATAGTGAAAACTGATGCAAAATACCTGTTCAATTCATCTGCCATCTCCTTACTTTCCATTATTAATTCCCCACACTCACTTTCTATATGACCAACACTCACTTTGTTAACTCTTCTTATTTAAATCTCTATAGAAACTCAGACTCAGATGTTTGCAGCACAGAAGGAGGTAATTTGGCCCAACGTGTCTGCACCGGTCAACAAAGATCTGGCCACACTAATCCCATTTTCCAGTTAACCATTGATGGTGGGTTCTCCCTTTGGAACTTTTCTTTCATTGGAATGTATCTATTCTGTGTATTCTAAATATCCCTTTAAGAGTCTGCCACTGAACTTCTTTGACACATCCCTTAACTTTGTTGCCAGTTCACTCTAGCTATTCTGCTTTCATGCCATCATAATTGCCCTTATTTAAGTTTAAAATACTCATCCTGGACCTACTCTTCCCTTCCTCAAACTGAATGTAAAACTCAATCATTTTATGATCACTGCTACCTAGGGTTGCCTTCACTATGAGGTTATCAATTAATCCCATCTCGTTGCACAGTACCAGGTCAAGTATAGCCTGCTCCCTGGTTGGCTCCAGAATGTGCTATTCTAAGAAGCTATCCTGAAAACATTCTATGTACTCCTCACCAAGGTGACCTTTGCCTATCTGATTTTTCCAGTCTATCTGTAGATTAAAATCCCCCATGATTATCGCTGTACCTTTCTGAAAGCTCCCATTATCTCTTCCTTGATACTCTGTCCTACCGTGTAGTTACAATTAGGGGGCCTGTAGACCACTCCCACAAGTTGACTTCTTGCCTTTATTGTTTTTCATCTCAACCCAAACTGCTTTTATGTTCTGGTTTCCTGAACTAATTCATCCTTCTCTAATGTGCTAATATCATCATAAATTAACAGAACCACCCCTTCACCTTTTCCTAGCTTCCTTCCTAAATGTCACGTACCCCTCAATATTCAGGTCACAATCTACGTTATCCTGCAGCCAGAGGTATGTAAGATAGGTAATGGCATAGAAAAGTGAGTTCCAGAGCATTATAAACTAAACAGAGTAGGACAGTGTTCAAACTAGTGAAAGGCAAATGTAATAAATGAATTTCAATGTAGTTTTCCACAGTAATAAATGTACGGAATGACTTGAGGCAAAGATGATGTGCGAAAAGAAAAGAATAATTTAAGAATCCATTGGTTGCTGTGGTGGGTTTTGAAGAATCCCACTTCGGATACCCATGAAGTAGATTTCATAGTCTAGTGCGTATTAACAGCAAGTCTTTATTAACAACTCAATTAGGTTGGTTCCTGCTTTTTTGTGACTTGGTACGGTGGACTGAGTGTTGGTTTCTGCCCCATGAAGTGTTCTTGTGCTTCAGGATGGTCCCATATTGCTCATGTAGCTCAGACGGTCGAAGTAGCTGGATTGCCTTGCCTAGGGTAAGACAGCCTCTAGCTTACAGTTCTGCAGATTTTTTTCTGAAGTCTGGAGCAAAGCTGTATCTTAAAAATCTTCTTCTCCAATGGCTCCAATTCCATGAGTGTCTGGGCCAGGGGTAAATCCCAGTGGAGCTGCAAGTCTGGAATTGCAATCCATTTCTGATGGTTTTAAAAAGTGTGGGTACAGCTTTACGAGATTATAGGCTTCCATGATGATGTTGCCAGTTATTGCTGAACAAAAGATCTTCCCGCACTTGCTGGTTTTTGGTAGGATTTTCAAAATGGCAGCAGAACTCTTCCATCTGAAGAAGAAAGGACCTCAATGATGGTGTAGGTTGGCTGGCTGCCAATTTAATTCATTCAGTGGTATCGCATTATGAGTCGAGACTCTTGGAACAGAACCGTGGGCTTGCTGTTTCCAAACGTGGATAGTCGCAAGGTGGCCAGAGTAGATGAAATTAATTATTAATGAATTTTTTCACCAGACCCAGGAGCCACTTGTTGAGACCCGGAGTCTGGGATCAGGTTTAACAATGGGTTGTTTTCAAATGGCGCTTCTGACTGAATGACTTAAAAAGGGGCTTCTCAGGACCAGCTGGCCTGGAATTTAAACATTTTATCTCATCTTTGCAAGCTGCAAGCTCTGTTTGCTGAAGCTGGACTGCCAAGGAGGATGCAATGAAGCCTTCTGCTTAAGTAGAGCCTCTACCTTTCTTGTTTGCTTCCAGGCTCTTCTGTCTCTGGAGCTTTTTCATTATTTTTTTTCTGGTGAGTTTTCTGTGTCTGTAGCTTCAGTTGAGAGTTAGGTTCAGTGCAGAATCCTTATTCTTAGTTTCTCAGCATTCTTGTCAGGGTGAGGTTTTTGATCCTGATACTGTCACCATGAAGAATCCTGCTTCAGACACCATGAAGGGGGCTTCATGGTCTAGAGTATGTTAACAGCAAGTCTTCATTAACAACACAAATCTATGTACATATTTACAGTAGAGGGTACAAGTATGGAACTGACTCCAGTCTTAACCCAATGCTGTCCATCTCTAGATTGACCCTGGCCCTGGGTCATGTGCCTTCTTACATCACTATGGGTGGTACTGTACTCAGTCCCACACTAACCCTTTATGTACCAGACCCGACTACTATGGGTCTGTAGGACCTTTCTGCATAATGATATAAAATAAATAAAAATTTGCATTAATATAACACTTATCAGGACCACCAGATGTCTCAGGGTGCTTCACTGTGTGTGGTCACTGCAGAGGCTTAGAAGGGAGACAGCCAATTTATGCATGGCAATTTTTGAAAATTAATAAAATTGAGATTGGTTAATAAAAAAATGGATAATTTGAGCAAAGTGACACAAAGTGATCATCTCTGAAGTGACTGGACATGTATGAATCCAGAGGGAGGCTCCACAAAGAGGACACTTGAAATTTATAAATGTTGATGTTTAGAGACATTTGGGTGTACTGGTACAAGGAACACAAAGTTATCCTGCAAGCACAGCAGGCTATTAAGTGGCATGGTGGCCTTTATTGCAAAGGGGTTGTAAAACAAGAATAAATAAGTCTTGCTTCAATTGTACAAGGCTTTGATGAGACTTGAAGTACTGTGTGCTGTTTTGGTCTCCATATCTAGGCAAGGATATACTTGCACTGGAAGCAGTACCGCAAAGATTCACTAGATTGGTCCCTGAGATGAAATGTTTGTCCTATGAAGAGGGTTGAAGTTTGGCCTATATTTTCTGGAGTTTAGAAGAATGTGAGGTGATCTCATTGAAACATACAAGATTCTGAAGGGGCTTGACAGGGTAGATACTGAGAAGTTGTTTACCCTGGTTCAGGAATCCAGAACACATGGGCACAGTCTCAGGATAAGGGGCCTGATGATTTAGGATTGTGATGAGGAGAAATTTCTTCACTTAAAGGGGTATGAATCTTTGGAATCCTCTACCTCAGAGGACTATGGATGCTTCATCATTGAATATATTTAAGACTGGGATAGACAGATATTTGGTCTCTCAGAGAATCAAGAGATATGAGGAATGAGTGGGAAAGTGGAGTTGAAGCCAAAGATCAGCCATGCTTGTACTGAATGGTAGAGCAGGCTTGAGAGGCCATTTGGTCTACACCTGTTCCTATTCCTTATGTTCTTCTGTAATGGGCATGAGCTGAAATATAAACATGGAAAACCCCATCCCGTACACCACTTAATATTGAAAGGAGCTGCTATTGTAGATTTTCCACTAATCTCAGGTCCCTGTGCCTTGGTTTCAGGTATGTGCTAGAAGCACACAATCATCCATGACCTTGACTCAGAAAGACATGGTGGTAGAAAGGTACAGGAGTGTGCCATGTAGCTAACAGAGTCTGCTCTGAGGTGATAGTTGAGCTGTGACCTACATCTATATAAATGTTTGCCTCACATCCATTAATCACTATCATTAACCAAAAACCATGAAGGAATGTGAGGCGAACGCGAAAGCAGCGGGCAGATGGTGCAGTGAGCAGTCCGTGTAGCGAGCAGTGGGGACAGCGAGCTGTTGGGGTAGCGAGCAGCGGGGATAGTGAGCTGTCAGGGTAGCGAGCAGCATGGACAGTGAGCTGTCGGGATAGCGAGCAGCAGGAACAGCGAGCTGTTGGGGTAGCGAGTAGCGGGGACAGTGAGCTGCCGAGGTTGCGAGCAGTGGGGACAGTGAGCTGCCCGTGTAGCGAGCAGCAAGGACAGTGAGCTGCCTGTGTAGCGAGCAGTGGGGACATCAAGCTGTCTGTGTAGCGACCAGCGAGGACAGTGAGCTGTCGGGGTAGCGAGCAGCATGGACAGTGAGCTGTCTGTGTAGCGAGCAGCAGGGACAGCAAGCTGTCTGTGCAGCGAGCAGCGGGGCCAGTGAGCTGTCTGTGTAGCGAGCAGTGGGGACAGTGAGCTGTCGAGGTTGTGAGCAGCGGGGACAGCGAGCTGTCGGGGTAGTGAGCAGCGGGGACAGTGAGCTGTTGAAGTTGTGAGCAGTGGGGACAGCGAGCTGTCGAGGTTGCAAGAAGTGGGGACAGTGAGCTGTCCATGTAGCGAGCAGCGGGGACAGTGAGCTGTCGGGGTAGTGAGCAGCGGGGCCAGTGAGCTGTCGGGGTAGTGAGCAGCGGGGACAGTGAGCTGTCGAGGTTGTGAGCTGTGGGGACAGCGAGATGTCGAGATTGCAAGAAGTGGGGCCAGTGAGCTGTCCATGTAGCGAGCAGCAGGGACAGCGAGCTGTCACAGTAGCGAGCAGCGGGGACAATGAGCTGTCGAGGTTGCGAGCTGCAGGGTCAGTGAGCTGTCTGTGTAGCGAGCAGCAGAGACAGTGAGCTGTCTGTGTAGCGAGCAGCGGGGCCAGTGAGCTGTCCATGTAGAGAGCAGTGGGGCCAGTAAGCTGTCCATGTAGCGAGCAGCGGAGACAGTGAGCTGTCCGTGTAGCGAGCAGCGGAGACAGTGAGCTGTCTGTGTAGCGAGCAGCGAGGACAGTGAGCTGTCTGTTTAGCGAGCAGTGGAGACAGTGAGCTGTCTGTGTAGCGAGCAGCGAGGCCAATGAGCTGTCTGTGTAGCGAGCAGCCGGGCCAGTGAGCTGTCCGTGTAGTGAGCAGCGGGGCCAATGAGCTGTCCGTGTAGCAAACAGCAGAGACAGTGAGCTATCTGTGTAGCGAGCAGCGGAGACAGTGAGCTGTCTGTGTAGCGAGCAGTGAGGCCAATGAGCTGTCTGTGTAGCGAGCAGTGGGGCCAGTGAGCTGTCTGTGTAGCGAGCAGCGGGGCCAATGAGCTGACCGTGTAGGGAACAGCGGAGACAGTGAGCTAGCTGTGTAGCGAGTAGCAGGGCCAGTGAGCCGTCTGTGTAGCGAGCATCTAGGACAGTGAGCTGTCGGGGTAGCGAGCAGCGGGGACAGTGAGCTGTCAGGGTAGCGAGCAGCGGGGACAGTGAGCTGTCGCGGTAGCGAGCAGCAGGGACAGCGATCTGTCGAGGTTGCGAGCAGTGGGGACAGTGAGCTGTCTGTGTAGCAAGCAACAGGGCCAGTGAGCTATCCATGTAGCAAGCAATGGAGACAGTGAGCTGTCTGCGTAGCTAGCAGTGGGGACAATGAGCTGTTGGGGTAGCGAGCAGCGGGGCCAGTGAGCTGTCGCATAGCGAGCAGCGGAGACAGTGAGCTGTCTGTGTAGCGAGCAGCGGGGCCAGTGAGCTGTCCATGTAGCGAGCAGTCCATGCAGCGAGCAGCGGGGCCAGTGAGCTCTCCGTTTAGCGAACAGAGGAGACAGAGAGCTATCTGTATAGAGAGTAGCAGGGCCAGTGAGCCGTCTGTGTAGTGAGCAGCTAGGACAGTGAGGCGTCGGGGTAGCGAGCAGTAGGGACAGTGAGCTGTCGGGGTAGTGAGCAGCTGGGACTATGAGCTGTTGGGGTAGCGAGCAGCGGGGACAGTGAACTGTCTGTGTAGTGAGCAGCAGAGACAGTGAGCTGTCTGTGTAGCAAGCAGCGGGGCCAGTGAGCTGTCTGTGTAGCGAGCAGCGGAGACAGTGAGCTTTCTGTGTAGCAAGCAGCGAGGCCAATGAGCTGTCCGTGTAGTGAACAGCGGAGACAGTGAGCTATCCGTGTAGCAAGTAGTCGGGCCAGTGAGCCGTCTGTGTAGCGAGCAGCTAGGATAGTGAGCCGACGGGGTATCGAGCAGCAGGGACAGTGAGTTGTCGGTGTAGCGAACAGCGGGGACTATGAGCTGTCAAGGCTGTGAGCAGCGGGAACAGTGAGCTGTCGGGGTAGCGAGCAGCGGGGACCATGAGCTGTTCGGGTAGCGAGCAGTGGGGATAGTGAGCTGTCCATGTAGCGAGCAGCGGGAACAGCGAGCTGTCGGGGTAGCAAGCAGCGGGGACAGTGAGCTATCGGGGTAGCGAGCAGCGGGGATAGTGAACTATCGTGGTAGCGAGCTGCAGGGACAGCGAGCTGTCGAGGTAGAAGGCAGCGTGGACAGTGAGCTATCGGGGTAGCGAGCAGTGAGGACAGCGAGCTGTCGGGGTAGCAAGCAGTGGGGCAAGTGAACTGATGGGGTAGCGAGCAGCGGGGCCATTGAGCTGTCCATGTAGCGAGCAGCGAGGACAGTGAGCTGTCCGTGTAGCGAGCAGCGGGGCCAGTAAGATGTCATGTAGTGAGCAGCGGGGACTGTGAGCTGTTGGTGTAGCGAGCAGTGGGGCCATTGAGCTGACGGGGTAGTGAGCAGCGGGGACAGCAAGCTATCTGTGTAGGGATCAGCAGGGACAGTGAACTGTCCGTGTAGCGAACAGCGGGGACAGCGAGCTGTCGAGGTTGCGAGCTGTGGGAACAGTGAGCTGTCCGTGTAGGGATCAGCAGGGACAGTGAACTGTCCGTGTAGCGAGCAGCGGGGACAGCGAGCTGTTGGGGTAGCAAGCAGCGGGGCCAGTGATCTGCCCGTGTAGCAAGCTAGCAAGGACAGTGAGCTGTCTGTGTAGCAAGCAGCAAGGACAGTGAGCTGTCTGTGTAGCGAGCAGCAAGGAAAGTGAGCTGTCTGTGTAGTGAGCAGCAAGGACAGTGAGCTGTCTGTGTAGCGAGCAGCAAGGACAGTGAGCTGTCTGTGTAGCAAGCAGCAAGAACAGTGAGCTGTCTGTTTAGCGAGCAGCAAGTACAGTGAGCTGTCTATGTAGCGAGCAGCAAGGACAGCGAGCTGTCTGTGTAGTGTGCAGCGGGGACAGCGAGCTGTCGGGTTAGCGAGAAGTGGGGACAGTGAGCTGCCTGTGTAGCGACCAGCGTTGACAGCGAGCTGTCTGTGTAGTGAGCAGCAAGAACAGTGAGCTGCCTGTGTAGCGAGCAGCAGGGACATCGAGCTGTCTGTGTAGCAAGCAGTGGGGCCAGTGAGCTGTCGGGGTAGTGAGCAACGTGGACAGCGAGCTGTCTGTGTAGCGAGCAGCAGGGCCATTGAGCTGTCTGTGTAGTGAGCTGCGGGTCCAGTGAGCTGTCGGTATAGTGAGCAGCAGGTCCAGTGAGCTCTCCGTGTAGCGAGCTGTGGGTCCAGTGAGCTGTCTGTGTAGCGAGCAGCGGGTCCAATGAGCTCTCCGTGTAGTGAGCAGCAGGGCCAGTGAGCTGTCCATGAAGCGAGCAGTGGTGACAGTGAGCTGTCTGTGTAGCAAACAGTGGAGACAGTGAGCTATCTGTGTAGTGAGTAGCGGGGCCAGTCAGCCGTCTGTGTAGCGAGCAGTTAGGATAGTGAGCCGTCGGGGTATCGAGCAGCAGGAACAGTGAGCTGTCGGGGTAGCGAGCAGCGGGGACCATGAGCTGTTGGGGTAGCGAGCAGCGGGGATAGTGAGCTGTCCATGTAGCGAGCAGCAGGGACATCGAGCTGTCTGTGTAGCGAGCAGTTAGGACAGCAAGCTGTCGGGGTAGCGAGCAGCATGGACAGTGAGCTGTTGGGATAGCGAGCAGCAGGGACAGCAAGCTGTCTCTGTAGTGAGCAGCGGGGCCAGTGAGCTGTCCATGCAGCGAGCAGCGGGGCCAGTGAGCTGTCCGTGCAGCGAGCAGCGGTGACAGTGAGCTGTCTGTGTAGCTAGCAGCGGGGACAATGAGCTGTCGGGGTAGCAAGCAGTGGGGCCAGTGAGCTGTCGGGGTAGTGAGCAGCGCGGACAGCGAGCTGTCTGTGTAGCGAGCAGCAGGGCCATTGAGCTGTCTGTGTAGTGAGCTGTGGGTCCAGTGAGCTGTCTGTATAGCGAGCAGCAGGTCCAGTGAGCTCTCCGTGTAGCGAGCAGCGGGGCCAGTGAGCTGTCCATGAAGCGAGCAGCAGAGACAATGAGCTGTCTGTGTAGCGAACAGCGGAGACAGTGAGCTCTGTAGTGAGCAGCGGCGACAGTGAGCCGTCTGTGTAGCGAGCAGCTAGGATAGTGAGCCGTCAGGGTATCGAGCAGCGGGAACAGTGAGCTGTCGGGGTAGCAAGCAGCGGGGACCATGAGCTGTTGGCGTAGCGAGCAGTGGGGATAGTGAGCTGTCCATGTAGCGAGCAGCGGGGACAGCGAGCTGTCGGGGTAGCAAGCAGCGGGGACAGTGAGCTATCGGGGTAGTGAGCAGCGGGGATAGTGAGCTATCGGGGTAGGGCGCTGCGGGGTCAGCGAACTGTCGAGGTAGCAAGCAGCGTGGACATTGAGCTATCGGGGTAGCAAGCAGTGGGGAAAGTGAGCTGATGGGGTAGCGAGCAGCGGGGCCATTGATCTGTCCATGTAGCGAGCAGTGAGGACAGTGAGCTGTCCGTGTAGCGAGCGGGGACTGTGAGCTGATGGGGTAGCGAGCAGCGGGGACAGCGAGCTATCTGTGTCGGGATCAGCAGGGACAGTGAACTGTCCATGTAGCGAGCAGCGAGGACAGCAAGCTGTCAGGGTAACAAGCAGCGGGGCCAGTGATCTGCCCGTGTAGCGAGCAGTGGGGACAGTGAGCTGTCGGGGTAGCAAGCAGCGGGGCCAGTGATCTGCCCCTGTAGCGAGCTAGCAAGGACAGTGAGCTGTCTGTGTAGCGAGCAGCAAGGACAGAGAGCTGTCTATGTAGCGAGCTGCAAGGACAGTGAGCTGTCTGTGTAGCGAGCAGCAAGGACAGTGAGCTGCCTGTGTAGCGAGTAGCAAGTACAGTGAGCTGTCTATGTAGCGAGCAGCAAGGACAGTGAGCTGTCTGTGAAGCGAGCAGCGGGGACAGCAAGATGTCTGTGTAGCGAGCAGTGGGGACAGCGAGCTGTCTGTGTAGCGAGCAGCGGGGCCAGTGATCTGTCTGTGTAGTGAGCAACGGAGACAGTGAGCTGTCTGTGTAGCGAGCAGCGGGGCCAGTGAGCTGTCTGTGTAGCGAGCAGCGGGGCCAGTGAGCTGTCTGTGTAGCGAGCAGCGGGGCCAGTGAGCTGTCTGTGTAGCGAACAGCGGGTACAGTGAGCTGTCGGGGTAGTGAACAGCGCGGACAGCGAGCTGTCTGTGTCGCGAGCAGCAGGGCCAGTGAGCTGTCTGTGTAGCGAGCAGCGGGTCCAGTGAGCTGTCCATTTAGCGAGCAGCGGGTCCAGTGAGTTCTTCATGTAGCGAGCAGCGGGGCCAGTGAGCTGTCCATGTAGCGAGCAGCGGCAACAGTGAGCTGTCTATGTAGCGAGCAACAGAGACAGAGAGCTGTCTGTGTAGCGAGCAGCGGGGCCAGTGAGCTGTCCGTGTAGCGAGCTGCGGGGCGAATGAGCTGTCTGTGTAGTGAGCAGCGGGGCCAGTGAGCTGTCTGTATAGCGAGCAGCGGGGCCAGTGAGCTCTCGTTTAGCGAGCATCAGAGACAGTGAGCTGTCTGTGTAGCGAGCAGCGGAGACAGTGAGCTGTCTGTGTAGCGAGCAGCGGGGCCAGTGAGCTGTCCATGTAGCGAGCAGTGGGGCCAGTGAGCTGTCCGTGTAGCGAGCAGCGGCGACAGTGAGCTGTCTGTGTAGCGAGCAGCGGCGACAGTGAGCAGTCTGTGTAGCGAGCAGTGGGGCCAGTGAGATGTCCATGTAGCGAGCAGCGGGGCCGGTGTGCTGTCCGTGTAGCGAGCGGCGGGGCCAGTGAGCTGTCCGCGTAGCGAGCAGCGGGGCCAGTGAACTGTCCGTGTAGCTAGCAGTGGCGACAGTGAGTTGTCTGTGTTGCGAGCAGCAGAGACAGTGAGCTGTTCGTGTAGTGAGCAGCGGAGCCAGTGAGCTGTCCGTGTAGTGAGCAGCGGGGCCAGTGAGCTTTCTGTGTAGCGAGCAGCGGGGCCAGTGAGCTGACTGTGCAGCGAGCAGCGGGGCCAGTGAGCTGTCCGTGTAGCGAGCAGCGGCGACAGTGAGCTGTCTGTGTAGCAAGCAGCGGAGACAGTGAGCTCTGTAGTGAGCAGCGGCGACAGTGAGCCGTCTGGGTAGCGAGCAGTGGACAGTGAGCAGTTGGGGTAGTGAGCAACGGGGACAGTGAGCTGTCGGGGTAGCGAGCAGCAGGGACAGCTCGCTGTCACAGTAGTGAGCAGCGAGGACAGTGAGCTGTCAGTGTAGCGAGTGGCAGGGACAACGAGCTGTTGAGGTTACGAGCAGCGGGGACAGTGAGCTGTACATGTAGCGAGCAGCGGGGCCAGTGAGCTGTCCATGTAGCAAGCAGCAGGGCCAGTGAGCTGCCCTTGTAGCGAACACAGAGGCAAGTGAGCTGTCCATGTAGCGAGTAGCGGGGCCAGTGAGCTCTCCATGTAGCAAGCAGCGGCAACAGTGAGCTGTCCGTGTAGCAAGCAGCGGGGCCAGCGAGCTGTCTGTGTAGTGAGCAGCGGGGCCAGTGAGCTGTCTGTGTAGCGAGCAGCGGGGCCAGTGAGCTCTCGTTTAGCGAGCATCAGAGACAGTGAGCTGTCTGTGTAGCGAGCAGCAGAGACAGTGATCTGTCTGTGTAGCGAGCAGCGGGGCCAGTGAGCTGTCCATGTAGCGAGCAGCAGGGCCAGTGAGCTGTCCGTGTAGTGAGCAGCGGCGACAGTGAGCTGTCTGTGTAGCGAGCAGCGGCAACAGTGAGCTGTCTGTGTAGCGAGCAGCAGAGTGAGCTGTCTGTGTAGCGAGCAGCGGCGCCAGTGAGCAGTCTGTGTAGCGAGCAGAGGGTCCAGTGAGATATCCATGTAGCGAGCAGTGGGACCAGTGTGCTGTCCGTGTAGCGAGCAGCGGGCCCAGTGAGCTGTCCGTGTAGCGAGCAGCGGGGCCAGTGAGCTGTCCGTGTAGCGAGCAGTGGGACCAGTGTGCTGTCCGTGTAGCGAGCAGCGGGCCCAGTGAGCTGTCCGTGTAGCGAGCAGCGGGGCCAGTGAGCTGTCCGTGTAGCGAGCAGTGGCGACAGTGAGTTGTCTATGTTGCGACCAGCAGAGACAGTGAGCTGTCTGTGTAGTGAGCAGCGGAGACAGTGAGCTGTCTGTGTAGCGAGCAGCGGGGCCAGTGAGCTGTCCGTGTAGCCATCAGCGGAGCCAGTGAGCTGTCCATGTTGTGAGCAGCGGGGCCAGTGAGCTTTCTGTGTAGCGAGCAGCGGGGCCAGTGAGCTGTCTGTGTAGCGAGCAGCGGGGCCATTGAGCTCTCGTTTAGCGAGCATCAGAGAGAGTGAGCTGTCTGTGTAGCGAGCAGCAGAGACAGTGAGCTGTCTGTGTAGCCAGCAGCGGGGCCAGTGAGCTGTCCATGTAGCGAGCAGCAGGGCCAGTGAGCTGTCCGTGTAGCGAGCAGTGGCGACAGTGAGCTGTCTGTGTAGCGAGCAGTGGCGACAGTGAGCTGTCTGTGTAGCGAGCAGCGGCGACAGTGAGCTGTCTGTGCAGCGAGCACCTTGGCCAGTGAGCTGTCTGTGTAGCGAGCAATGGCGACAGTGAGCTGTCTGGGTAGCGAGCAGCGGACAATGAGCCGTCGGGGTAGCAAGCAACGGGAACAGTGAGCTGTCAGGGTAGCGAGCAGCGGGGACAGTGAGCTGTCGGGTAGCGAGCAGCGGGGACAGTGAGCTGTCGGGGTAGCGAGCAGTGGAGACAGTGAGCTGGCTGTGTAGCAAGTCGCGGAGCCAGTGAGCTGTCTGTGTAGTGAGCAGCGGAGACAGTGGGTTGTCTGTGTATCGAGCATCGAGGCCATTGAGCTGTCCCTGTAGCCAGCAACTAGGACAGTGAGCCATCGGGGTAGCGAGCAGTGGGGACTATGAGCTGTGAAGGCTGTGAACAGCGGGAACAGTGAGCTGTCGGGGTAGCGAGCAGTGGGGACCATGAGCTGTTGGGGTAGCGAGCAGCGGGGATAGTGAGCTGTCCATGCAGTGAGCAGCGGGGCCAGTGAGCTGTCCCTGTAGCAAACAGCGGGGCCAGTGAGCTGTCTGTGTAGCGAGCAGCGGGGTCAGTGAGCTGTCTGTGTAGCGAGCAGCTAGGACAGTGAGCCGTCGGGGTAGCGAGCAGCGGGGCCAGTGAGCTGTGCATGTAGTGAGCAGTGGGGCCAGAGAGCTGTCCATGTAGCGAACAGCGGAGACAGTGAGCTATCTGTGTAGCGAATAGTGGGGCCAGTGAGCCGTCTGTGTAGTGAGCAGCTAGGACAGTGAGCCGTCGGGGTAGCGAACAGCGGGAACAGTGAGATGTCGGGGTAGTGAGCAGCGGGGATAGTGAGCTGTCCATGTAGCGAGCAGCGGGGACAGCGAGTTGTCTGCGTAGCGAGAAGTGGAGACAGCAAGCTGTCCATGTAGCGAGCAGCGGGGCCAGTGAGCTGACGGGTTAGCGAGCAGCGGTGACAGCGAGCTGTCAAGGTAGCGAGCTGCGGGGACAGTGAGCTGTCGGTGTAGCGAGCAGCAGGGCCAGTGAGCTGACGGGGTAGCGAGAAGAGGGGCCAGTGAGCTGCTGCGGTAGCGAGCAGGTGGAACTGTGAGCTCTTGGGTTAGTGAGCAGCGGGGATAGCGAGCTGTCCATGTAGCGATCAGTGGGAACGATGAGCTGGCGGGGTAGTGAGCAGCGGGGAGCTTGAGCTGTCGGGCTAGTGAGCAGCGGATCAGTCAGTTGTCGGGGTAGCGAACAGCAGGGACAGTGAGCTGTCGGGGTAGCGAGCAGTGGGGACAGAGTTGTCAGGGTAGCGAGCAGCGGGGACTATGAGCTGTCAAGGCTGCGAGCAGCGGTAACAGTGAGCTGTCGGTGTAGCAAACAGCAGGGACCATGAGCTGTTGGGGTAGCGAGCAGCGGGTTAGTGAGCTCTCAATGTAGCGAGCAGTGGGGATAGTGAGCTTTCGGGGTAGCGAGCAGCAGGGACAGCGAGCTGTTGGGGTAGCAAGCAGTGGGGACAGTGAGCTATCGGGGTAGCGAGCAGCGGGTACAGCAAGCTGTCAGGGTAGCAAGCAGCGGGGACTGTGAGCAGATGGTGTAGCGAGCAGGGGGGCCAGTGAGCTGTCCGTGTAGTGAGCAGCGAGGCCAGTGAGCTGTATGTGCAGTGAGTAGCGGGGCCAGTGAGCTGTCCGTGTAGCGAGCAGCAGAGTCAGTGAGCTGTCCGTGTAGCCAGCAGCGGGGCCAGTGAGCTGTCAGTGTAGCGAGCAGCGGAGCCAGTGAGCTGTCCGTGTAGCGAGCAGCGGGGCCAGTGAGCTGTCCATGTAGCGAGCAGCTGGGCCAGTGAGCTCTCGTGTAGCGAGCAGCGGAGACAGTGAGCTGTCTGTGTAGTGCGAAGTGGTGCCAGTGAGCTGTCTGTGTAGTGGGCAGCGGAGCCATTGATCCGTCTGTGTAGTGAGCAGCTAGGACAGTTAGCCGTTGGGGTAGCGAGCAGCGGGGACAGTGAGCTGTCGGGGTAGCGAGTAGCAGGGACCATGAGTTGTCGGGGTAGCGAGCAGCGGGGCCAGTGAGCTGTCTGTGTAGCGAGCAGCAGAGCCAGTGATCTGTCCATGTAGCGAGCAGCGGGGCCAGTGAGCTATCTGCGTAGCGAGCAGCGGGGCCAATGAGCTGTCCGTGTAGCCAGCAGCGGGGCCAGTGAGCTCTCGTGTAGCGAGCTGCGGAGACAGTGAGCTGTCTATGTAGCTAGCAGCGGAGACAGTGAGCTCTGTAGCGAGCAGCTAGGACAGTGAGCCATCTGGGTAGCGAGCAGCGGACAGTGAGCCGTTGGGGTAGCGAGCAACGGGGACAGTGAGCTGTTGGGGTTGCGAGCAGCGGGGCCAGTGAGCTGTTGGGTAGCGAGCAGCTGGGACTATGAGCTGTCGAGGCTGCGAGCAGCGGGAACAGTGAGCTGTCGGGGTAGCGAGCAGTGGAGACAGTGAGCTGTCTGTGTAGTGAGCAGCGGGGCCAGTGATCTGTCTGTGTAGCGAGCAACGGAGATAGTGAGCTATCTGTGTAGCGAGCAGCAGGGCCAGTGAGCTGTCCGTGTAGCGAGCAGTGGGGCCAATGAGCAGTCCGTGTACCGAACAGCGGAGACAGTGTGCTATCTGTGTAGCGGGTAGCGGGGCCATTGATCCGTCTGTGTAGCGAGCAGCTAGGACAGTTAGCCGTCGGGGTAGCGAGCAGTGGGGACAGTGAGCTGTCGGGGTAGCGAGTAGCGGGGACCATGAGTTGTCGAGGTAGCGAGCAGTGGGGACAGAGAGCTGTCGAGGTTGCGAGCAGTTGGGACAGTGAGCTGTCTGTGTAGCGAGCAGCGGGGCCAATGAGCTGTCGAGGTTGTGAGCAGCGGGGACAGTGAGCTGTCCACGTAGCGAGCAGTGCGGACAGTGAGCTGTCCATGTAACGAGCAGCAGGGACAGCGAGATGTCACAGTAGTGAGCAGCGACGACAGTGAGCTGTCGGGGTAGCAAGCGGCAGGGACAAAGAGCTGTCGAGGTTGCGAGCAGCGGGGACAGTGAGCTGTCCGTGTAGCGAGCTGCGGGGCCAGTGAGCTGTCCGTGTAGCAAGCAGCAGGGCCAGTGAGCTGTCCTTGTAGCGAGCAGCGGCGACAGTGAGCTGTCTATGTAGCGAGCAACAGAGACAGAGAGCAGTCTGTGTAGCGAGCAGCGGGGCCAGTGAGCTGTCCATGTAGCGAGCAGCGGGGCCAGCGAGCTGTCTGTGTAGCGAGCAGCGGGGCCAGTGAGCTGTCTGTGTAGCGAGCAGCGGGGCCAGTGAGATCTCGTTTAGCGAGCATCAGAGACAGTGAGCTGTCGGTGTAGCGAGCAGCGGAGACAGTGAGCTGTCTGTGTAGCGAGCAGCGGGGCCAATGAGCTGTCCATGTAGCGAGCAGCGGGGCCAGTGAGCTGTCCGTGTAGCGAGCAGCGGCGACAGTGAGCTGTCTGTGTAGCGAGCAGCGGCGACAGTGAGCTGTCTGTGTAGCGAGCAGCGGGGCCAGTGAGATGTCTGTGTAGCGAGCAGCGGGGCCGGTGTGCTGTCCGTGTAGCGAGCGGCAGGGCCAGTGAGCTGTCCGCGTAGCAAGCAGCGCGGCCAGTGAGCTTTCTGTGTAGCGAGCAGCGGGGCCAGTGAGCTGACTGTGCAGCGAGCAGCGGGGCCAGTGAGCTGTCCGTGTAGCGAGCAGCGGCGACAGTGAGCTGTCTGTGTAGCAAGCAGCGGAGACAGTGAGCTCTGTAGTGAGCAGCGGCGACAGTGAGCCGTCTGGGTAGCGAGCAGTGGACAGTGAGCAGTTGGGGTAGTGAGCAACGGGGACAGTGAGCTGTCGGGGTAGTGAGCAGCAGGGACAGCTCGCTGTCACAGTAGTGAGCAGCGAGGACAGTGAGCTGTCAGTGTAGCGAGTGGCAGGGACAACGAGCTGTCGAGCTTACGAGCAGCGGGGACAGTGAGCTGTCCATGTAGCGAGCAGCGGAGCCAGTGAGCTGTCCATGTAGCAAGCAGCAGGGCCAGTGAGCTGTCCTTGTAGCGAACACAGAGGCAAGTGAGCTGTCCATGTAGCGAGCAGCGGGGCCAGTGAGCTCTCCATGTAGCAAGCAGCGGCAACAGTGAGCTGTCCGTGTAGCAAGCAGCGGGGCCAGCGAGCTGTCTGTGTAGCGAGCAGTGGGGCCAGTGAGCTCTCGTTTAGCGAGCATCAGAGACATGAGCTGTCTGTGTAGCGAGCATCAGAGACAGTGAGCTGTCTGTGTAGCGAGCAGCGGGGCCAGTGAGCTGTCCATGTAGTGAGCAGCAGGGCCAGTGAGCTGTCCATGTAGTGAGCAGCGGCGACAGTGAGCTGTCTGTGTAGTGAGCAGCAGCGACAGTGAGCTGTCTGTGTAGCGAGCAGCAGAGTGAGCTGTCTGTGTAGCGAGCAGCGGCGCCAGTGAGCAGTCTGTGTAGCGAGCAGAGGGTCCAGTGAGATATCCATGTAGCGAGCAGCGGGACCAGTGTGCTGTCCGTGTAGCGAGCAGCGGGCCCAGTGAGCTGTCCGTGTAGCGAGCAGTGGGGCGAGTGAGCTGTCCGTGTAGCGAGCAGTGGCGACAGTGAGTTGTCTGTGTTGCGACCAGCAGAGACAGTGAGCTGTCTGTGTAGTGAGCAGAGGGTCCAGTGAGATATCCGTGTAGCGAGCAGCGGGACCAGTGTGCTGTCCGTGTAGCGAGCAGCGGGCCCAGTGAGCTGTCCGTGTAGCGAGCAGCGGGGCCAGTGAGCTGTCCGTGTAGCGAGCAGTGGCGACAGTGAGTTGTCTGTGTTGCGACCAGCAGAGACAGTGAGCTGTCTGTGTAGTGAGCAGCGGAGACAGTGAGCTGTCTGTGTAGCGAGCAGCGGGGCCAGTGAGCTGTCCGTGTAGCCATCAGCGGAGCCAGTGAGCTGTCCATGTTGTGAGCAGCGGGGCCAGTGAGCTTTCTGTGTAGCGAGCAGCGGGGCCAGTGATCTGTCTGTGTAGCAAGCAGCGGGGCCATTGAGCTCTCGTTTAGCGAGCATCAGAGAGAGTGAGCTGTCTGTGTAGCGAGCAGCAGAGACAGTGAGCTGTCTGTGTAGCCAGCAGCGGGGCCAGTGAGCTGTCCATGTAGCGAGCAGCGGGGCCAGTGAGCTGTCCGTGTAGCGAGCAGTGGCGACAGTGAGCTGTCTGTGTAGCGAGCAGCGGCGACAGTGAGCTGTCTGTGTAGGGAGCAGCGGCGACAGTGAGCTGTCTGTGCAGCGAACACCTTGGCCAGTGAGCTGTCTGTGTAGCGAGCAATGGCGACAGTGAGCTGTCTGGGTAGCGAGCAGCGGACAGTGAGCCGTCGGGGTAGCAAGCAACGGGGACAGTGAGCTGTCAGGGTAGCGAGCAGCGGGGACAGTGAGCTGTCGGGTAGCGAGCAGCGGGGTCTATGAGCTGTCAAGGCTGCGAGCATCGCGAACAGTGAGCTGTCGGGGTAGCGAGCAGTGGAGACAGTGAGCTGTCTGTGTAGCAAGTCGCGGAGCCAGTGAGCTGTCTGTATAGTGAGCAGCGGAGACAGTGGGTTGTCTGTGTATCGAGCATCGAGGCCATTGAGCTGTCCCTGTAGCCAGCAACTAGGACAGTGAGCCATCGGGGTAGCGAGCAGTGGGGACTATGAGCTGTGAAGGCTGTGAACAGCGGGAACAGTGAGCTGTCGGGGTAGCGAGCAGCGGGGACCATGAGCTGTTGTTGTAGCGAGCAGCGGGGATAGTGAGCTGTCCATGCAGTGAGCAGCGGGGCCAGTGAGCTGTCCCTGTAGCAAGCAGCGGAGACAGTGAGCTGTCTGTGTAGTGAGCAGCGGCGACAGTGAGCTGTCTGTATAGCGAGCAGCAGAGACAGTGAGCTGTGTGTGTGGCGAGCAGTGGGGCCAGTGAGCTGTCCCTGTAGCAAACAGCGGGGCCAGTGAGCTGTCTGTGTAGCGAGCAGCGGGGTCAGTGAGCTGTCTGTATAGCGAGCAGCTAGGACAGTGAGCCGTCGGGGTAGCGAGCAGCGGGGCCAGTGAGCTGTGCATGTAGTGAGCAGTGGGGCCAGAGAGCTGTCCATGTAGCGAACAGCGGAGACAGTGAGCTATCTGTGTAGCGAATAGTGGGGCCAGTGAGCCGTCTGTGTAGCGAGCAGCTAGGACAGTGAGCCGTCGGGGTAGCGAACTGCGGGGCCAGTGAGCTGTCGGGGTAGCGAGCAGCGGGAATAGTGAGATGTCGGGGTAGTGAGCAGCGGGGATAGTGAGCTGTCCATGTAGCGAGCAGCAGGGACAGCGAGTTGTCTGCCTAGCGAGCAGTGGAGACAGCAAGCTGTCCATGTAGCGAGCAGCGGGGCCAGTGAGCTGACGGGTTAGCGAGCAGCGGTGACAGCGAGCTGTCGAGGTAGCGAGCTGTGGGGACAGTGAGCTGTTGGTGTAGCGAGCAGCAGGGCCTGTGAGCTGACGGGGTAGCGAGAAGAGGGGCCAGTGAGCTGCTGCGGTAGCGAGCAGGTGGAACTGTGAGCTCTTGGGTTAGTGAGCAGCAGGGATAGCGAGCTGTCCATGTAGCGATCAGTGGGAACGGTGAGCTGGTGGGGTAGTGAGCAGTGGGGAGCTTGAGCTGTCGGGCTAGTGAGCAGCGGGTCAGTCAGTTGTCGGGGTAGCGGACAGCAGGGACAGTGAGCTGTCGGGGTAGCAAGCAGTGGGGACAGAGTTGTCAGGGTAGCGAGCAGCGGGGACTATGAGCTGTCAAGGCTGCGAGCAGCGGTAACAGTGAGCTGTCGGTGTAGCAAGCAGCAGGGACCATGAGCTGTTGGGGTAGCGAGCAGCGGGTTAGTGAGCTCTCAATGTAGTGAGCAGTGGGGATAGTGAGCTTTCGGGGTAGCGAGCAGCATGGACAGCGAGCTGTTGGGGTAGCAAGCAGTGGGGACAGTGAGCTATCGGGGTAGCGAGCAGCGGGGACAGCAAGCTGTCAGGGTAGCAAGCAGCGGGGACTGTGAGCAGATGGGGTAGCGAGCAGCGGGGCCAGTGAGCTGTCAGTGTAGTGAGCAGCGGGGCCAGTGAGCTGTCCGTGTAGCGAGCAGCGGCGACAGTGAGCTGTCCGTGTAGCGAGCAGCAGAGACAGTGAGCTGTCTGTGTAGCCAGCAGCGGGGCCAGTGAGCTGTCAGTGTAGCGAGCAGCGGAGCCAGTGAGCTGTCCATGTAGCGAGCAGCGGGGCCAGTGAGCTGTCCGTGTAGCGAGCAGCTGGGCCAGTGAGCTCTCGTGTAGCGAGCAGCGGAGACAGTGAGCTGTCTGTGTAGGGCGAAGTGGTGCCAGTGAGCTGTCTGTGTAGTGGGCAGCGGAGCCATTGATCCGTCTGTGTAGTGAGCAGCTAGGACAGTTAGCGGTTGGGGTAGTGAGCAGCGGGGACAGTGAGCTGTCGGGGTAGCGAGTAGCGGGGACCATGAGTTGTCGAGGTAGCGAGCAGCGGGGACAGAGAGCTGTCGAGGTTGCGAGCAGTTGGGACAGTGAGCTGTCTGTGTAGTGAGCAGCGGGGCCAGTGAGCTGTCTGTGTAGCGAGCAGCGGAGCCAGTGATCTGTCCATGTAGCGAGCAGCGGGGCCAGTGAGCTATCTGCGTAGTGAGCAGCGGGGCCAATGAGCTGTCCGTGTAGCCAGCAGCGGGGCCAGTGAGCTCTCGTGTAGCGAGCTGCGGAGACAGTGAGCTGTCTATGTAGCTAGCAGCGGAGACAGTGAGCTCTGTAGCGAGCAGCTAGGACAGTGAGCCATCTGGGTAGTGAGCAGCGGACAGTGAGCCGTTGGGGTAGCGAGCAACGGGGCCAGTGAGCTGTCGGGGTTGCGAGCAGCGGGGCCAGTGAGCTGTCGGGTAGCGAGCAGCTGGGACTATGAGCTGTCGAGGCTGCGAGCAGCGGGAACAGTGAGCTGTCGGGGTAGCGAGCAGTGGAGACAGTGAGCTGTCTGTGTAGCGAGCAGCGGGGCCAGTGATCTGTCTGTGTAGCGAGCAAGGGAGATAGTGAGCTGTCTGTGTAGCGAGCAGCAGGGCCAGTGAGCTGTCCGTGTAGCGAGCAGTGGGGCCAATGAGCTGTCCGTGTAGCGAACAGCGGAGACAGTGTGCTATCTGTGTAGTGGGTAGCGGGGCCATTGATCCGTCTGTGTAGCGAGCAGCTAGGACCGTTAGCCGTCGGGTAAGCGAGCAGCGGGGACAGTGAGCTGTCGGGGTAGCGAGTAGCGGGGACCATGAGTTGTCGAGGTAGCGAGCAGCGGGGACAGAGAGCTGTCGAGGTTGCGAGCAGTTGGGACAGTGAGCTGTCTGTGTAGCGAGCAGCGGGGCCAGTGAGCTGTCGAGGTTGTGAGCAGCGGGGACAGTGAGCTGTCCACGTAGCGAGCAGTGCGGACAGTGAGCTGTCCATGTAACGAGCAGCAGGGACAGCGAGATGTCACAGTAGTGAGCAGCGACGACAGTGAGCTGTCGGGGTAGCAAGCGGCAGGGACAACGAGCTGTCGAGGTTGCGAGCAGCGGGGACAGTGAGCTGTCCATGTAGCGAGCTGCGGGGCCAGTGAGCTGTCCGTGTAGCAAGCAGCAGGGCCAGTGAGCTGTCCTTGTAGCAAGCACAGGGGCAAGTGAGCTGTCCATGTAGCGAGCAGCGGCGACAGTGAGCTGTCTATGTAGCGAGCAACAGAGACAGAGAGCTGTCTGTGTAGCGAGCAGCGGGGCCAGTGAGCTGTCCATGTAGCGAGCAGCGGGGCCAGCGAGCTGTCTGTGTAGCGAGCAGCGGGGCTAGTGAGCTGTCTGTGTAGTGAGCAGCGGGGCCAGTGAGCTCTCGTTTAGCGAGCATCAGAGACAGTGAGCTGTCTGTGTAGCGAGCAGCGGAGACAGTGAGCTGTCTGTGTAGCGAGCAGCGGGGCCAGTGAGCTGTCCATGTAGCGAGCAGCGGGGCCAGTGAGCTGTCCGTGTAGCGAGCAGCGGCGACAGTGAGCTGTCTGTGTAGCGAGCAGCGGCGACAGTGAGCAGTCTGTGTAGCGAGCAGCGGGGCCAGTGAGATGTCCTTGTAGCGAGCAGCGGGGCCGGTGTGCTGTCCGTGTAGGGAACGGCGGAGCCAGTGAGCTGTCCGCGTAGCGAGCAGCTGGGCCTGTGAGCTGTCCGTGTAGCGAGCAGTGGCAACAGTGACTTGTCTGTGTTGCGAGCAGCAGAGACAGTGAGCTGTTTGTGTATTGAGCAGCGGAGACAGTGAGCTGTCCATGTAGCAATCAGTGGAGCCAGTGAGCTGTCCGTGTAGTGAGCAGTGGGGCCAGTGAGCTTTCTGTGTAGCGAGCAGCGGGGCCAGTGAGCTGTCTGTGCAGCGAGCAGCGGGGCCAGTGAGCTGTCCGTGTAGCAAGCAGCAGCGACAGTGAGCTGTCTGTGTAGCGAGCAGCGGAGACAGTGAGCTCTGTAGAGAGCAGCGGCGACAGTGAGCCGTCTGGGAAGTGTGCAGTGGACAGTGAGCAGTTGGGGTAGTGAGCAACGGGGACAGTGAGCTTTCGGGGTAGCGAGCAGCAGGGACAGCTCGCTGTCACAGTAGTGAGCAGTGAGGACTTTGAGCTGTCGGGGTAGCGAGCGGCAGGGACAACGAGCTGTCGAGGTTGCGAGCAGCGGGGACAGTGAGCTGTCCATGTAGTGAGCAGCGGGGCCAGTGAGCTGTCCGTGTAGCAAGCAGCAGGGCCAGTGAGCTGTCCTTGTAGCGAGCACAGGGGCTAGTGAGCTGTCCATGTAGCGAGCAACGGGGCCAGTGAGCTCTCCATGTAGTGAGCAGTGGCAACAGTGAGCTGTCCGTGTAGCGAGCAGCGGGGCCAGCGAGCTGTCTGTGTAGCGAGCAGCGGGGCCAATGAGCTCTCGTTTAGCGAGCATCAGAGACAGTGAGCTGTCTGTGTAGCGAGCAGCGGAGACAGTGAGCTGTCTGTGTAGCGAGCAGCGGGGCCAGTGAGCTGTCCATGTAGCGAGCAGCAGGGCCAGTGAGCTGTCCGTGTAGCGAGCAGCGGGGATAGTGAGCTGTCCATGTAGCGAGCAGCGGGGACAGCGAGTTGTCTGCTTAGCGAGCAGTGGAGACAGCAAGTTGTCCTTGTAGCGAGCAGCGGGGACAGCGAGCTGTCGATGTAGCGATCTGTGGGGACAGTGAGCTTTCGGTGTAGCGAGCAGCAGGGCCAGTGAGCTGACGGGTTAGCGAGAAGAGGGGCCAGTGAGCTGCCGCGGTAGCGAGCAGTGGGAACTGAGTTCTCGAATTAGTGAGCAGCGGGGATAGCGAGCTGTCCATGTAGCGATCAGTGGGAACGGTGAGCTGGCGGGGTAGTGAGCAGCGGGGAGCTTGAGCTGTCGGGCTAGCGAGCAGCGGGTCAGTCAGTTGTCGGGGTAGCGAACAGCAGGGACAGTGAGCTGTCGGGGTAGCGAGCAGTGGGGACACAGTTGTCGGGGTAGCGAGCAGCGGGGACTATGAGCTGTCAAGGCTGCGAGCAGCGGAAACAGTGAGCTGTCGGTGTAGCAAGCAGCAGGGACCATGAGCAGTTGGGGTAGTGAGCAGCGGGTTAGTGAGCTCTCAATGTAGCGAGCAGCGGGGACAGCGATCTATCGGGATAGCGAGCAGTGGGGATAGTGAGCTTTCGGGGTAGCGAGCAGCAGGGACAGCGAGCTGTTGGGTAGCAAGCAGTGGGGACAGTGAGCTATCGGGGTAGCGAGCAGCGGGAACAGCAAGCTGACAGGGTAGCAAGCAGCGGGGACTGTGAGCAGATGGGGAAGCGAGTAGCGGGGCCAGTGAGCTGTCCATGTAGTGAGCAGCGGGGCCAGTGAGCTGTATGTGCAGCGAGTAGCGGGGCCAGTGAGCTGTCCGTGTAGCGAGCAGCGGCGACAGTGAGCTGTCCGTGTAGCGAGCAGCAGAGACAGTGAGCTGTCTGTGTAGCCCGCAGCGGGGCCAGTGAGCTGTCTGTGTAGCGAGCAGCGGAGCCAGTGAGCTGTCCGTGTAGCGAGCAGCGGGGCCAGTGAGTTGTCCGTGTAGCGAGCAGCGGGGCCAGTGAGTTGTCCGTGTAGCGAGCAGCTGGGCCAGTGAGCTCTCGTGTAGCGAGCAGCGGAGACAGTGAGCTGTCTGTGTAGTGCGAAGTGGTGCCAGTGAGCTGTCTGTGTAGTGAGCAGCGGAGCCAATGAGCTGTCCGTGTAGCCAGCAGCGGGGCCAGTGAGCTCTCGTGTAGCGAGCTGCGGAGACAGTGAGCTGTCTATGTAGCTAGCAGCGGAGACAGTGAGCTCTGTATCGAGCAGCTAGGACACAGCCATCTGGTAGCGAGCAGCGGACAGTGAGCCTTTGGGGTAGTGAGCAACGGGGACAGTGAGCTGTCAGGGTAGCGAGCAGTGGGGTCAGTGAGCTGTCGGGTAGCGAGCAGCGGGAACGATGAGCTGTCGGTGTAGCGAGCAGTGGAGACAGTGAGCTGTCTGTGTAGCAAGCCGCGGGGCCAGTGAGCTGCCTGTGTAGCGAGTAGCGGGACCAGTGAGCAGTCCATGTAGCGAGCAGCGGGGCCAGTGAGCTGTCCGTGTAGCGAGCAGCGGCGACAGTGAGCTGTCTGTTTAGCAAGCAGCCGAGACAGTGAGCTGTCTGTGTAGCGAGCAGCGGCGCCAGTGAGCAGTCTGTGTAGCGAGCAGCGGGGCCAGTGAGATATCCGTGTAGCGAGCAGCGGGGCCAGTGAGCTGTCCGCGTAGCGAACAGCAGGGCCAGTGAGCTCTCCATGTAGCGAGCAGTGGCGACAGTTAGTTGTCTGTGTTGCGAGCAGCAGAGACAGTGAGCTGTCTGTGTAGTGAGCAGCGGAGACAGTGAGCTTTCTGTGTAGCGAGCAGCGGGGCCAGTGAGCTGTCCGTGTAGCAATTTGCGGAGCCAGTGAGCTGTCCGTGTAGTGAGCAGCGGGGTCAGTGAGCTTTCTGTGTAGCGAGCAGCGGGGCCAGTGAGCTGTCTGTGCAGCGAGCAGCGGGGCCAGTGAGCTGTCCGTGTAGCGAGCAGCGGCGACAGTGAGCTGTCTGTGTAGCGAGCAGTGGAGCCAGTGAGCTCTGTAGCGAGCAGCGGCGACAGTGAGCCGTCTGGGTAGCGAGCAGTGGACAGTGAGCCGTCGGGGTAGCGAGCAACGGGCACAGTGAGCTGTCGGGGTAGCGAGCAGCGGGGTCAGTGAGCTGTCGGGTAGCGAGCAGCGGGGACTATGAGCTGTCGAGGCTGCGAGCAGCGGGAATGATGAGCTGTCGTGGTAGCGAGCAGTGGAGAAAGTGAGCTGTCTGTGTAGCAAGCCACGGGGCCAGTGAGCTGTCTGTGTAGCGAGTAGCGGGACCAGTGAGTTGTCCATGTAGCGAGCAGCGGGGCCAGTGAGCTGTCCGTGTAGCGAGCAACGGCGACAGTGAGCTGTCCGTGTAGCGAGCAACGGTGACAGTGAGCTGTCTGTGTAGCAAGCAGCCGAGACAGTGAGCTGTCTGTGTAGCGAGCAGCGGCGCCAGTGAGCAGTCTGTGTAGCGAGCATCGGGGCCAGTGAGATATCCGTGTAGCGAGCAGCGGGGCCAGTGTGCTGTCCGCATAGCGAACAGCAGGGCCAGTGAGCTCTCCGTGTAGCGAGCAGTGGCGCCAGTGAGCAGTCTGTGTAGCGAGCATCGGGGCCAGTGAGATATCTGTGTAGCGAGCATCGGGACCAGTGAGCTGTCTGCGTAGCGAACAGCAGGGCCAGTGAGCTCTCCGTGTAGCGAGCAGTGGCGACAGTGAGTTGTCTGTGTTGCGAGCAGCAGAGACAGTGAGCTATCTGTGTAGCGAGCAGCGGGGCCAGTGAGCTGTCCGTGTAGCAATCTGCGGAGCCAGTGAGCTGTCCGTGTAGCGAGCAGCGGCGACAGTGAGCTGTCTGTGTAGCGAGCAGCGGAGCCAGTGAGCTCTGTAGCGAGCAGCGGCGACAGTGAGCCGTCTGGGTAGCGAGCAGTGGACAGTGAGCCGTCGGGGTAGCGAACAACGGGGACAGTGAGCTGTCGGGGTAGCGAGCAGCAGGGACAGTGAGGTGTCGGGTAGCGAGCAGCGGGGACTATGAGCTGTCGAGGCTGCGAGCAGCGGGAACAGTGAGCTGTCAGGGTAACGAGCAGCGGGGCCAGTGAGCTGTCCATGTAGCAATCAGCAGGGCCAGTGAGCTGTCCTTGTAGCGAGCACAGGGGCAAATGAGCTGTCCATGTAGCGAGCTGCAGGGCCAGTGAGCTGTCCATGTATGAGCAGCGGCGACAGTGAGCTGTCTGTGTAGCGAGCAACAGAGACAGAGAGCTGTCTGTGTAGCGAGCAGCGGGGCCAGTGAGCTGTCCGTGTAGCGAGCAGTGGGGCCAGCGAGCTGTCTGTGTAGCGAGCAGCGGGGCCAGTGAGCTGTTTGTGTAGCGAGCAGCGGGGCCAGTGAGCTCTCATTTAGCGATCATCAGAGACAGTGAGCTGTCTGTGTAGCGAGCAGCGGAGACAGTGAGCTGTCTGTGTAGCGAGCAGCGGGGCCAGTGAGCTGTCCATGTAGCGAGCAGTGGGGCCAGTGAGCTGTCTGTGTAGCGATCAGTGGCGACAGTGAGATATCCGTGTAGCGAGCAGCGGGGCCAGTGTGCTGTCCGTGTAGCGAGCAACGGGGCCAGTGAGCTGTCCGCGTAGCGAGCAGCGGGGCCAGTGAGCTGTCCATGTAGCGAGCAGTGGCGACAGTGAGTTGTCTGTGTTGCGAGCAGCAGAGACAGTGAGCTGTCTGTGTAGTGAGCAGCGGAGAAAATGAGGTGTCTGTGTAGCGAGCAGCGGGGCCAGTGAGCTGTCCATGTAGCAATCAGTGGAGCCAGTGAGCTGTCTTTGTAGTGAGCAGCAGGGCCAGTGAGCTGTCCGTGTAGCGAGCAGCGGGGCCAGTGAGCTTTCTGTGTAGCGAGCAGCGGGGCGAGTGAGCTGTCCGTGTAGCGAGCAGCGGCGATAGTGAGCTGTCTGTGCAGCGAGCAGCTGTTCCAGTGAGCTGTCCGTGTAGCGAGTAGCGGGGCTAGCGAGCTGTCTGTGTAGCGAGCAGTGGGGCCAGTGAGCTGTCTGTGTAGCGAGCAGCGGCGACAATGAGCTGTCTGTGTAGCGAGCTGCGGGGCCAGTGAAATGCCCGTGTAGCGAGTAGCGGGGCCAGTGTGCTGTCCATGTAGCGAGCAGTGGGGCCAGTGAGCTGTCCGCTTAGCGAGCAGCGGGGCCAGTGAGTTGTCCGTGTAGCAAGCAGCGGGGCCAGTGAGTTGTCCGTGTAGCGAGCAGCTGGGCCAGTGAGCTCTCGTGTAGCGAGCAGCGGAGACAGTGAGCTGTCTGTGTAGTGCGAAGTGGTGCCAGTGAGCTGTCAGTGTAGTGAGCAGCGGAGCCAATGAGCTGTCCGTGTAGCCAGCAGCGGGGCCAGTGAGCTCTCGTGTAGCGAGCTGCGGAGACAGTGAGCTGTCTATGTAGCTAGCAGCGGAGACAGTGAGCTCTGTAGCGAGCAGCTAGGACACAGCCATCTGGGTAGCGAGCAGTGGACAGTGAGCCTTTGGGGTAGTGAGCAACGGGGACAGTGAGCTGTCAGGGTAGCGAGCAGTGGGGTCAGTGAGCTGTCGGGTAGCGAGCAGCGGGGCCAGTGAGCTGTCTGTGTAGCGAGCAGCGGCGACAGTGAACTGTCTGTTTAGCAAGCAGCCGAGACAGTGAGCTGTCTGTGTAGCGAGCAGCGGCGCCAGTGAGCAGTCTGTGTAGCGAGCAGCGGGGCCAGTGAGATATCCGTGTAGCGAGCAGCGGGGCCAGTGAGCTGTCCGCGTAGCGAACAGCAGGGCCAGTGAGCTCTCCATGTAGTGAGCAGTGGCGACAGTTAGTTGTCTGTGTTGCGAGCAGCAGAGACAGTGAGCTGTCTGTGTAGTGAGCAGCGGAGACAGTGAGCTGTCTGTGTAGCGAGCAGCGGGGCCAGTGGGCTGTCCGTGTAGCAATTTGCGGAGCCAGTGAGCTGTCCGTGTAGTGAGCAGCGGGGTCAGTGAGCTTTCTGTGTAGCGAGCAGCGGGGCCAGTGAGCTGTCTTGTGCAGCGAGCAGCGGGGCCAGTGAGCTGTCCGTGTAGCGAGCAGCGGCGACAGTGAGCTGTCTGTGTAGCGAGCAGCGGAGCCAGTGAGCTCTGTAGCGAGCAGCGGCGACAGTGAGCCGTCTGGGTAGCGAGCAGTGGACAGTGAGCCGTCGGGGTAGCGAGCAACGGGGACAGTGAGCTGTCGGGGTAGCGAGCAGCGGGGTCAGTGAGCTGTCGGGTAGCGAGCAGCGGGGACTATGAGCTGTCGAGGCTGCGAGCAGCGGGAATGATGAGCTGTCGTGGTAGCGAGCAGTGGAGAAAGTGAGCTGTCTGTGTAGCAAGCCACGGGGCCAGTGAGCTGTCTGTGTAGCGAGTAGCGGGACCAGTGAGTTGTCCATGTAGCGAGCAGCGGGGCCAGTGAGCTGTCCGTGTAGCGAGCAACGGCGACAGTGAGCAGTCCGTGTAGCGAGCAACGGTGACAGTGAGCTGTCTGTGTAGCAAGCAGCCGAGACAATGAGCTGTCTGTGTAGCGAGCAGCGGCGCCAGTGAGCAGTCTGTGTAGCGAGCATCGGGGCCAGTGAGATATCCGTGTAGCGAGCAGCGGGGCCAGTGTGCTGTCCGTGTAGCGAGCAGCGGGGCCAATGAGCTGTCCGCGTAGCGAACAGCAGGGCCAGTGAGCTCTCCGTGTAGCGAGCAGTGGCGACAGTGAGTTGTCTGTGTTGCGAGCAGCAGAGACAGTGAGCTATCTGTGTAGCGAGCAGCGGGGCCAGTGAGCTGTCCGTGTAGCAATCTGCGGAGCCAGTGAGCTGTCCGTGTAGCGATCAGCGGCGACAGTGAGCTGCCTGTGTAGCGAGCAGCGGAGCCAGTGAGCTCTGTAGCGAGCAGCGGCGACAGTGAGCCGTCTGGGTAGCGAGCAGTGGACAGTGAGCCGTCGGGGTAGCGAACAACGGGGACAGTGAGCTGTCGGGGTAGCGAGCAGCAGGGACAGTGAGGTGTCGGGTAGCGAGCAGCGGGGACTATGAGCTGTCGAGGCTGCGAGCAGCGGGAACAGTGAGCTGTCGGGGTAACGAGCAGCGGGGCCAGTGAGCTGTCCGTGTAGCAATCAGCAGGGCCAGTGAGCTGTCCTTGTAGCGAGCACAGGGGCAAGTGAGCTGTCCATGCAGCGAGCAGCAGGGCCAGTGAGCTGTCCATGTATGAGCAGCGGCGACAGTGAGCTGTCTGTGTAGCGAGCAGCGGGGCCAGTGAGCTGTCCGTGTAGCGAGCAGTGGGGCCAGCGAGCTGTCTGTGTAGCGAGCAGCGGGGCCAGTGAGCTGTTTGTGTAGCGAGCAGCGGGGCCAGTGAGCTCTCATTTAGCGATCATCAGAGACAGTGAGCTGTCTGTGTAGCGAGCAGCGGGGCCAGTGAGCTGTCCATGTAGCGAGCAGTGGGGCCAGTGAGCTGTCTGTGTAGCGATCAGTGGCGACAGTGAGATATCCGTGTAGCGAGCAGCGGGGCCAGTGTGCTGTCCGTGTAGCGAGCAACGGGGCCAGTGAGCTGTCCGCGTAGCGAGCAGCGGGGCCAGTGAGCTGTCCATGTAGCGAGCAGTGGCGACAGTGAGTTGTCTGTGTTGCGAGCAGCAGAGACAGTGAGCTGTCTGTGTAGTGAGCAGCGGAGAAAATGAGGTGTCTGTGTAGCGAGCAGCGGGGCCAGTGAGCTGTCCATGTAGCAATCAGTGGAGCCAGTGAGCTGTCCATGTAGTGAGCAGCAGGGCCAGTGAGCTGTCCGTGTAGCGAGCAGCGGGGCCAGTGAGCTTTCTGTGTAGCGAGCAGCGGGGCCAGTGAGCTGTCCATGTAGCGAGCAGCGGCGATAGTGAGCTGTCTGTGCAGCGAGCAGCTGTTCCAGTGAGCTGTCCGTGTAGCGAGTAGCGGGGCTAGCGAGCTGTCTGTGTAGCGAGCAGTGGGGCCAGTGAGCTGTCTGTGTAGCGAGCAGCGGCGACAATGAGCTGTCTGTGTAGCGAGCTGCGGGGCCAGTGAAATGCCCGTGTAGCGAGTAGCGGGGCCAGTGTGCTGTCCATGTAGCGAGCAGTGGGGCCAGTGAGCTGTCTGTGTAGCAATCAGCGGTGCCAGTGAGCTGTCCGTGTAGTGAGCAGCGGGGCCATTGAGCTTTCTATGTAGCGAGCAGCAGGGCCAGTGAGCTGTCCGTGTAGCGAGCAGCGGCGACAGTGAGCTGTCTGTGTAGCGAGCAGCGGCGACAGTGAGCTGTCGGTGTAGCGAGCAGCAGCGCCAGTGACCAGTCTGTGTAGCGAGCAGTGGGGCCAGTGTGCTGTCCGTGTAGCGAGCAGTGGGGCCAGTGAGCTGTCCACGTAGTGAGCAGTGGGGCCAGTGATCTGTCCGTGTAGCGAGCAGTGGTGACAGTGAGTTGTCTGTGTTGTGAGCAGCAGAGACAGTGAGCTGTCTGTGTATTGAGCAGCGGAGACAGTGAGCTGTCTGTGTAGCGAGCAGCAGGGCCAGTGAGCTGTCCGTGTAGCAATCAGCGGTGCCAGTGAGCTGTCCGTGTAGTGAGCAGCGGGGCCATTGAGCTTTCTGTGTAGCGAGCAGCGGGGCCAGTGTGCTGTCCGTGTAGCGAGCAGCGGGGCCAGTGAGCTGTCCGCGTAGCGAGCAGTGGGGCCAGTGAGCTGTCCGTGTAGCGAGCAGCAGAGACAGTGAACAGTCTGTGTAGCGAGCAGCGGAGACAGTGAGCTGTCTGTGTAGCGAGCAGCAGGGCCAGTGAAATGCCCGTGTAGCCAGCAGCGGTGCCAGTGAGCTGTCCGTGTAGTGACCAGCGGGGCCAGTGAGCTTTCTGTGTAGCGAGCAGCGGGGTTAGTGAGCTGTCTGTGCAGCGAGCAGCGGGGCCAGTGAGATGTCCGTGTAGTGAGCAACGGCGACAGTGAGCTGTCTGTGTAGCGAGAAGTGGAGACAGTGAGCTCTGTAGCGAGCAGCGGACAGTGAGCCGTCGGGGTAGCGAGCAGCGGAGACAGTGAGTTGTCTGTGTATTGAGCATCGAGACCATTGAGCTGTCCGTGTAGCAAGCAGCTAGGAGAGTGAGCCATCGGGGTAGCGAGCAGTGGGGACTATGAGCTGTGAAGGCTGTGAACAGCGGGAACAGTGAGCTGTTGGGGTAGCGAGCAGCGGGGACCATGAGCTGTTGGGGTAGCGAGCAGTGGGGCCAGTGAGCTGTCTGTGTAGCGAGCAGCGGGTCCAGTGAGCACTCGTTTAGTGAGCATCAGGGACAGTGAGCTGTCTGTGTAGCGAGCAGCGGAGACAGTGAGCTGTCTGTGTAGCGAGCAGCGGGGCCAGTGAGTTGTCCATGTAGCAAGCAGCGGGGCCAGTGAGCTGTCCGTGTAGCGAGCAGCGGTGACAGTGAGCTGTCTGTGTAGCGAGCAGCGGCGACAGTGAGCTGTCGGTGTAGCGAGCAGCAGAGACAGTGAGCTGTCTGTGTAGTGAGCAGCAGAGACAGTGAGTTGTCTGTGTATCGAGCATCGAGGCCATTGAGCTGTCCGTGTAGCGAGCAGCGGGGCCAGTGTGCTGTCCGTGTAGCGAGCAGCGGGGCCAGTGAGCTGTCCGCGTAGCGAGCAGTGGGGCCAGTGAGCTGTCCGTGTAGCGAGCAGTGGTGACAGTGAGTTGTCTGTGTTGTGAGCAGCAGAGACAGTGAGCTGTCTGTGTAGTGAACAGCGGAGACAGTGAGCTGTCTGTGTAGCGAGCAGCAGGGCCAGTGATCTGTCCCTGTAGCAATCAGTGGTGGCAGTGAGCTGTCCGTGTAGTGAGCAGCGGGGCCATTGAGCTTTCTGTGTAGCGAGCAGCGGGACCAGTGAGCTGTATGTGCAGCGAGCAGCGGGGCCAGTGAGCTGTCTGTGTAGCGAGCAGCGGGACCAGTGAGCTGTCCATGTAGCGAGCAGCGGCGACAGTGAGCTGTCTGTGTAGCGGGCAGCGGAGACAGTGAGCCCTGTAGCAAGCAGCGGCGACAGTGAGCTGTCTGGGTAGTGAGCAGCGGACAGTGAGCCGTCGGGGTAGCGAGCAACGGAGACAATGAGCTGTCGGGGTAGCGAGCAGCGGGGACAGTGAGCTGTTGGGTAGCGCGCAGCGGGGACTATGAGCTACGAGGCTGCGAGCAGCGGGAACAGTGAGCTGTCGGGGTAGCGAGCAGCGGAGACAGTGAGTTGTCTGTGTAGCAAGCCGCGGGGCCAGTGAGCTGTCTGTGTAGTGAGCAGTGGCGACAGTGAGTTGTCTTTGTATCGAGCATCGAGGCCATTGAGCTGTCCGTGTAGCGAGCAGCTAGGACAGTGAGCCATTGGGGTAGCGAGCAGTGGGGACTATGCGCTGTGAAGGCTGTGAACAGCGGGAACAGTGAGCTGTCGGGGTAGCGAGCAGAGGGGACCATGAGCTGTTGGGGTAGCGAGCAGCGGGGATAGTGAGCTGTCCACGTAGCGAACAGCGGGGACAGCGAGCTGTCGGGGTAGCGAGTAGCGGGGCCAGTGAGCTGTCCATGTAGCGAGCAGCGGGGCCACTGAGCTGTCCCTGTAGCAAGCAGCGGAGACAGTGAGTTGTCTGTGTAGTGAGCAGCGGCGACAGTGAGCTGTCTGTATAGCGAGCAGCAGAGACAGTGAGCTGTGTGTGTAGCGAGCAGCGGGGCCAGTGAGCTGTCCCTGTAGCAAACAGCGGGGCCAGTGAGCTATCTGTGTAGCAGGCAGCGGGGCCAGTGAGCTGTCTGTGTAGCGAGCAGCTAGGACAGTGAGCCGTCAGGGTAGCGAGCAGCGGGGCCAGTGAGCTGTGCATGTAGCGAGCAGTGGGGCCAGAGAGCTGTCCATGTAGTGAACTGTGGAGACAGTGAGCTATCTGTGTAGTGAACAGTGGGTCCAGTGAGCCGTCTGTGTAGCGAGCAGCTAGGACAGTGAGCCGTCGGGGTAGCGAGCTGCGGGGACAGTGAGCCGTCGGGGTAGCGAGCAGCGGGGACAGTGAGCTGTCGGGGTAGCGAGCAGCGGGGACTATGAGCTGTCAAGGCTGCAAGCAGCGGGAACAGTGAGATGTCGGGGTAGCGAGCAGTGGGGACCATGTGCTGTCGGGGTAGTGAGCAGCAGGGATAGTGAGCTGTCCATGTAGCGAGCAGCGAGGACAGCGATCTGCCTGGGTAGCAAGCAGCGGGGACAGTGAGCTATCGGGGTAGCGAGCAGCAGGGACAGCAAGTTGTCTGCGTAGCGAGCAGTGGAGTCAGCAAGCTGTCCATGTAGCGAGCAGCGGGGCCAGTGAGCTGACGGGTTAGCGAGCAGCGGGGACAGTGAGCTGTTGAGGTAGCGAGCTGCGGGGACAGTGAGCTGTCGGTGTAGCAAGCAGCGGGGCCAGTGAGCTGACGGGGGAGTGAGCAGAGGGGACTATGAGCTGTCGGGGTAGCGAGAAGAGGGACCAGTGAGCTGCCGCGGTAGCGAGCAGTGGGAACTGTGAGCTCTCGGGGTAGTGAGCAGCAGGGATAGTGAGCTGTCCATGTAGCGATCAGTGGGAACGGTTAGCTGGCGGGGTAGTGAGCAGCGGGGAGCTTGAGCTGTCGGGCTAGCGAGCAGAGGGGACCATGAGCTGTTGGGGTAGCGAGCAGCGGGGATAGTGAGCTATCCACGTAGCGAGCAGCGGGGACAGCGAGCTGTCGGGGTAGCGAGTAGCGGGGCCAGTGAGCTGTCCTTGTGGCGAGCAGCGGGGCCACTGAGCTGTCCCTGTAGCAAGCAGCGGAGACAGTGAGTTGTCTGTGTAGTGAGCAGCGGCGACAGTGAGCTGTCTGTATAGCGAGCAGCAGAGACAGTGAGCTGTGTGTGTAGCGAGCAGCGGGGCCAGTGAGCTGTCCCTGTACAAAACAGCGGGGCCAGTGAGCTGTCTGTGTAGCAGGCAGCGGGGCCAGTGAGCTGTCTCTGTAGCGAGCAGCTAGGACCGTGAGCCGTCAGGGTAGCAAGCAGCGGGGCCAGTGAACTGTGCATGTAGTGAGCAGTGGGGCCAGAGAGCTGTCCATGTAGTGAACAGTGGAGACAGTGAGCTATCTGTGTAGTGAATAGTGGGTCCAGTGAGCCGTCTGTGTAGCGAGCAGCTAGGACAGTGAGCAGTCGGGGTAGCGAGCAGCGGGGACAGTGAGCCGTCGGGGTAGCGAGCAGCGGGGACAGTGAGCTGTCGGGGTAGCGAGCAGCGGGGACTATGAGCTGTCAAGGCTGCAAGCAGCGGGAACAGTGAGATGTCGGGGTAGCGAGCAGTGGGGACCATGTGCTGTCGGGGTAGTGAGCAGCGGGGATAGTGAGCTGTCCATGTAGCGAGCAGCGGGGACAGCGATCTGCCTGGGTAGCAAGCAGTGGGGACAGTGAGCTATCGGGGTAGCGAGCAGCAGGGACAGCAAGTTGTCTGCGTAACGAGCAGTGGAGTCAGCAAGCTGTCCATGTAGCGAGCAGCGGGGCCAGTGAGCTGACGGGTTAGCGAGCAGCAGGGACAGTGAGCTGTCGAGGTAGCGAACTGCGGGGACAGTGAGCTGTCTGTATAGCGAGCAGCAGAGACAGTGAGCTGTGTGTGTAGCGAGCAGCGGGGCCACAGAGCTGTCCCTGTAGCAAGCAGCGGAGACAGTGAGTTGTCTGTGTAGTGAGCAGCGGCGACAGTGAGCTGTCTGTATAGCGAGCAGCAGAGACAGTGAGCTGGGTGTGTAGCGAGCAGCGGGGCCAGTGAGCTGTCCCTGTAGCAAACAGCGGGGCCAGTGAGCTGTCTGTGTAGCAGGCAGCGGGGCCAGTGAGCTGTCTCTGTAGCGAGCAGCTAGGACAGTGAGCCGTCAGGGTAGCGAGCAGCGGGGCCAGTGAGCTGTGCATGTAGCGAGCAGTGGGGCCAGAGAGCTGTCCATGTAGCGAACAGTGGAGACAGTGAGCTATCTGTGTAGTGAATAGTGGGACCAGTGAGCCGTCTGTGTAGCGAGCAGCTAGGACAGTGAGCCGTTGGGGTAGCGAGCAGCAGGGACAGTGAGCCGTCGGGGTAGCGAGCAGCGGGGACAGTGAGCTGTCGGGGTAGCGAGCAGCGGGGACTATGAGCTGTCAAGGCTGCAAGCAGCGGGAACAGTGAGATGTCGGGGTAGCGAGCAGTGGGGACCATGTGCTGTCGGGGTAGTGAGCAGCGGGGATAGTGAACTGTCCATGTAGCGAGCAGCGGGGACAGCAATCTGCCTGGGTAGCAAGCAGCGGGGACAGTGAGCTATCGGGGTAGCGAGCAGCAGGACAGCAAGTTGTCTGCGTAGCGAGCAGTGGAGTCAGCAAGCTGTCCATGTAGCGAGTAGCGGGGCCAGTGAGCTGACGGGTTAGCGAGCAGCGGGGACAGTGAGCTGTCGAGGTAGCGAGCTGCGGGGACAGTGAGCTGTCGGTGTAGCGAGCAGCGGGGCCAGTGAGCTGACGGGGGAGTGAGCAGAGGGGACTATGAGCTGTCGGGGTAGCAAGAAGAGGGACCAGTGAGCTGCCGCGGTAGCGAGCAGTGGGAACTGTGAGCTCTCGGTGTAGTGAGCAGCAGGGATAGCGAGCTGTCCATGTAGCGATCAGTGGCAACGGTTAGCTGGCGGGGTAGTGAGCAGCGGGGAGCTTGAGCTGTCGGGCTAGCGAGCAGCGGGTCAGTCAGTTGTCGGGGTAGCGAACAGCAGGGACAGTGAGCTGTCGGGGTAGCGAGCAGCAGGGACAGAGTTGTCGGGGTAGCGAGCAGCGGGGACTATGAGCTGTCAAGGCTGTGAGCAGCGGGAACAGTGAGCTGTCGGTGTAGCAAGCCGCGGGTCCAGTGAGCTGTCTGTGTAGCGCGTAGCGGGACCAATGAGCTGTCCATGTAGCAAGCAGCAGCGCCAGTGAGCTGTCTGTGTAGTGAGCAGCGGAGACAGTGAGTTGTCTGTGTATCGAGCATCGAGGCCATTGAGCTGTCCGTGCAGCGAGCAGCTAGGACATTGAGCCATCGGGGTAGCGAGCAGTGGGGACTGTGAGCTGTGAAGGCTGTGAACAGCGGGAACAGTGAGCTGTTGGGGTAGCGAGCAGCGGGGATAGTGTGCTGTCCACATAGCGAGCAGCGGGGACAGCGAGCTGTCGGGGTAGCGAGTAGCGGGGCCAGTGAGTTGTCTGTGTTGCGAGCAGCGGAGACAGTGAGCTGTCTGTGTAGTGAACAGCGGCGACAGTGAGCTGTCTGTATAGCGTGCAGCAGAGACAGTGAGCTGTGTGTGTAACGAGCAGCTAGGACAATGAGCCGTCGGGGTAGCGAGCAGCGGGGCCAGTGAGCTGTGCATGTAGCGAGCAGTGGGGCCAGAGAGCTGTCCATGTAGCGAACAGCGGAGACAGTGAGCTATCTGTGTAGCGAATAGTGGGGCCAGTGAGCCGTCTGTGTAGCGAGCAGCTAGGACAGTGAGACGTCGGGGTAGCAAACAGCGGGGACAGTGAGCTGTCGGGGTAGCGAGCAGCAGGGACAGTGAGCTGTCAGGGTAGTGAGCAGCGGGGACAGTGAGCTGTCGGGGTAGCGAGCAGCGGGGATAGTGAGCTGTCCATGTAGCAAGCAGCGGGGACAGTGAGATGTTGGGGTAGCGAGCAGCGGGCACCATGAGCTGTCGGGGTAGTGAGCAGTGGGGATAGTGAGCTGTCCATGTAGCGAGCAGTGGGGACAGCATTCTGCCTGGGTAGCAAGCAGCGGGGACAGTGAGCTATCGGGGTAGCGAGCAGCGGGGACAGCGAGTTGTCTGCGTAGTGAGCAGAGGAGGCAGCAAGCTGTCCATGTAGCGAGCAGCGGGGCCAGTGAGCTGACGGGTTAGCGAGCAGTGGGGACAGCGAGCTGTCGAGGTAGCGAGCTGTGGGGACAGTGAGCTGTCGGTGTAGCGAGCAGCGGGGCCAGTGAGCTGACGGGGTAGTGAGCAGCGGGGACTATGAGCTGTCGGGGTAGTGAGAAGAGGGGCCAGTGAGCTGCTGTGGTAGCGAGCAGTGGGAACTGTGAGCTCTCAGTGTCGTGAGCAGCGGGGATAGCGAGCTTTCCATGTAGCAATCAATGGGAACGGTGAGCTGGCGGGGTAGCGAGCAGCGGGGACAGAGTTGTCGGGGTAGCGAGCAGCGGGGACTATGAGCTGTCAAGGCTGCGAGCAGTGGGAACAGTGAGCTCTCGATGTAGCAAGCAGCGGAGACCATGAGTTATTGGGGTAGCGAGCAGCGGGTTAGTGAGCTCTCAATGTAGCAAGCAGCGGGGTCAGTGAGCTATCGGGGTAGCGAGCAGTGGGGATAGTGAGCTTTCGGGGTAGCGAGCAGCAGGGACAGCGAGCTGTCGGGGTAGCAAGCAGTGGGGACAGTGAGCTATCGGGGTAGCGAGCAGCGGGGACAGCAAGCTGTCAGGGTAGCAAGCAGCGGGGACAGTGAGCAGATGGGGTAGCGAGCAGCGGGGCCAGTGAGCTTTCCATGTAGTGAGCAGCGGGGCAAGTGAGCTGTCTGTGTAGCGAACAGCAGGGCCAGTGAGCTGTCTGTGCAGCGAGTAGTGGGGCCAGTGAGTTGTCTGTGTAGCGAATAGCGGCGACAGTGAGCTGTCCGTGTAGCGAGCAGCAGAGACAGTGAGCTGCCTGTGTAGCCATCAGCAGGACCAGTGAGCTGTCTGTGTAGCAAGCAGCGGAGCCAGTGAGCTGTCCGTGTAGCGAGCAGCGGGGCCAGTAGCTGTCCATGTAGCGAGCAGTGGGGCCAGTGAGCTGTCCATGTAGCGAGCAGCGGGGCCAGTGAGCTGTCCGTGTAGCGAGCAGCGGCGTCAGTGAGCTGTCTGTGTAGCGAGCAGCGGGGCCAGTGAGCTGTCCCTGTAGCAAACAGCGGAGACAGTGAGGTATCTGTGTAGTGAGCAGCGGCGATAGTCAGCTGTCTGTGTAGCGAGCAGCAGAGACAGTCAACTGTCTGTGTAGCAAGCAACGGGGCCAGTGAGCTGTCCGTGTAGCGAGCAGCGGGGCCAGCGCGCTGTCTGTGTAGCGAGCAGCAGGGCCAGTGAGCTCTCATTTAGTGAGCATCAGAGACAGTGAGCTGTCTGTGTAGCGAGCAGCGGAGACAGTGAGCTGTCTGTGTAGCGAGCAGCGGGGCCAGTGAGCTGTCCATGTAGCGAGCAGCGGGGCCAGTGAGCTGTCCGTGTAGCGAGCAGCGGGGCCAGTGAGCTGTCCGTGTAGCGAGCAGTGGTGACAGTGAGTTGTCTGTGTTGCGAGCAGCAGAGACAGTGAGCTGTCTGTGTATTGAGCAGCGGAGACAGTGAGCTGTTTGTGTGGTGAGCAGCAGGGCCAGTGAGTTGTCCGTGTAGCAATCAGCGGTGCCAGTGAGCTGTCCGTGTAGTGAGCAGCGGGGCCATTGAGCTTTCTGTGTAGCGAGCAGCGGTGCCAGTGAGCTGTCCGTGTAGTGAGCAGCGGGGCCAGTGAGATTTCTGTGCAGCGAACAGCGGGGCCAGTGAGCTGTCCGTGTAGCGAGCAGCGGCGACAGTGAGCTGTCTGTGTAGCAAGCAGCGGAGACAGTGAGCCGTCTGGGTATCGAGCAGCGGCCAGTGAGCCGTCGGGGTAGCGAGCAACGGGGACAGTGAGCTGTCGGGGTAGCGAGCAGCGGAGACCGTGAGCTGTCTGTGTAGCAAGCCGCGGGGCCAGTGAGCTGTCTGTGTAGCGAGTAGCGGGACCAGTGAGATGTCCACGTAACGGGCAGCAGGGACAGAGAAGCTGTCGGGGTATCGAGTAGCGGGGCCAGTGAGCTGTCCATGTAGCGAGCAGCGGGGCCACTGAGCTGTCCCTGTAGCAAGCAGCGGAGACAGTGCGTTGTCTGTGTAGTGAGCAGCGGCGGCAGTGAGCTGTCTGTATAGCGAGCAGCAGAGACAGTACGCTGTGTGTGTAGCGAGCAGCGGGGCCAGTGAGCTGTCCCTGTAGCAAACAGCGGGGCTAGTGAGCTGTCTGTGTAGCAGGCAGCGGGGCCAGTGAGCTGTCTGTGTAGCGAGCAGCTAGGACAGTGAGCCGTCAGGGTAGCGAGCAGCGGGGCCAGTGAGCTGTCCATGTTGCGAGCAGCGGGGCTACTGAGCTGTCCCTGTAGCAAGCAGCGGAGACAGTGAGTTGTCCGTGTAGTGAGCAGCGGCGACAGTGAGCTGTCTGTATAGCGAGCAGCAGAGACAGTGAGCTGTGTGTGTAGCGAGCAGCGGGGCCAATGAGCTGTCCCTGTAGCAAACAGCGGGGCCAGTGAGCTGTCTGTGTAGCAGGCAGCGGGGCCAGTGAGCTGTCTGTGTAGCGAGCAGCTAGGACAGTGAGCCGTCAGGGTAGCGAGCAGCGGGGCCAGTGAGCTGTCGGGGTAGCGAGCAGCGGGGACTATGAGCTGTCAAGGCTGCGAGCAGCGGGAACAGTGAGATGTCGGGGTAGTGAGCAGCGGGGATAGTGAACTGTCCATGTAGCGAGCAGCGGGGACAGCAATCTGCCTGGGTAGCAAGCAGCGGGGACAGTGAGCTATCGGGGTAGCGAGCAGCAGGGACAGCAAGTTGTCTGCGTAGCGAGCAGTGGAGTCAGCAAGCTGTCCATGTAGCGAGTAGCGGGGCCAGTGAGCTGACGGGTTAGCGAGCAGCGGGGACAGTGAGCTGTCGAGGTAGCGAGCTGCGGGGACAGTGAGCTGTCGGTGTAGCGAGCAGCGGGGCCAGTGAGCTGACGGGGGAGTGAGCAGAGGGGACTATGAGCTGTCGGGGTAGCAAGAAGAGGGACCAGTGAGCTGCCGCGGTAGCGAGCAGTGGGAACTTTGAGCTCTCGGGGTAGTGAGCAGCAGGGATAGCGAGCTGTCCATGTAGCGATCAGTGGCAACGGTTAGCTGGCGGGGTAGTGAGCAGTGGGGAGCTTGAGCTGTCGGGCTAGCGAGCAGCGGGTCAGTCAGTTGTCGGGGTAGCGAACAGCAGGGACAGTGAGCTGTCGGGGTAGCGAGCAGCAGGGACAGAGTTGTCGGGGTAGCGAGCAGCGGGGACTATGAGCTGTCAAGGCTGTGAGCAGCGGGAACAGTGAGCTGTCGGTGTAGCAAGCCGCGGGTCCAGTGAGCTGTCTGTGTAGCGCGTAGCGGGACCAATGAGCTGTCCATGTAGCAAGCAGCAGCGCCAGTGAGCTGTCTGTGTAGTGAGCAGCGGAGACAGTGAGTTGTCTTTGTATCGAGCATCGAGGCCATTGAGCTGTCCGTGCAGCGAGCAGCTAGGACATTGAGCCATTGGGGTAGCGAGCAGTGGGGACTGTGAGCTGTGAAGGCTGTGAACAGCGGGAACAGTGAGCTGTTGGGGTAGCGAGCAGCGGGGATAGTGTGCTGTCCACATAGCGAGCAGCGGGGACAGCGAGCTGTCGGGGTAGCGAGTAGCGGGGCCAGTGAGTTGTCTGTGTTGCGAGCAACGGAGACAGTGAGCTGTCTGTGTAGTGAACAGCGGCGACAGTGAGCTGTCTGTATAGCGTGCAGCAGAGACAGTGAGCTGTGTGTGTAACGAGCAGCTAGGACAATGAGCCGTCGGGGTAGCGAGCAGCGGGGCCAGTGAGCTGTGCATGTAGCGAGCAGTGGGGCCAGAGAGCTGTCCATGTAGCGAACAGCGGAGACAGTGAGCTATCTGTGTAGCGAATAGTGGGGCCAGTGAGCCGTCTGTGTAGCGAGCAGCTAGGACAGTGAGACGTCGGGGTAGCAAACAGCGGGGACAGCGAGCTGTCGGGGTAGCGAGCAGCAGGGACAGTGAGCTGTCGGGGTAGCGAGCAGCGGGGACAGTGAGCTGTCGGGGTAGCGAGCAGCGGGGATAGTGAGCTGTCCATGTAGCAAGCAGCGGGGACAGTGAGATGTTGGGGTAGCGAGCAGCGGGCACCATGAGCTGTCGGGGTAGTGAGCAGTGGGGATAGTGAGCTGTCCATGTAGCGAGCAGTGGGGACAGCGTTCTGCCTGGGTAGCAAGCAGCGGGGACAGTGAGCTATCGGGGTAGCGAGCAGCGGGGACAGCGAGTTGTCTGCGTAGTGAGCAGAGGAGGCAGCAAGCTGTCCACGTAGCGAGCAGCGGGGCCAGTGAGCTGACGGGTTAGCGAGCAGCGGTGACAGCGAGCTGTCGAGGTAGCGAGCTGTGGGGACAGTGAGCTGTCGGTGTAGCGAGCAGCAGGGCCTGTGAGCTGACGGGGTAGTGAGCAGCGGGGACTATGAGCTGTCGGTGTAGCGAGAAGAGGGGCCAGTGAGCTGCCGTGGTAGCGAGCAGTGGGAACTGTGAGCTCTCGGTGTAGTGAGCAGCAGGGATAGCGAGCTTTCCATGTAGCAATCAATGGGAACGGTGAGCTGGCGGGGTAGTGAGCAGCGGGGAGCTTGAGCTGTCGGGCTAGCGAGCAGCGGGGACAGAGTTGTCGGGGTAGCGAGCAGCGGGGATTATGAGCTGTCAAGGCTGCGAGCAGTGGGAACAGTGAGCTCTCGATGTAGCAAGCAGCGGAGACCATGAGTTATTGGGGTAGCGAGCAGCGGGTTAGTGAGCTCTCAATGTAGCAAGCAGCGGGGTCAGTGAGCTATCGGGGTAGCGAGCAGTGGGGATAGTGAGCTTTCGGGGTAGCGAGCAGCAGGGAGAGCAATCTGTCGGGGTAGCAAGCAGTGGGGACAGTGAGCTATTGGGGTAGCGAGCAGCGGGGACAGCAAGCTGTCAGGGTAGCAAGCAGCGGGGACAGTGAGCAGATGGGGTAGCGAGCAGCAGGGACAGCAAGTTGTCTGCGTAGCGAGCAGTGGAGTCAGCAAGCTGTCCATGTAGCGAGTAGCGGGGCCAGTGAGCTGACGGGTTAGCGAGCAGCGGGGACAGTGAGCTGTCGAGGTAGCGAGCTGCGGGGACAGTGAGCTGTCGGTGTAGCGAGCAGCGGGGCCAGTGAGCTGACGGGGGAGTGAGCAGAGGGGACTATGAGCTGTCGGGGTAGCAAGAAGAGGGACCAGTGAGCTGCCGCGGTAGCGAGCAGTGGGAACTTTGAGCTCTCGGGGTAGTGAGCAGCAGGGATAGCGAGCTGTCCATGTAGCGATCAGTGGCAACGGTTAGCTGGCGGGGTAGTGAGCAGCGGGGAGCTTGAGCTGTCGGGCTAGCGAGCAGCGGGTCAGTCAGTTGTCGGGGTAGCGAACAGCAGGGACAGTGAGCTGTCGGGGTAGCGAGCAGCAGGGACAGAGTTGTCGGGGTAGCGAGCAGCGGGGACTATGAGCTGTCAAGGCTGTGAGCAGCGGGAACAGTGAGCTGTCGGTGTAGCAAGCCGCGGGTCCAGTGAGCTGTCTGTGTAGCGCGTAGCGGGACCAATGAGCTGTCCATGTAGCAAGCAGCAGCGCCAGTGAGCTGTCTGTGTAGTGAGCAGCGGAGACAGTGAGTTGTCTTTGTATCGAGCATCGAGGCCATTGAGCTGTCCGTGCAGCGAGCAGCTAGGACATTGAGCCATCGGGGTAGCGAGCAGTGGGGACTGTGAGCTGTGAAGGCTGTGAACAGCGGGAACAGTGAGCTGTTGGGGTAGCGAGCAGCGGGGATAGTGTGCTGTCCACATAGCGAGCAGCGGGGACAGCGAGCTGTCGGGGTAGCGAGTAGCGGGGCCAGTGAGTTGTCTGTGTTGCGAGCAACGGAGACAGTGAGCTGTCTGTGTAGTGAACAGCGGCGACAGTGAGCTGTCTGTATAGCGTGCAGCAGAGACAGTGAGCTGTGTGTGTAACGAGCAGCTAGGACAATGAGCCGTCGGGGTAGCGAGCAGCGGGGCCAGTGAGCTGTGCATGTAGCGAGCAGTGGGGCCAGAGAGCTGTCCATGTAGCGAACAGCGGAGACAGTGAGCTATCTGTGTAGCGAATAGTGGGGCCAGTGAGCCGTCTGTGTAGCGAGCAGCTAGGACAGTGAGACGTCGGGGTAGCAAACAGCGGGGACAGCGAGCTGTCGGGGTAGCGAGCAGCAGGGACAGTGAGCTGTCGGGGTAGCGAGCAGCGGGGACAGTGAGCTGTCGGGGTAGCGAGCAGCGGGGATAGTGAGCTGTCCATGTAGCAAGCAGCGGGGACAGTGAGATGTTGGGGTAGCGAGCAGCGGGCACCATGAGCTGTCGGGGTAGTGAGCAGTGGGGATAGTGAGCTGTCCATGTAGCGAGCAGTGGGGACAGCGTTCTGCCTGGGTAGCAAGCAGCGGGGACAGTGAGCTATCGGGGTAGCGAGCAGCGGGGACAGCGAGTTGTCTGCGTAGTGAGCAGAGGAGGCAGCAAGCTGTCCACGTAGCGAGCAGCGGGGCCAGTGAGCTGACGGGTTAGCGAGCAGCGGTGACAGCGAGCTGTCGAGGTAGCGAGCTGTGGGGACAGTGAGCTGTCGGTGTAGCGAGCAGCAGGGCCTGTGAGCTGACGGGGTAGTGAGCAGCGGGGACTATGAGCTGTCGGTGTAGCGAGAAGAGGGGCCAGTGAGCTGCCGTGGTAGCGAGCAGTGGGAACTGTGAGCTCTCGGTGTAGTGAGCAGCAGGGATAGCGAGCTTTCCATGTAGCGATCAATGGGAACGGTGAGCTGGCGGGGTAGTGAGCAGCGGGGAGCTTGAGCTGTCGGGCTAGCGAGCAGCGGGGACAGAGTTGTCGGGGTAGCGAGCAGCGGGGATTATGAGCTGTCAAGGCTGCGAGCAGTGGGAACAGTGAGCTCTCGATGTAGCAAGCAGCGGAGACCATGAGTTATTGGGGTAGCGAGCAGCGGGTTAGTGAGCTCTCAATGTAGCAAGCAGCGGGGTCAGTGAGCTATCGGGGTAGCGAGCAGTGGGGATAGTGAGCTTTCGGAGTAGCGAGCAGCGGGGACAGCAAGCTGTCAGGGTAGCAAGCAGCGGGGACAGTGAGCAGATGGGGTAGCGAGCAGCGGGGCCAGTGAGCTTTCCGTGTAGTGAGCAGCGGGGCAAGTGAGCTGTCTGTGTAGCGAACAGCAGGGCCAGTGAGCTGTCTGTGCAGCGAGTAGTGGGGCCAGTGAGCTGTCTGTGTAGCGAATAGCGGCGACAGTGAGCTGTCCGTGTAGCGAGCAGCAGAGACAGTGAGCTGCCTGTGTAGCCATCAGCGGGGCCAGTGAGCTGTCTGTGTAGCAAGCAGCGGAGCCAGTGAGCTGTCCGTATAGCGAGCAGCGGGGCCAGTAGCTGTCCATGTAGCGAGCAGTGGGGCCAGTGAGCTGTCCATGTAGTGAGCAGCGGGGCCAGTGAGCTGTCCATGTAGCGAGCAGCGGGGTCAGTGAGCTGTCTGTGTAGCGAGCAGCGGGGCCAGTGAGCTGTCCCTGTAGCAAACAGCGGAGACAGTGAGGTATCTGTGTAGTGAGCAGCGGCGATAGTCAGCTGTCTGTGTAGCGAGCAGCGGAGACAGTGAGCTGTCTGTGTAGCAAGCAACGGGGCCAGTGAGCTGTCCGTGTAGCGAGCAGCGGGGCCAGCGCGCTGTCTGTGTAGCGAGCAGCAGGGCCAGTGAGCTCTCATTTAGTGAGCATCAGAGACAGTGAGCTGTCTGTGTAGCGAGCAGCGGAGACAGTGAGCTGTCTGTGTAGCGAGCAGCGGGGCCAGTGAGCTGTCCATGTAGCGAGCAGCGGGGCCAGTGAGCTGTCCATGTAGCGAACAGCGGGGCCTGTGAGCTGTCCGTGTAGCGAGCAGTGGTGACAGTGAGTTGTCTGTGTTGCGAGCAGCAGAGACAGTGAGCTGTCTGTGTATTGAGCAGCGGAGACAGTGAGCTGTTTGTGTGGCGAGCAGCAGGGCCAGTGAGTTGTCCGTGTAGCAATCAGCGGTGCCAGTGAGCTGTCCGTGTAGTGAGCAGCGGGGCCAGTGAGCTTTCTGTGTAGCGAGCAGCGGTGCCAGTGAGCTGTCCGTTTAGTGAGCAGCGGGGCCAGTGAGCTTTCTGTGCAGCGAGCAGCGGGGCCAGTGAGCTGTCCGTGTAGCAAGCAGCGGAGACAGTGAGCTGTCTGGGTATCGAGCAGCGGACAGTGAGCCGTCGGGGTAGCGAGCAACGGGGACAGTGAGCTGTCGGGGTAGCGAGCAGCGGAGACCGTGAGCTGTCTGTGTAGCAAGCCGCGGGGCCAGTGAGCTGTCTGTGTAGCGAGTAGCGGGACCAGTGAGATGTCGACGTAACGAGCAGCAGGGCCACTGAGCTGTCCCTGTAGCAAGCAGCGGAGACAGTGAGTTGTCTGTGTAGTGAGCAGCGGCGACAGTGAGCTGTCTGTATAGCGAGCAGCAGAGACAGGACGCTGTGTGTGTAGCGAGCAGCGGGGCCAGTGAGCTGTCCCTGTAGCAAACAGCGGGGCTAGTGAGCTGTCTGTGTAGCAGGCAGCGGGGCCAGTGAGCTGTCTGTGTAGCGAGCAGCTAGGACAGTGAGCCGTCAGGGTAGCGAGCAGCGGGGCCAGTGAGCTGTCCATGTTGCGAGCAGCGGGGCTACTGAGCTGTCCCTGTAGCAAGCAGCGGAGACAGTGAGTTGTCCGTGTAGTGAGCAGCGGCGACAGTGAGCTGTCTGTATAGCGAGCAGCAGAGACAGTGAGCTGTGTGTGTAGCGAGCAGCGGGGCCAATGAGCTGTCCCTGTAGCAAACAGCGGGGCCAGTGAGCTGTCTGTGTAGCAGGCAGCGGGGCCAGTGAGCTGTCTGTGTAGCGAGCAGCTAGGACAGTGAGCCATCAGGGTAGCGAGCAGCGGGGCCAGTGAGCTGTCGGGGTAGCGAGCAGCGGGGACTATGAGCTGTCAAGGCTGCGAGCAGCGGGAACAGTGAGATGTCGGGGTAGCGAGCAGCGGGGACCATGTGCTGTCGGGGTAGTGAGCAGCGGGGATAGTGAACTGTCCATGTAGCGAGCAGCGGGGACAGCGATCTGCCTGGGTAGCAAGCAGCGGGGACAGTGAGCTATCGGGGTAGCGAGCAGCAGGGACAGCAAGTTGTCTGCGTAGTGAGCAGTGGAGTCAGCAAGCTGTCCATGTAGCGAGCAGCGGGGGCAGTGAGCTGACGGGTTAGCGAGCAGCAGGGACAGTGAGCTGTCGAGGTAGCGAGCTGCGGGGACAGTGAGCTGTCGGTGTAGCGAGCAGCGGGACCAGTGAGCTGACGGGGTAGTGAGCAGCGGGGACAATGAGCTGTCGGGGTAGCGAGAAGAGGGGCCAGTGAGCTGCCGCGGTAGCGAGCAGTGGGAACTGTGAGCTCTCGGGGTAGTGAGCAGCAGGGATAGCGAGCTGTCCATGTAGCGATCAGTGGGAACGGTTAGCTGGCGGGGTAGTGAGCAGCGGGGAGCTTGAGCTGTCGGGCTAGCGAGCAGCGGGTCAGTCAGTTGTCGGGGTAGCGAACAGCAGGGACCGTGAGCTGTCGGGGTAGCGAGCAGCAGGGACAGAGTTGTCGGGGTAGCGAGCAGCGGGGACTATGAGCTGTCAAGGCTGCGAGCAGCGGGAACAGTGAGCTGTCGGTGTAGCAAGCCGCGGGTCCAGTGAGCTTTCCGTGTAGTGAGCAGCGGGGCAAGTGAGCTGTCTGTGTAGCGAACAGCAGGGCCAGTGAGCTGTCTGTGCAGCGAGTAGCGGGGCCAGTGAGCTGTCTGTGTAGCGAATAGCAGCGACAGTGAGCTGTCCGTGTAGCGAGCAGCAGAGACAGTGAGCTGCCTGTGTAGCCATCAGCGGGGCCAGTGAGCTGTCTGTGTAGCAAGCAGCGGAGCCAGTGAGCTGTCCGTGTAGCGAGCAGCGGGGCCAGTAGCTGTCCATGTAGCGAGCAGTGGGGCCATTGAGCTGTCCATGTAGTGAGCAGCGGGGCCAGTGAGCTGTCCGTGTAGCGAGCAGCGGGGTCAGTGAGCTGTCTGTGTAGCGAGCAGCGGGGCCAGTGAGCTGTCCCTGTAGCAAACAGCGGAGACAGTGAAGTATCTGTGTAGTGAGCAGCGGCGATAGTCAGCTGTCTGTGTAGCGAGCAGCGGAGACAGTGAGCTGTCTGTGTAGCAAGCAACGGGGCCAGTGAGCTGTCCGTGTAGCGAGCAGCGGGGCCAGAGCGCTGTCTGTGTAGCGAGCAGCAGGGCCAGTGGGCTGTCTGTGTAGCGAGCAGCGGGGCCAGTGAGCTCTCGTTTAGTGAGCATCAGAGACAGTGAGCTCTGTAGCGAGCAGCGGCAACAGTGAGCCGTCTGGGTATCGAGCAGCGGACAGTGAGCCGTCGGGGTAGCGAGCAACGGGGACAGTGAGCTGTCGGGGTAGCGAGCAGCGGAGACAGTGAGCTGTCTGTGTAGCAAGCCGCGGGGCCAGTGAGCTGTCTGTGTAGCGAGTAGCGGGACCAGTGAGATGTCCACGTAGCGAGCAGCAGGGACAGCGAGCTGTCGGGGTAGCGAGTAGCGGGGCCAGTGAGCTGTCCATGTAGCGAGCAGCGGGGCCACTGAGCTGTCCCTGTAGCAAGCAGCGGAGACAGTGAGTTGTCTGTGTAGTGAGCAGCGGCGACAGTGAGCTGTCTGTATAGCGAGCAGCAGAGACAGTACGCTGTGTGTGTAGCGAGCAGCGGGGCCAGTGAGCTGTCCCTGTAGCAAACAGCGGGGCCAGTGAGCTGTCTGTGTAGCAGGCAGCGGGGCCAGTGAGCTGTCTGTGTAGCGAGCAGCTAGGACAGTGAGCCGTCAGGGTAGCGAGCAGCGGGGCCAGTGAGCTGTCCATGTTGCGAGCAGCGGGGCTACTGAGCTGTCCCTGTAGCAAGCAGCGGAGACAGTGAGTTGTCTGTGTAATGAGCAGCGGCGACAGTGAGCTGTCTGTATAGCGAGCAGCAGAGACAGTGAGCTGTGTGTGTAGCGAGCAGCGGTGCCAGTGAGCTGTCCCTGTAGCAAACAGCGGGGCCAGTGAGCTGTCTGTGTAGCAGGCAGCGGGGCCAGTGAGCTGTCTGTGTAGCGAGCAGCTAGGACAGTGAGCCGTCAGGGTAGCGAGCAGCGGGGACAGTGAGCTGTCCGTGTAGCGAGCAGCGGGGCCAGTGATCTGTCCGCGTAGCGAGCAGCGGGGCCAGTGAGCTGTCCGCGTAGCGAGCAGCGGGGCCAGTGAGCTGTCCGTGTAGCGAGCAGTGGTGACAGTGAGTTGTCTGGGTTGCGAGCAGCAGAGGTAGTGAGCTGTCTGTGTATTGAGCAGCGGAGACAGTGAGCTGTTTGTGTGGCGAGCAGCACGGCCAGTGAGCTGTCCGTGTAGCAATCAGCGGTGCCAGTGAGCTGTCCGTGTAGTGAGCCGCGGGGCCAGTGAGCTTTCTGTGTAGCGAGCAGCGGGGCCAGTGAGCTGTCTGTGCAGCGAGCAGCGGGGCCAGTGAGCTGTCCGTGTAGCGAGCAGCGGCGACAGTGAGCTGTCTGTGTAGCGAGCAGCCTAGAAAGTGAGCTCTGTAGCGAGCAGCGGCAACAGTGAGCCGTCTGGGTATCGAGCAGCGGACAGTGAGCCATCGGGGTAGCGAGCAACGGGGACAGTGAGCTGTCGGGGTAGCGAGCAGCGGAGACAGTGAGCTGTCTGTGTAGCAAGCCGCGGGGCCAGTGAGCTGTCTGTGTAGCGAGTAGCGGGACCAGTGAGATGTCCACGTAGCGAGCAGCAGGGACAGTGAGCTGTCGGGGTAGCGAGTAGCGGGGCCAGTGAGCTGTCCATGTAGCGAGCAGCGGGGCCACTGAGCTGTCCCTGTAGCAAGCAGCGGAGACAGTGAGTTGTCTGTGTAGTGAGCAGCGGCGACAGTGAGCTGTCTGTATAGCGAGCAGCAGAGACAGTACGCTGTGTGTGTAGCGAGCAGCGGGGCCAGTGAGCTGTCCCTGTAGCAAACAGCGGGGCCAGTGAGCTGTCTGTGTAGCAGGCAGCGGGGCCAGTGAGCTGTCTGTGTAGCGAGCAGCTAGGACAGTGAGCCGTCAGGGTAGCGAGCAGCGGGGCCAGTGAGCTGTCCATGTTGCGAGCAGCGGGGCTACTGAGCTGTCCCTGTAGCAAGCAGCGGAGACAGTGAGTTGTCTGTGTAGTGAGCAGCGGCGACAGTGAGCTGTCTGTATAGCGAGCAGCAGAGACAGTGAGCTGTGTGTGTAGCGAGCAGCGGTGCCAGTGAGCTGTCCCTGTAGCAAACAGCGGGGCCAGTGAGCTGTCTGTGTAGCAGGCAGCGGGGCCAGTGAGCTGTCTGTGTAGCGAGCAGCTAGGACAGTGAGCCGTCAGGGTAGCGAGCAGCGGGGACAGTGAGCTGTCCGTGTAGCGAGCAGCGGGGCCAGTGATCTGTCCGCGTAGCGAGCAGCGGGGCCAGTGAGCTGTCCGCGTAGCGAGCAGCGGGGCCAGTGAGCTGTCCGTGTAGCGAGCAGTGGTGACAGTGAGTTGTCTGGGTTGCGAGCAGCAGAGGTAGTGAGCTGTCTGTGTATTGAGCAGCGGAGACAGTGAGCTGTTTGTGTGGCGAGCAGCACGGCCAGTGAGCTGTCCGTGTAGCAATCAGCGGTGCCAGTGAGCTGTCCGTGTAGTGAGCCGCGGGGCCAGTGAGCTTTCTGTGTAGCGAGCAGCGGGGCCAGTGAGGTGTCTGTGCAGCGAGCAGCGGGGCCAGTGAGCTGTCCGTGTAGTGAGCAGCGGCGACAGTGAGCTGTCTGTGTAGCGAGCAGCCTAGAAAGTGAGCTCTGTAGCGAGCAGCGGCAACAGTGAGCCGTCTGGGTATCGAGCAGCGGACAGTGAGCCGTCGGGGTAGCAAGCAACGGGGACAGTGAGCTGTCGGGGTAGCGAACAGCGGAGACAGTGAGCTGTCTGTGTAGCAAGCCGCGGGGCCAGTGAGCTGTCTGTGTAGCGAGTAGCGGGACCAGTGAGATGTCCACGTAGCGAGCAGCAGGGACAGTGAGCTGTCGGGGTAGCGAGTAGCGGGGCCAGTGAGCTGTCCATGTAGCGAGCAGCGGGGCCACTGAGCTGTCCCTGTAGCAAGCAGCAGAGACAGTGAGTTGTCTGTGTAGTGAGCAGCGGCGACAGTGAGCTGTCTGTATAGCGAGCAGCAGAGACAGTACGCTGTGTGTGTAGCGAGCAGCGGGGCCAGTGAGCTGTCCCTGTAGCAAACAGCGGGGCCAGTGAGCTGTCTGTGTAGCAGGCAGCGGGGCCAGTGAGCTGTCTGTGTAGCGAGCAGCTAGGACAGTGAGCCGTCAGGGTAGCGAGCAGTGGGGCCAGTGAGCTGTCCATGTTGCGAGCAGCGGGGCTACTGAGCTGTCCCTGTAGCAAGCAGCGGAGACAGTGAGTTGTCCGTGTAGTGAGCAGCGGCGACAGTGAGCTGTCTGTATAGCGAGCAGCAGAGACAGTGAGCTGTGTGTGTAGCGAGCAGCGGGGCCAATGAGCTGTCCCTGTAGCAAACAGCGGGGCCAGTGAGCTGTCTGTGTAGCAGGCAGCGGGGCCAGTGAGCTGTCTGTGTAGCGAGCAGCTAGGACAGTGAGCCGTCAGGGTAGCGAGCAGCGGGGCCAGTGAGCTGTCGGGGTAGCGAGCAGCGGGGACTATGAGCTGTCAAGGCTGCGAGCAGCGGGAACAGTGAGATGTCGGGGTAGCGAGCAGCGGGGACCATGTGCTGTCGGGGTAGTGAGCAGCGGGGATAGTGAACTGTCCATGTAGCGAGCAGCGGGGACAGCGATCTGCCTGGGTAGCAAGCAGCGGGGACAGTGAGCTATCGGGGTAGCGAGCAGCAGGGACAGCAAGTTGTCTGCGTAGTGAGCAGTGGAGTCAGCAAGCTGTCCATGTAGCGAGCAGCGGGGGCAGTGAGCTGACGGGTTAGCGAGCAGCAGGGACAGTGAGCTGTCGAGGTAGCGAGCTGCGGGGACAGTGAGCTGTCGGTGTAGCGAGCAGCGGGACCAGTGAGCTGCCGCGGTATCGAGCAGTGGGAACTTTGAGCTCTCGGGGTAGTGAGCAGCGGGGATAGCGAGCTGTCCATGTAGCGATCAGTGGGAACGGTTAGCTGGCGGGGTAGTGAGCAGCGGGGAGCTTAAGCTGTCGGGCTAGCGAGCAGCGGGTCAGTCCGTTGTCAGGGTAGCGAACAGCAGGGACAGTGAGCTGTCGGGGTATCGAGCAGCGGGGACAGAGTTGTCGGGGTAGCGAGCAGCGGGGACTATGAGCTGTCAAGGCTGCGAGCAGCGGGTACAGTGAGCTGTCGGTGTAGCAAGCCGCGGGGCCAGTGAGCTGTCTGTGTAGCGAGTAGCGGGACCAGTGAGCTGTCCATGTTGCAAGCAGCAGGGCCAGTGAGCTGTCTGTGTAGTGAGCAGCGGAGACAGTGAGTTGTCTGTGTATCGAGCATCGAGGCCATTTAGCTGTCCGTGCAGCGAGCATCTAGGACAGTGAGCCATCGGGGTAGCGAGCAGTGGGGACCATGAGCTGTTAAGGCTGTGAACAGCGGGAACAGTGAGCTGTCGGGGTAGCGAGCAGCGGGGATAATGAGCTGTCCACATAGCGAGCAGCGGGGACAGCGAGCTGTCGGGGTAGCGAGTAGCGGGGCCAGTGAGTCGTCTGTGTTGCGAGCAGCAGAGACAGTGAGCTGTCCACATAGCGAGCAGCGGGGACAGCGAGCTGTCGGGGTAGCGAATAGTGGGGCCAGTGAGTTGTCTGTGTTGCGAGCAGCAGAGACAGTGAGCTGTGTGTGTAGCGAGCAGCTAGGACAGTGAGCCGTCGGGGTAGCGAGCAGCGGTGCCAGTGAGCTGTTCGTGTAGTGAGCAGCGGGGCCAGTGAGCTGTCCGTGTAGCAAGCAGCGGCGACAGTGAGCTGTCTGTGTAGCGAGCAGCAGAGACAGTGAGCTCTGTAGTGAGCAGCGGCAACAGTGAGCCGTCTGGGTATCGAGCAGCGGACAGTGAGCCGTCGGGGTAGCGAGCAACGGGGACAGTGAGCTCTCGGGGTAGCGAGCAGCGGAGACAGTGAGCTGTCTGTGTAGCAAGCCGCGGGGCCAGTGAGCTGTCTGTGTAGCGAGTAGCGGGACCAGTGAGATGTCCACGTAGCGAGCAGCAGGGACAGCGAGCTGTCGGGGTAGCGAGTAGCGGGGCCAGTGAGCTGTCCATGTAGCGAGCAGCGGGGCCACTGAGCTGTCCCTGTAGCAAGCAGCGGAGACAGTGAGTTGTCTGTGTAGTGAGCAGTGGCGACAGGGAGCTGTCTGTATAGCGAGCAGCAGAGACAGTACGCTGTGTGCGTAGCGAGCAGCGGGGCCAGTGAGCTGTCCCTGTAGCAAACAGCGGGGCCAGTGAGCTGTCTGTGTAGCAGGCAGCGGGGCCAGTGAGCTGTCTGTGTAGCGAGCAGCTAGGACAGTGAGCCGTCAGGGTAGCGAGCAGCGGGGCCAGTGAGCTGTCCATGTTGCGAGCAGCGGGGCTACTGAGCTCTCCCTGTAGCAAGCAACGGAGACAGTGAGTTGTCTGTGTAGTGAGCAGCAGCGACAGTGAGCTGTCTGTATAGCGAGCAGCAGAGACAGTGAGCTGTGTGTGTAGCGAGCAGCAGGGCCAGTGAGCTGTCCCTGTAGCAAACAGCGGGGCCAGTGAGCTGTCTGTGTAGCAGGCAGCGGGGCCAGTGAGCTGTCTGTGTAGCGAGCAGCTAGGACAGTGAGCCGTCAGGGTAGCGAGCAGCGGGGCCAGTGAGCTGTGCATGTAGCGAGCAGTGGGGCCAGAGAGCTGTCCATGTAGTGAACAGTGGAGACAGTGAGCTATCTGTGTAGTGAATAGTGGGGCCAGTGAGCCGTCTGTGTAGCGAGCAGCTAGGACAGTGAGCCATCGGGGTAGCGAGCAGCGGGGATAGTGAGCTGTCCATGTAGCGAGCAGCGGGGACAGCGATCTGCCTGGGTAGCAAGCAGCGGGGACAGTGAGCTATCGGGGTAGCGAGCAGCAGGGACAGCAAGTTGTCTGCGTAGTGAGCAGTGGAGTCAGCAAGCTGTCCATGTATGAGCAGTGGGGCCAGTGAGCTGACGGGTTAGCGAGCAGTGGGGACAGTGAGCTGTCGAGGTAGCGAGCTGCGGGGACAGTGAGCTGTCGGTGTAGCAAGCAGCGGGGCCAGTGAGCTGACGGGGTAGTGAGCAGCGGGGACTATGAGCTGTCGGGGTAGCGAGAAGAGGGGCCAGTGAGCTGCCGCGGTATCGAGCAGTGGGAACTGTGAGCTCTCGGGGTAGTCAGCAGCGGGATAGCGAGATGTCCATGTAGCGATCAGTGGGAACGGTTAGCTGGCGGGGTAGTGAGCAGCGGGGAGCTTAAGCTGTCGGGCTAGCGAGCAGCGGGTCAGTCCATTGTCAGGGTAGCGAACAGCAGGGACAGTGAGCTGTCGGGGTTGCGAGCAGCGGGGACAGAGTTGTCGGGGTAGCGGGCAGCGGGGACTATGAGCTGTCAAGGCTGCGAGCAGCGGGAACAGTGAGCTGTCAGTGTAGCAAGCCGCGGGGCCAGTGAGCTGTCTGTGTAGCGAGTAGCGGGACCAGTGAGCTGTCCATGTTGCAAGCAGCAGGGCCAGTGAGCTGTCTGTGTAGTGAGCAGCGGAGACAGTGAGTTGTCTGTGTATCGAGCTTCGAGGCCATTGAGCTGTCCGTGCAGCGAGCATCTAGGACAGTGAGCCATCGGGGTAGCGAGCAGTGGGGACCATGAGCTGTGAAGGCTGTGAACAGCGGGAACAGTGGGCTGTCGGGGTAGCGAGCAGCGGGGATAGTGAGCTGTCCACATAGCGAGCAGCGGGGACAGCGAGCTGTCGGGGTAGCGAGTAGCGGGGCCAGTGAGTCGTCTGTGTTGCGAGCAGCAGAGACAGTGAGCTGTCCACATAGCGAGCAGCAGGGACAGCGAGCTTTCGGGGTAGCGAATAGCGGGGCCAGTGAGTTGTCTGTGTTGCGAGCAGCAGAGACAGTGAGCTGTGCGTGTAGCGAGCAGCTAGGAGAGTGAGCCGTCGGGGTAGCGAGCAGCGCGGCCAGTGAGCTGTGCATGTAGCGAGCAGTGTGGCCGGAGAGCTGTCCATGTAGCGAACAGCGGAGACAGTGAGCTATCTGTGTAGCGAATAGTGGGGCCAGTGAGCCGTCTGTGTAGCGAGCAGCTAGGACAGTGAGCCGTCGGGGTAGCGAACAGTGGGGACAGTGAGCTGTCGGGGTAGCGAGCAGCGGGGACAGTGAGCTGTCGGGGTAGCGAGCAGCGGGGATAGTGAGCTGTCCATGTAGCGAGCAGCGGGGACAGTGAGATGTCGGGGTAGCGAGCAGCGTGGACCATGAGCTGTCAGGGTAGTGAGCAGCGGGGATAGTGAGCTGTCCATGCAGCGAGCAGCGGGGACAGCGATCTGCCTGGGTAGCAAGCAGCGGGGACAGTGAACTATCAGGGTAGCGAGCAGCGGGGACAGCGAGTTGTCTGCATAGCGAGCAGTGGAGACAGCAAGCTGTCCATGTAGCGAGCAGCGGGGCCAGTGAGCTGACGGGTTAGCGAGCAGTGGGGACAGCGAGCTGTCGTGGTAGCGAGCTGCGGGGACAGTGAGCTGTCGGTGTAGCGAGCAGCGGCGCCAGTGAGCAGTCTGTGTAGCGAGCAGTGGGGCCAGTGAGATGTCCATGTAGCGAGCATTGGGGCCAGTGTGCTGTCCATGTAACGAGCAGCGGGGCCAGTGAGCTGTCCGCGTAGCGAGCAGCGGGGCCAGTGAGCTGTCCGTGTAGCAAGCAGTGGTGACAGTGAGTTGTCTGTGTTGCGAGCAGCAGAGACAGTGAGCTGTCTGTGTAGTGAGCAGCAGAGACAGTGAGCTGTCTGTGTAGCGAGCAGCAGGGCCAGTGAGCTGTCCGTGTAGTGAGCAGCGGGGCCAGTGAGCTTTCTGTGTAGCGAGCAGCGGGGCCAGTGAGCTGTCTGTGTAGCGAGCAGCGGAGACAGTGAGCTCTGTAGCGAGCAGCGGCGACAGTGAGCCGTCTGGGTAGCGAGCAGCGGACAGTGAGCCGTCAGGGTAGCGAGCAATGGGGACAGTGAGCTGTCGGGGAAGCGAGCAGCGGAGACTGTGAGCTGTCGGGTAGCGTGCAGCGGGGTCTATGAGCTGTCGAGGCTGCGAGCAGCGCGAACATTGAGCTGTCGGGGTAGCGAGCAACGGAGACGGTGAGCTGTCTGTGTAGCAAGCCGCGGGGCCAGTGAGCTGTCTGTGTAGCGAGTAGCGGACCAGTGAGCTGTCCATGTAGCAAGCAGCAGGGCCAGTGAGCTGTCTGTGTAGTGAGCAGCGGCGACTGTGAGTTGTCTGTGTATCGAGCACGAGGCCATTGAGATGTCCGTGTAGCGAGCAGCTAGGACAGTGAGCCATCGGGGTAGCTAGCAGTGGGGACTATGAGCTGTGAAGGCTGTGAACAGCAGGAACAGTGAGCTGTCAGGGTAGCGAGCAGCGGGGACCATGAGCTGTTAGGGTAGCGAGCAGCGGGGACAGTGAGCTGTCCACATAGCAAGCAGTGGGGACAGCGAGCTGTCGGGGTAGCGAGTAGCGGGGCCAGTGAGCTGTCCATGTAGCGAGCAGCGGGGCCACTTAGCTGTCCCTGTAGCAAGCAGCGGAGACAGTGAGCTGTCTGTATAGCGAGCAGCAGAGGCAGTGAGCTGTGTGTGTAGCGAGCAGCGGGGCCAGTGAGCTGTCCCTGTAGCAAACAGCGGGGCCAGTGAGCTGTCTGTGTAGCAGGCAGCGGGGCCAGTGAGCTGTCTGTGTAGCGAGCAGCTAGGACAGTGAGCCGTCAGGGTGGCGAGCAGCGAGGCCAGTGAGCTGTGCATGTAGCGAGCAGTGGGGCCAGAGAGCTGTCCATGTAGCGAACAGCGGAGACAGTGAGCTATCTGTGTAGCGAATAGTGAGGCCAGTGAGCCGTCTGTGTAGCGAGCAGAGAGGACAGTGAGCCGTCGGGGTAGCGAGCAGCGGGGACAGTGAGCTGTCGGGGTAGCGAGCAGCGGGGACTATGAGCTGTCAAGGCTGCGAGCAGCGGGAACAGTGAGATGTCGGGGTAGCGAGCAGCGGAGAACAATAAGCTGTCGGGGTAGTGAGCAGCGGGGATAGTGAGCGGTCCATGTAGCGAGCAGCGGGTCAGCGATCTGCCTGGGTAGCAAGCAGCAGGTTCAGTGAGCTATCGGGGTAGCGAGCAGCGGGGACAGCGAGTTGTCTGCGTAGCGAGCAGTGGAGACAGCAAGCTGTCCATGTAGCGAGCAGCGGGGCCAGTGAGCTGACGGGTTAGCGAGCAGCGGGGACAGCGAGCTGTCGAGGTAGCGAGCTGTAGGGACAGTGAGCTGTCGGTGTAGCGAGCAGCAGGGCCAGTGAGCTGATGGGGTAGTGAGCAGCGGGGACTATGAGCTGTCGGGGTAGCGAGAAGAGGGGCCAGTGAGCTGCCGCGGTAGCGAGCAGTGGGAGCTGTGTGCTCTCGGGGTAGTGAGCAGAGGGAATAGCAAGCTGTCCATGTAGCGATCAGTGGGAACGGTGAGCTGGCGGGGTAGTGAGCAGCAGGGAGCTTGAGCTGTCGGGCTAGCGAGCAGCGGGTCAGTCAGTTGTCGGGGTAGCGAGCAGCGGGGACAGAGTTGTCTGGGTAGCGAGCAGCGGGGACTATGAGCTGTCAAGGCTGCGAGCAGCAGGAACAGTGAGCTGTCGGTGTAGCAAGCAGCGGGGACCATGAGCTGTTGGGGTAGCGAGCAGCGGGTTAGTGAGCTCTCAATGTAGCGAGCAGCGGGGACAGCGAGCTATCGGGGTAGCGAGCAGTGGGGATAGTGAGCTTTCGCAGTAGCGAGCAGCAGGGACAGCGAGCTGTCGGGGTAGCAATCAGTGGGGACATTGTGCTATCGGGGTAGCGAGCAGCGGGGACAGCCATCTGTCAGGGTAGCAAGCAGCGGGGACAGTGAGCAGATGGGGTAGCGAGCAGCGCGGCCAGTGAGCTTTCCGTGTAGTGAGCAGTGGGGCCAGTGAACTGTCTGTGTAGCGAGCAGCAGGGCCAGTGAGCTGTCTGTGCAGCGAGTAGCGGGGCCAGTGAGCTATCTGTATAGCGCGAAGTGGTGCCAGTGAGCTGTCCGTGTGGTGAGCAGCGGAGCCAGTGAGCTGTCCGTGTAGCGAGCAGCGGGACCAGTGAGCTGTCTATGTAGCGAGCAGCGGAGACAGTGAGCTGTCTGTGTAGTGAGCAGCGGGGCCAGTGAGCCATCTGGGTAGCGAGCAGCGGACAGTGAGCCGTTGGGGTAGCGAGCAATGGGGACAGTGAGCTGTCGGGGTAGCGAGCAGCGGGGACAGTGAGCTGTTGGGTAGTGAGCAGAGGGGACTATGAGCTGTCGAGGCTGCGAGCAGCGGGAACAGTGAGCTGTCGGGGTAGCGAGCAGCGGAGACAGTGAGCTGTCTGTGTAGCAAGCCGCAGGGCCAGTGAGCTGTCTGTGTAGCAAGTAGTGGGACCAGTGAGCTGTCCATGTAGCAAGCAGCAGGGCCAGTGAGCTGTCTGTGTAGCGAGCAGCGGCGACAGTGTGTTGTCTGTGTAGCGAGCAGCGAGGCCATTGAGCTGTCCATGTAGCGAGCAGCTAGGACAGTGAGCCGTCGGGGTAGCGAGCAGTGGGGACTATGAGCTGTTGGGGTAGCGAGCAGCGGGGATAGTGAGCTGTCCATGTAGCGAGCATGGGGACAGCAAGCTGTCGGGGTAGTGAGTAGCAGGGCCAATGAGCTGTCCATGTAGCGAGCAGCGGGGCCAATGAGCTGTCTGTGTAGCGAGCAACGGACACAGTGAGCTGTCTGCATAGTGAGCAGCGAGACCAATGAGCTGTCCGTGTAGAGAACAGAGGAGACAGTGAGCTATCTGTGTAGCTAGTAGCGGGGCCAGGGAGCCGTCTGTATAGCGAGCAGCTAGGACAGTGAGCTGTCGGGACAGCGAGCAGTGGGGAGAGTGAGCTGCCGGGGTAGTGAGCAGTGGGGACAGCGAGCTGACGGGGTAGCGAGCAGTGGGGACTGTGAGCAGTCTGTGTAGCGAGCAGCGGGGCCAGTGAGATGTCCACGTAGTGAGCAGCGGGGCCAGTGAGCTGTCCGTGTAGCGAGCAGCAGGGCCAGTGAGCTGTCCATGTAGCAATCAGTGGTGCCAGTGAGCTGTCTGTGTAGTGAGCAGCGGTGACAGTGAGCTCTGTAGCGAGCAGTGGCGACAGTGAGCCGTCTGGGTAGCGAGCAGCGGACAGTGAGCCGTCGGGGTAGCAAGCAACGGGGACAGTGAGATGTCAGGGTATTGAACAGCGGGGACAGTGAGCTGTCGGGTAGCGAGCAGCGGGGACTATGAGCTGTCGAGGCTGCGAGCAGCGGGAACAGTGAGCTGTCGGGGTAGCGAGCAGCGGAGACAGTGAGTTGTCTGTGTAGCAAGCCGCGGGGCCATTGAGCTGTCTGTGTAGCAAGTAGCGGGGCCAGTGAACTGTCCATGTAGCAAGCAGCAGGGCCAGTGAGCTGTCTGTGTATTGAGCAGCGGAGACAGTGAGTTGTCTGTGTATTGAGCATCGAGACCATTGAGCTGTCCGTGTAGCAAGCAGCTAGGAGAGTGAGCCATCGGGGTAGCAAGCAGTGGGGACTATGAGCTGTGAAGGCTGTGAACAGCGGGAACAGTGAGCTGTTGGGGTAGCGAGCAGCGGGGACCATGAGCTGCTGGGGTAGCGAGCAGCGGGGCCAGTGAGCACTCGTTTAGTGAGCATCAGAGACAGTGAGCTGTCTGTGTAGCGAGCAGCGGAGACAGTGAGCTGTCTGTGTAGCGAGCAGCGGGGCCAGTTAGCTGTCCATGTAGCAAGCATCGGGGCCAGTGAGCTGTCCGTGTAGCGAGCAGCGGTGACAGTGAGTTGTCTGTGTAGCGAGCAGCGGCGACAGTGAGCTGTCGGTGTAGCGAGCAGCAGAGACAGTGAGCTTTCTGTGTAGCGAGCAGCGGCGCCAGTGAGCAGTCTGTGTAGCGAGCAGTGGGGCCAGTGAGCTGTCTGTGTAGCAAGTAGCTGGACCAGTGAGCTGTCCATGTAGCAAGCAGCAGGGCCAGTGAGCTGTCTGTGTAGTGAGCAGCGGAGACAGTGAGTTGTCTGTGTATCGAGCATCGAGGCCATTGAGCTGTCCGTATAGTGAGCAGCTAGGACAGTGAGCCATCGGGGTAGCGAGCAGTGGGGACTATGAGCTGTGAAGGCTGTGAACAGCGGGATCAGTGAGCTGTCGGGGTAGCGAGCAGCGGGGACCATGAGCTGTTGGGGTAGCGAGCAGTGGGGATAGTGAGCTGTCCACGTAGCGAGCAGCGGGGACAGCGAGCTGTCGGGGTAGCGAGTAGCGGGGCCAGTGAGTTGTCTGTGTAGCGAGCAGCTAGGACAGTGAGCCGTCAGGGTAGTGAGCAGCGGGGACAGTGAGATGTCAGGGTAGCGAGCAGCGGGGACTATGAGCTGTCAAGGCTGCAAGCAGCGCGAACAGTGAGATGTCGGGGAAGCGAGCAGCGGGAACCATGAGCTGTTGGGGTAGTGAGCAGCGGGGATAGTGAGCTGTCCATGTAGCGAGCAGCGGGGACAGCGATCTGCCTGGGTAGCGAGCAGCGGGGACAGTGAGCTATCGGGGTAGTGAGCAGCGGGGACAGCGAGTTGTCTGCATAGCGAGCAGTGGAGACAGCAAGCTGTCCATGTAGCGATCAGCGGGGCCAGTGAGCTGACGGGTTAGCGAGCAGCGGGGACAGCGCGCTGTCAAGGTAGCGAGCTGCGGGGACAGTGAGCTGTCGGTGTAGCAAGCAGCGGGGCCAGTGAGCTGACGGGGTAGTGAGCAGCGGGGACTATGAGCTGTCGGGGTAGCGAGAAGAGGGGCCAGTGAGCTGCCGCGGTAGCGAGCAGTGAGAACTGTGAGCTCTCGGGGTAGTGAGCAGCGGGGATAGCGAGCTGTCCATGTAGCGATCAGTGGGAACGGTTAGCTGGCGGGGTAGTGAGCTGCGGGGAGCTTGAGCTGTCGGGCAAGCGAGCAGCGGGTCAGTCAGTTGTCAGGGTAGCAAACAGCAGGGACAGTGATCTGTCGGGGTAACGAGCAGCGGGGACAGAGTTGTCGGGGTAGCGAGTAGCAGGGACTATGAGCTGTCAAGGCTGCGAGTAGCGGGAACAGTGAGCTGTCGGTGTAGCAAGCAGCGGGGTCCATGAGCTGTTGGGGTAGCGAGTAGCGGGTTAGTGAGCTCTCAATGTAGCGAGCAGCGGGGACAGGGAGCTATCGGGGTAGCGAGCAGTGGGGATTGTGAGCTTTCGGGGTTGCGAGCAGCAGGGATAGCGAGCTGTCGGGGTAGCAAGCAGTGGGGACAGTGAGCTATCGGGGTAGCGAGCAGCGGGGACAGCAAGCTGTCAGGGTAGCAAGCAGCGGGGACAGTGAGCAGGTGGGGTAGCGAGCAGCAGGGCCAGTGAGCTGTCCGTGTAGTGAGCAGTGGGGCCAGTGAGCTGTCTGTGTAGCGAGCAGCGTGGCCAGTGAGCTGTCTGTGCAGCGAGTAGCGGGGCCAGTGAGCTGTCCGTGTAGCGAGCAGCAGCGACAGTGAGCTGTCTGTGTAGCGAGCAGCAGAGACAGTGAGCTGTCTGTGTAGTGAGCAGCGGGGCCAGTGAGCTGTCTGTGTAGCGAGCAGCGGGGCCAGTGAGCTGTCCGTGTAGCGAGCAGCTGGGCCAGTGAGCTCTCGTGTAGCGAGCAGTGGAGACAGTGAGCTGTCTGTGTAGCAAGCAGCGGTGACAGCGAGCTCACTGTGTAGCGTGCAGTGGGGCCCATAAGCTGTCCATGTAGCGAGCAGCGGGGCCAGTTAGCTCTCGAGTAGCAAGCAGCGGAGACAGAGAGCTGTCTGTAGCGAGCAGCGGCGACAGTGAGCTGCCTGTGTAGCGAGCAGCAGAGACAGTGAGCTGTCTGTGTAGCAAGCAGCGGAGACAGTGAGCTGTCTGTGTCGCGCGAAGTGGTGCCAGTGATCTGTCCGTGTAGTGAGCAGCGGAGCCAGTGAGCTGTCTGTGTAGCGAGCAGCGGGGCCAGTGAGCCGTCTGTATAGCGAGCAGCTAGGGCAGTGAGCTGTCGTGACAGTGAGCCGTGGGGAGAGTGAGCTGTTGGGGTAGCGAGCTGTGGGGACTGTGAGCAATCTGTGTAGCGAGCAGCGGGGCCAGTGAGATGTCCATGTAGCGAGCAGCGGGGCCAGTGTGCTGTCCATGCAGCGAGCAGTGGGGCCAGTGAGCTGTCCATGTAGCGAGCAGCGGGGCGAGTGAGCTGTCCGTGTAGCGAGCAGCAGGGCCAGTGAGCTGTCCGTGTAGCAATCAGCGGTGCCAGTGATCTGTCCGTGTAGTGAGCAGTGGAGACAGTGAGCTCTGTAGCGAGCAGCGGCGACAGTGAGCCGTCTGGGTAGCGAGCAGCGGACAGTGAGCCGTCGGGGTAGCGAGCAACGGGGACAGTGAGCTGTCAGGGTAGCGAGCAGCGGGGACAGTGAGCTGTCGGGTAGCGAGCAGCGGGGACTATGAGCTGTCGAGGCTGCGAGCAGCGGGACCAGTGAGCTGTCAGGGTAGCGAGCAGCGGAGACAGTGAGCTGTCTGTGTAGCAAGCCGCGGGGCCAGTGAGCTATCTGTGTAGCAAGTAGCGGGACCAGTGAGCTGTCCATGTAGCAAGCAGCGGGGCCTGTGAGCTGTCTGTGTATTGAGCAGCGGAGACAGTGAGTTGTCTGTGTATCGAGCATCGAGGCCATTGAGCTGTCCGTGTAGTGATCAGCAAGGACAGTGAGCCATCGGAGAAAGTGAGCTGTCTGTATAGCGAATAGTGGGGCCAGTGAGCCGTCTGTGTAGCGAGCAGCTAGGACAGTGAGCCATCGGAGAAAGTGAGCTGTCTGTATAGCGAATAGTGGGGCCAGTGAGCCGTCTGTGTAGCGAGCAGCTAGGACAGTGAGCCGTCGGGGTAGCGAGCAGCGGGGACAGTGAGCCGTCGGGGTAGCGAGCAGCGGGGACAGTGAGCTGTCGGGGTAGTGAGCAGCGGGGACTATGAGCTGTCAAGGCTGCGAGCAGCGGGAACAGTGAGATGTCGGGGTAGCGAGCAGCAGGGACCATGAGCTGTCAGGGTAGTGAGCAACGGGGATAGTGAGCTGTCCATGTAGCGAGCAGCGGGGACAGCGATCTGCCTGGGTAGCAAGCAGCGGGGACAGTGAGCTGTCGGGGTAGCGAGCAGTGGGGACAGAGTTGTCAGGGTAGCGAGCAGCGGGGACTATGAGCTGTCAAGGCTGCGAGCAGCGTGAACAGTGAGCTGTCGGTGTAGCAAGCAGCGGGGACCATGAGCTGTTGGGGTAGCGTGCAGCGGGGATAGTGAGCTTTCGGGGTAGCGAGCAGCGGGGACAGTGAGCTATCGGGGTAGCAAGCAGCGGGGACAGTGAGCTATCTGTGTAGCGAGTAACGGGGCCAGTGAGCCGTCTGTATAGCGAGCAGCTAGGACAGTGAGCCGTCGGGACAGCGAGCAGTGGGGAGAGTGAGCTGATGGGTTAGCGAGCAGTTAGGACAGTGAGCTATCGGGGTAGCGAGCAGCAGGGCCCGTGAGCTGTCTGTGTAGCGAGCAGCGGGGCCAGTGAGCTGTCATGTAGCGAGCAGCGGGGCCAGTGAGCTGTCGTGTAGCAAGCAGCGGAGACAGTGAGGTGTCTGTGTAGCGAGCAGTGGGGCCAGTGAGCTGTCTGTGTAGCGAGCAGCTAGGACAGTGAGCTGTCGGGGTAGCGAGCCACGGGGCCAGTGAGCTATCCATGTAGCGAGCAGCGGGGACAGTGAGCTGCCTGGGTAGCAAGCAGCGGGGACAGTGAGCTATCGGGGTTGCGAGCAGTGGTGACAGCGAGCTGTCTGTGTAGCGAGCAGCGGAGACAGCAAGCTGTCAATGTAGCGAGGAGCGGGGCCAGTGAGCTGACGGGTTAGCGAGCAACGGGAACAGCGAGCTGTCGATGTTGCGAGGTGCAGGGACAGTGAGCTGTCGGTGTAGCGAGCAGTGAGGCCAGTGAGCTGACGGGGTAGTAAGCAGCGGGGACAGCGAGCTGACGGGGTAGCGAGCAGTGGGGACAGCGAGCTGTCGAGGTTGGGAGCTGCGGGGACAGTGAGCTGTCCATGTAGGGATCAGCGGGGACAGTGAACTGTCCGTGTAGTGATCAGCGGGGACTGTGAGCTGGCTCGCTAGTGAGCAGCAATGACAGTGAGCTGTCGATGTTGCGAGCAGCGGGGACATCGAGCTGCCGACGTTGCGAGCCATGGGGACAGTGAGCTGTCCATGTAGCGAGCCATGGGGACAGTGAGCTGTCCATGTAGCGAGCAGTGGGGACAGTGAGCTGTCCATGTAGCGAGCAGTGGGGACAGTGAGCTGTCGGGGTAGCGAGCAGTGGGGATAGTGAGCTGTCAGGGTAGCGAGCAGTGGGGCCAGTGAGCTGTCCATGTAGCGAGCAGCGAGGACAGTGAGCTGTCCGTGTAGCGAGCAGCGGGGCCAGTGAGCTGTCCGTGTAGCGAGTAGAAGGGCCAGAGAGCTGTCCATGTAGCGAGCTGCGGCGACAGTGAGCTGTCTGTGTAGCGAGCAGCAGAGACAGTGAGCTGTCTGTGTAGCGAGCAGCGGGGCCAGTGAGATGTCCGTGTAGCGAGCAACGGGGCCAGTGTGCTGTCCGTGTAGCGTGCAGCTGGGCCAGTCAGCTGTTATTGTAGGGAGCAGCGGCGACAGTGAGCTGTCTGTGTAGCGAGCAGCGGGGCCAGTGAGCTGTCCCTGTAGCAAGCAGCGGAGCAAGTGGGCTGTCCATGTAGCGAGCAGCAGGGCCAGTGAGCTGTCCGTGTAGCGAGCAGCTGGGCCAGTGAGCTGTCATGTAGCGAGCAGTGGGGCCAGTGAGCTGTCCCTGTAGCAAGCAGCGGGGCCAGTGAGCTGTCCGTGTAGCGAGCAGCAGGGCCAGTGATCTGTGTAGTGAGCAGCGGGGCCGGTGAGCTGTCATGTAGCGAGCAGAGGGGCTAGTGATCTGTCGTGTAGCGAGCAGCGGGGATAGTGAGCTTTCGGGGTAGCAAGCAGCGGGGACAGCGAGCTGTCGAGGTTGTGAGCTGCGGGGACAGTGAGCTGTCCACGTAGGGAGCAGCCGGGACAGTGAACTGTCCGTGTAGCGATCAGCGGGGACTTGGGGCTCTCGGGATAGCGAGCAGCGGGGATAGCGAGCTGCTGGCATAGTGATCAGCGGGGACTGTGAGCTGGCTCGTTAGTGAACAGCAGGGACAGTGAGCTGTCGATATTGCGAGAAGCGGGGAGATCAAGCTGCCGAGGTTGCGAGCCGTGGGGACAGTGAGCTGTCCGGGTAGGGAGCAGTGGGGACAGTGCGCTGTCGAGGTAGTGAGCAGTGGGGACAGCGAGCTGTCGGGGTAGCGAGAAGAGGGGCCAGTGAGCTGTCGAGGTTGCGAGCTGCGGGGACATAGAGCTGTCCCTGTAGGGATCAGCGGGGACAGTAAACTGTCTGTGTAGCGATCAGCGGGGACTGTGAGCTCTCGGGGTAGTGAGCAGCGGGGATAGCGAGCTGTCCGTGTAGCGATCAGCGGGGACTGTGAGCTGGTGGGGTAGTGAGCAGCAGGGAGAGAGAGCTGTCGGGGTAGCGAGCAGCGGGGTCAGTGAGTTGTCGGGGTAGCGAGCAGCGGGGACAGTGACTTGTCGGGGTAGCGAGTAGCGGGGACTATGAGCTGTCAAGGCTGCGAGCAGCGGGAACAGTGAGTTGTCGGGGTAGCGAGCAGTGGGGACTATGAGCTGTCAAGGCTGCGAGCAGCGGGAACAGTGAGCTGTCAGGGTAGCGAGCAGTGGGGACCATGAGCTGTCGGGGTAGCAAGCAGCGGTGTCAGTGAGCAGATGGGGTAGCGAGCAGCGGGGCCAGTGAGCTGTCCATGTAGCGAGCAGTGAGGACATAGGGCTGTCCGTGTAGCGAGCAGCGGAGCCAGTGAGCTGTCCGTGTAGCGAGCAGCGGGGCCAGTGAGCTGTCCGTGTAGCAAGCAGCAGGGCCAGTGAGCTGTCCGTGTAGCGATCTGCGGCGACAGTGAGCTGTCTGTGTAGCGAGCAGCAGAGACAGTGAGCTGTCTGTGTAGCGAGCAGTGGGGCCAGTGAGCTGTCCATGTAGCGAGCAGCGGGGCCAGTGAGCTGTCCCTGTAGCAAGCAGCGGAGCCAGTGGGCTGTCCATGTAGCGAGCAGCAAGGCCAGTGAGCTGTCCATGTAGCGAGCAGTGGGGCCAGTGAGCTGTCATGTAGCGAGCAGCGGAGACAGTGAGCTATCCGTGTAGCGAGCAGCAGCGACAGTGATCTGTCTGTGTAGCGAGCAGCAGGGCCAGTGAGCTGTGTAGCGAGCAGCGGGGCCAGTGAGCTGTCATGTAGCGAGCAGCGGGGCCAGTGATCTGTCGTGTAGCGAGCAGCGGAGACAGTGAGCCGTAGGGGTAGCGAGCAGTGGGGCCAGTGAGCCGTCTGTGTAGTGAGCAGCTAGGACTGTGAGCTGTCGGGGTAGTGAGCAGCGGGTACACTGATCTGTCCATGTAGCGAGCAGCGGGGACAGCAAGCTGTCACAGTAGTGAGCAGCAAGGACAGTGAGCTGTCGGGATAGCAAGCAGCGGGGACAACGAGCTGTTGAGGTAGCAAGCTGCGGGGACAGTGAGCTGTCTGTATAGCGATCAGCGGGGCCAGTGAGCTGTCCGTGTAGTGAGCAGTGGGGCCAGTGTGCTGTCCGTGTAGCGAGCAGCGGCGACAGTGAGCTGTCCGTGTAGCGAGCAGCGGCGACAGTGAGCTGTTTGTGTAGCGAGCAGCGGCGACAGTGAGCTGTCTGTGTAGCGAGCAGCAGAGACAGTGAGCTGTTCGTGTAGCGAGCAGCGGCGCCAGTGAGCAGTCTGTGTAGCGAGCAGCGGGGCCAGTGAGATATCCGTGTAGCGAGCAGCGGGCCCAGTGTGCTGTCGGGGTAGCGAGAAGAGGGGCCAGTGAGCTGACGGGGTAGCGAGCAGCGGGGAGAGTGAGCTGTTGAGGTTGCGAGCAGCGGGGATTGTGAGCTGTTGGTGTAGCGAGCAGCAGGGCCAGTGAGCTGACGGGGTAGCGAGCAGTGGGGACAGTGAGCTGTCGAGGTTGCGAGCTGCGGGGACATAGAGCAGTCCCTGTAGGGATCAGCGGGGACAGTAACCTGTCTGTGTAGCGATCAGCGGAGACTGTGAGCTCTCGGGGTAGTGAGCAGCGGGGATAGCGAGCTGTCCGCGTAGCGATCAGCGGGGACTGTGAGCTGGCGGTGTAGTGAGCAGCGGGGAGAGCGAGCTGTCGGGGTAGCGGTCAGCAGGGTCAGTGAGTTGTCGGGGTAGCGAGCAGTGGCGACAGTGAGCAGTCGGGGTAGTGAGCAGCAGGGACAGTGAGTTGTCGGGGTAGCGAGCAGCGGGGACTATGAGCTGTCAAGGCTGCGAGCAGTGGGAACAGTGAGCTGTTGGGGTAGCGAGCAGCGGGGATAGTGAGCTGTCCATGTAACGAGCAGCGGGGACAACGAGCTGTCGGGGTAGCAAGCAGCGGGGACAGTGAGCTGTCGGGGTAGCGAGCAGAGGGGATAGTGAGCTTTTGGGGTAGCGAGCAGCGGGGACAGCGAGCTGTCGGGGTAGCAATCAGCGGGGACAGTGAGCTATTGGGGTAGCGAGCAGCGGGGACAGCGAGCTGTCGGGGTAGCAAGCAGCGGGGACAGTGAGCAGATGGGGTAGCGAGCAGCGGGGACAGCGAGCTGTCGATGTTGCAAGCTGCGGGGACCGTGAGCTGTTGGTGTAGCGAGCAGCGAGGCCAGTGAGCTGACGGGGTAGCGAGCTGACCGGGTAGCGAGCAGCGGGGACAGCGAGCTGTCGGGGTTGCGAGCTGCGGGGACAGTGAGCTGTCCGTGTAGCGATAAGCAGGGACTTGGGGCTCTCGGGATAGCGAAAAGCGGGGATAGCTAGCTGCCGGCGTAGTGATCAGCGGGGAAAGTGAGCTGGCTCGGTAGTGAACAGCAGGGATAGTGAGCTGTCGATATTGCGAGCAGCGGGGACATCGAGCTGCCAAGGTTGCAAGCCGTGGGGACAGTGAGCTGTCCGGGTAGAGAGCAGTGGGGACAGTGCACTGTTGGGGTAGCGAGCAGTGGGGACAGCGAGCTGTCGGGGTAGCGAGAAGCGGGGCCAGTGAGCTGACGGGGTAGCGAGCATTGGGGACAGTGAGCTGTCGAGGTCGCGAGCTGCGGGGACATAGAGCTGTCCCTGTAGGGATCAGCGGGGACAGTAAACTGTCTGTGTAGCGATCAGTGGGGACTGTGAGCTCTCTGGGTAGTGAGCGGTGGGGATAGCGAGCTGTCCGTGTAGCGATCAGCGGGGACAGTGAGCTGGCGGGGTAGTGAGCAGCGGGGAGAGTGAGCTGTCGGGGTAGCGAGCAGCGGAGACAGTGAGTTGTCGGGATAGCGAGCAGCGGGGACTATGAGCTGTTAAGGCTGCGAGCAGTGGGAACAGTGAGCTGTCAGGGTAGCGAGCAGTGGGGACCATGAGCTGTCGGGGTAGTGAGCAGCGGGGACAGTGAGCTATCGGGGTAGCAAGCAGCGGGGTCAGTGAGCAGATGGGGTAGCGAGTAGCTGGGCCAGTGAGCTGTCCATGTAGCGAGCAGCGAGGACAGAAAGCTGTCCGTGTGGCGAGCAGCGGGGCCAGTGAGCTGTCCGTGTAGTGAGCAGCAGGGCCAGTGAGTTGTCCGTGTAGCGAGCTGCAGCGACAGTGAGCTGTCTGTGTAGCGAGCAGCAGAGACAGTGAGCTGTCTGTGTAGCGAACAGCGGGGCCAGTGAGCTGTCCATGTAGCGAGCAGCGGGGCCAGTGAGCTGTCCATGTAACGAGCAGCGAGGACAGTGAGCTGTCAGGGTAGCGAGCAGCGGGGCCAGTGAGCTGACGGGGTAGCGAGCAGCGGGGACAGCGAGCTGTTGAGGTTGCAAGCTGCGGGGACAGTGAGCTGTCCATGTAAGGATCAGCGGGGACAGTGAACTGTCTGTGTAGCGATCAGTGGGGACTGTGACCTCTCGGGATAGCGAGCAGCGGGGACCATGAGCTGTTGGGGTAGCGAGCAGCGGGGATAGTGAGCTGTCCCTGTAGCGAGCAGCGGGGCCAGTGAGCTATCTGTGTAGCGAGCAGCGGACACAGTGAGCTGTCTGCGTAGCGAGCAGCGAGACCAATGAGCTGTCCGTGTAGAGAACAGAGGAGACAGTAAGCTCTCTGTGTCGTGAGTAGCGGGGCCAGTGAGCCGTCTGTATAGCGAGCAGCTAGGACAGTGAGCCGTCGGGACAGCGAGCAGTGGGTAGAGTGAGCTGTTGGGGTAGCGAGCAGTGGGGACAGCGATCTGCCGGGGTAGCGAGCAGTGGGGACAGCGAGCTGTCGGGGTAGTGAGCAGCGGGGACTGTGAGCTGTCGTGTAATGAGCAGTGGGGACTGTGAGCTGTCGGGGTAGCGAGCAGCGGGGACTGTGAGCTGTCGGGGTAGTGAGCAGCGGGGACAGTGATCTGTCCATGTAGCGAGCAGCTAGGACAGCGAGCTGTCAGGGTAGCGAGCAGCGGGGCCAGTGAGCTGACGGGGTTGCGGGCAGCGGGGACACCGAGCTGTCGAGGTTGCAAGCTGCGGGGACAGTGAGCTGTCCATGTAGGGATCACCGTGGACAGTGAACTGTCTGTGTAGCAATCAGCAGGGACTGTGAGCTCTCGGTATAGCGAGCAGCGGGGACATCGAGCTGCTGAGGTTGCGTGCAGCGGGGACAGTGAGCTGTCCATGTAGGGATCAGCGGGGACAGTAAACTGTCTGTGTAGCGATCAGCGGGGACTGTGAGCTCTCGGGATAGCGAGCAGCGGGGACATCGAGCTGCTGAGTTTGCGAGCAGCAGGGACTGTGAGCTGTCCATGTAGGGATCAGCGGGGACAGTAAACTGTCCGTGTAGCGATCAGCATGGACTGTGAGCTAGCGAGGTAGTGAGCAGCGGGGAGGGTGAGCTGTCGGGGTAGTGCGCAGCGGGGCCAGTGAGCTGTCCGTGTAGCGAGCAGCGGTGACAGTGAGCTGTCTGTGTAGCAAGCAGTGGCAACAGTGAGCTGTCTGTGTAGTGAGCAGCAGAGACAGTGAGCTGTCAGTGTAGCGAGCAGCGGGGCCAGTGAGCTGTCCATGTAGCGAGCAATGGGGCCAGTGAGCTGTCCGTGTAGCGAGCAATGCTGCCAGTGAGCTGTCCGTGTAGCGAGCAGCGACGACAGTGAGCTGTCTGTGTAGCGAGCAGCAGAGACAGTGAGCTGTCTGTGTAGCAAACAGCGGAGTCAGTGAGCTGTCGGTGTAGCGAGAAGTGGGGCCAGTGAGCTGTCCGTGTAGCGAGCAGCGGAGCGAGTGAGCTGTCCGTGTAGTGAGCAGCGGGGCCAGTGAGCTGTCTGTGTAGTGAGCAGCAGGGCCAGTGAGCTCTCCGTGTAGCGAGCAGCGGGGCCTGTGAGCTCTCGTGTAGTGAGCCGCGGAGACAGTGAGCTGTTTGTGTAGCGAGCAGCGGAGACAGTGAGCTCTGTATAGCGAGCAGCTAGGACAGTGATCCGTCGGGGTAGCAAGCAGCGGACAGTGAGCCTTTGAGGTAGCGAGCAGCGGGGACAGTGAGCTGTCGGGTAGCGAGCAGCGGGGACTATGAGCTGTCGAGGCTGCGAGCAGCGGGAACAGTGAGCTGTCGGGGTAGCGAGCAGCGGAGTGAGTGAGCTGTCTGTGTTGCAAGCAGCGGGGCAAGTGAGCTGTCTGTGTAGCGAGTAGCGGGACCAATGAGCTGTCCATGTAGCAAGTAGCAGGGCCAGTGAGCTGTCTGTGTAGCGAGCAGCGGAGACAGTGAGTTGTCTGTGTAGCGAACAGCGAAGCCATTGAGCTGTCCGTGTAGCGAGCAGCTAGGACAGTGAGCTGTCGGGGTAGGGAGCAGCGGGGACTATGAGCTATCAAAGCTTCGAGCAGCGGGATCAGTGAGCTGTTGGGGTAGCGAGCAGCGGGGACCATGAGCTGTTGGGGTAGCGAGGAGCGCGGATAATGAGCTGTCCATGTAGCGAGTAGCGGGGCCAGTGAGCTGTCCATGTAGCGAGCAGCGGGGCCAGTGAGCTGTCTGTGTAGCGAGCAGCGGACACAGTGAGCTGTCTGCGTAGCGAGCAGCGAGACCAATGAGCTGTCTGTGTAGAGAACAGCGGAGACAGTGAGCTATCTGTGTAGCGTGTAGCCGGGCCAGTGAGCCGTCTATATAGTAAGCAGCTAGGACAGTGAGCCTTCGGGATAGCGAGCAGTGGGGAGAGTGAGCTGTCGGGGTAGCGAGCAGTGGGGACAGTGAGCTGCCGGGGTAGCGAGTAGCGGGGACAGAGAGCTGTCGGGGTAGCGAGCAGCAGGGACTGTGAGATGTCGGGTAGCGAGCAGCGGGGACTATGAGCTGTCGAGGTTGCGAGCTGTGGGGACAGTGAGCTGTCCGTGTAGCGATAAGCGAGGACCTGGGGCTCTCGGGATAGCGAGCAGCGGGGATAGCTAGCTGCCGGCGTAGTGATCAGCGGGGAAAGTGAGCTGGCTCGGTAGTGAACAGCAGGGACAGTGAGCTGTCGATATTGCGAGCAGCGGGGACATCGAGCTGCCGAGGTTGCAAGCCGTGGGGACAGTGAGCTGTCCGGGTAGAGAGCAGTGGGGACAGTGCACTGTTGGGGTAGCGAGCAGTGGGGACAGCGAGCTGTCGGGGTAGCGAGAAGCGGGGCCAGTGAGCTGACGGGGTAGCGAGCATTGGGGACAGTGAGCTGTCGAGGTCGCGAGCTGCGGGGACATAGAGCTGTCCCTGTAGGGATCAGCGGGGACAGTAAACTGTCTGTGTAGCGATCAGTGGGGACTGTGAGCTCTCTGGGTAGTGAGCGGTGGGGATAGCGAGCTGTCCGTGTAGCGATCAGCGGGGACGGTGAGCTGGCGGGGTAGTGAGCAGCGGGGAGAGTGAGCTGTCGGGGTAGCGAGCAGCGGGGACAGTGAGTTGTCGGGATAGCGAGCAGCGGGGACTATGAGCTGTTAAGGCTGCGAGCAGTGGGAACAGTGAGCTGTCAGGGTAGCGAGCAGTGGGGACCATGAGCTGTCGGGGTAGTGAGCAGCGGGGACAGTGAGCTATCGGGGTAGCAAGCAGCGGGGTCAGTGAGCAGATGGGGTAGCGAGTAGCTGGGCCAGTGAGCTGTCCATGTAGCGAGCAGCGAGGACAGAGAGCTGTCCGTGTGGCGAGCAGCGGGGCCAGTGAGCTGTCCGTGTAGCGAGCAGCAGGGCCAGTGAGCTGTCCGTGTAGCGAGCTGCGGTGACAGTGAGCTGTCTGTGTAGCGAGCAGCAGAGACAGTGAGCTGTCTGTGTAGCGAGCAGCGGGGCCAGTGAGCTGTCCATGTAGCGAGCAGCGGGGCCAGTGAGATGTCCATGTAGCGAGCAGCTGGACCAGTCAGCTGTTCATGTAGGGAGCAGCGGCGACAGTGAGCTGTCTGTGTAGCAAGCAGCGGGGCCAGTGAGCTGTCCCTGTAGCAAGCAGCGGAGCCAGTGGGCTGTCCATGTAGCGAGCAGCAGGGCCAGTGAGCTGTCTGTGTAGCGAGCAGCTGGGCCAGTGAGCTGTCATGTAGCGAGCAGCGGAGACAGAGAGCTGTCCGTGTAGCGAGCAGCGGCGACAGTGATCTGTCTGTGTAAAGAGCATCAGAGACAGTGAGCTGTCTGTGTAGCGAGCAGCGGAGACAGTGAGCTGTCCATGTAGCGAGCAGCAGGGCCAGTGAGCTGTCTGCGTAGCGAACAGCAGAGACAGTGAGCTATCTGTGTGGCGAGTAGCGGGGCCAGTGAGCAGTCTGTGTAGAGAGCAGCTAGGACAGTGAGCTGTCGGGGTAGCGAGCAGCGGGGACACTGATCTGTCCATGTAGCGAGCAGCGGGGACAGCGAGCTGTCACAGTAGTGAGCAGCAAGGACGGTGAGCTGTCGGGATAGTGAGCAGCGGGGACACCGAGCTGTCGAGGTTGAGAGCTGCGGGGACACCGAGCTGTCTGTGTAGCGAGCAGCGGGGCCAGTGAGCTGTCCGTGTAGTGAGCAGCGGGGCCAGTGTGCTGTCCGTGTAGCGAGCATCGAGGCCAGTGTGCTGTCCGTGTAGCGAAGAGCAGAGACAGTGAGCTGTCTGTGTAGCGAGCAGCGGGGCCAGTGAGCTGTCCCTGTAGCAAGCAGCGGAGACAATGAGCTGTCTGTCTAGCGAGCAGCGGCGACAGTGAGCTGTCTGTGTAGCGAGCAGCAGAGACAGTGAGCTGTGTGTGTAGCGAGCAGCGGGGCCAGTGAGCTGTCCCTGTAGCAAGCAGCGGGGCCAGTGAGCTGTCTGTGTAGCGAGCAGCGGGGCCAGTGAGGTGTCTGTGTAGCGATCAGCTAGGACAGTGAGCCGTCGGGGTAGCGAGCAGCGGGGCCAGTGAGCTGTCCATGTAACGAGCAGCGAGGACAGCGAGCTGTCAGGGTAGCGAGCAGCGGGCCCAGTGAGCTGACGGGGTAGCGAGCAGCGGGGACAGCGAGCTGTTGAGGTTGCAAGCTGCGGGGACAGTGAGCTGTCCATGTAGGGATCAGCGGGGACAGTGAACTGTCTGTGTAGCGATCAGTGGGGACTGTGAACTCTCGGGATAGCGAGCAGCGGGGACCATGAGCTGTTGGGGTAGCGAGCAGCGGGGATAGTGAGCTGTCCCTGTAGCGAGCAGCGGGGCCAGTGAGCTATCTGTGTAGCGAGCAGCGGACACAGTGAGCTGTCTGCGTAGCGAGCAGCGAGACCAATGAGCTGTCCGTGTAGAGAACAGAGGAGACAGTAAGCTATCTGTGTAGTGAGTAGCGGGGCCAGTGAGCCGTCTGTATAGCGAGCAGCTAGGACAGTGAGCCGTCCGGACAGCGAGCAGTGGGTAGAGTGAGCTGTTGGGGTAGCGAGCAGTGGGGACAGCAAGCTGTCGGGGTAGTGAGCAGCGGGGACTGTGAGCTGTCGTGTAATGAGCAGTGGGGACTGTGAGCTGTCGGGGTAGCGAGCAGCGGGGACTGTGAGCTGTCGGGGTAGCGAGCAGCGGGGACAGTGATCTGTCCATGTAGCGAGCAGCTAGGACAGCGAGCTGTCAGGGTAGCGAGCAGCGGGGCCAGTGAGCTGACGGGGTTGCGGGCAGCGGGGACACCGAGCTGTCGAGGTTGCAAGCTGCGGGGACAGTGAGCTGTCCATGTAGGGATCAGCGTGGACAGTGAACTGTCTGTGTAGCGATCAGCAGGGACTGTGAGCTCTCGGTATAGCGAGCAGCGGGGACATCGAGCTGCTGAGGTTGCGTGCAGCGGGGACAGTGAGCTGTCCATGTAGGGATCAGCGGGGACACTAAACTGTCTGTGTAGCGATCAGCATGGACTGTGAGCTAGCGAGGTAGTGAGCAGCGGGGAGAGTGAGCTGTCGGGGTAGTGCGCAGCGGGGCCAGTGAGCTGTCCGTGTAGCGAGCAGCGGCGACAGTGAGCTGTCTGTGTAGCAAGCAGTGGCAACAGTGAGCTGTCTGTGTAGTGAGCAGCAGAGACAGTGAGCTGTCAGTGTAGCGAGCAGCGGGGCCAGTGAGCTGTCCATGTAGCGAGCAATGGGGCCAGTGAGCTGTCCGTGTAGCGAGCAATGCTGCCAGTGAGCTGTCCGTGTAGCGAGCAGCGACGACAGTGAGCTGTCTGTGTAGCAAACAGCGGAGACAGTGAGCTGTCGGTGTAGCGAGAAGTGGGGCCAGTGAGCTGTCCGTGTAGCGAGCAGCGGAGCCAGTGAGCTGTCTGTGTAGTGAGCAGCAGAGCCAGTGAGCTCTCCGTGTAGCGAGCAGCGGGGCCTGTGAGCTCTCGTGTAGTGAGCCGCGGAGACAGTGAGCTGTTTGTGTAGCGAGCAGCGGAGACAGTGAGCTCTGTATAGCGAGCAGCTAGGACAGTGAGCCGTCGGGGTAGCAAGCAGTGGACAGTGAGCCTTTGAGGTAGCGAGCAGCGGGGACAGTGAGCTGTCGGGTAGTGAGCAGCGGGGACTATGAGCTGTCGAGGCTGCGAGCAGCGGGAACAGTGAGCTGTCGGGGTAGCGAGCAGCGGAGTGAGTGAGCTGTCTGTGTTGCAAGCAGCGGGGCCAGTGAGCTGTCTGTGTAGCGAGTAGCGGGACCAGTGAGCTGTCCATGTAGCAAGTAGCAGGGCCAGTGAGCTGTCTGTGTAGCGAGCAGCGGAGACAGTGAGTTGTCTGTGTAGCGAACAGCGAAGCCATTGAGCTGTCCGTGTAGCGAGCAGCTAGGACAGTGAGCTGTCGGGGTAGGGAGCAGCGGGGACTATGAGCTGTCAAGGCTTCGAGCAGCGGGATCAGTGAGCTGTTGGGGTAGCGAGGAGCGCGGATAATGAGCTGTCCATGTAGCGAGTAGCGGGGCCAGTGAGCTGTCCATGTAGCGAGCAGCGGGGCCAGTGAGCTGTCTGTGTAGCGAGCAGCGGACACAGTGAGCTGTCTGCGTAGCGAGCAGCGAGACCAATGAGCTGCCTGTGTAGAGAACAGCGGAGACAGTGAGCTATCTGTGTAGCGAGTAGCCGGGCCAGTGAGCCGTCTATATAGTAAGCAGCTAGGACAGTGAGCCTTCGGGATAGCGAGCAGTGGGGAGAGTGAGCTGTCGGGGTAGCGAGCAGTGGGGACAGTGAGCTGCCGGGGTAGCGAGTAGCGGGGACAGAGAGCTGTCGGGGTAGCGAGCAGCAGGGACTGTGAGCTGTCGGGGTACCGAGCAGCGGGGATGGTGAGCTGTTGGGGTAGCGAGCAGCAGGGACTGTGAGCTGGCGGGGTAGCGAGCAGCGGGGACAGTGATCTGTCCATGTAGCGAGCAGCGGGGACAGCGAGCTGTCACAGTAGCGAGCAGCAAGGACAGTGAGCTGTCGGGATAGCGAGCGGCTGGGACAATGAGCTGTCGAGGTTGTGAACTGCGGGGACAGTGAGCTGTTTGTGTAGCAAGCAGCGGGGCCAGTGTGCTGTCCATGTAGCGAGCAGCGGGGCCAGTGTGCTGTCTGTGTAGCGTGCAGCTGGGCCAGTGAGCTGTTCGTGTAGCGAGCAGCGGCGACCGTGAGCTGTCTGTGTAGCGAACAGCAGAGACAGTGAGCTGTCTGTGTAGCGAGCAGCGGGGCCAGTGAGCTCTCGTGTAACGAGCAGTGGGGCCAGTGAGCTGTCGTGTAGCGAGCAGGGGGGCCAGTGATCTGTCCGTGTAGCGAGCTGCGGGGCCAGTGAGCTGTCGTGTAGCGAGCAGCGGAGACAGCGAGCTGTCCGTGTAGCGAGCAGTGGGGCCAGTGAGCTGTCCCTGTAGCAAGCAGTGGGGCCAGTGAGCTGTCGTGTAGCGAGCAGCGGCGACAGTGAGCTGTCTGTGTAGCGAGCAGCAGAGACAGCGAGCTGTCTGTGTAGCGAGCAGCAGGGCCAGTGAGCTATCCCTGTAGCAAGCAGCGGGGCCAGTGAGCTGTCCATGTAGCGAGCAGCAGGGCCAGTGAGCTGTCTGTGTAGTGAGCAGCGGGGCCAGTGAGCTGTCGTGTAGCGAGCAGCGGGGCCAGTGAGCTGCTGTGTAGCGAGCAGCGAGGCCAATGAGCTGTCCGTTTAGCGAACAGCGGAGACAGTGAGTTATCTGTGTAGCGAGTAGCGGGGCCAGTGAGCCATCTGTGTAGCGAGCAGCTAGAACAGTGAGCCATTGGATTAGTGAGCAGCGGGTCAGTGAGCTGTCGGGGTAGCGAGCAGCGGGGACAGCGAGCTGTCGAGGTTGCGAGCTGCAGGGACAGTGAGCTGTCCGTGTAGTGATCAGCGGGGACAGTGAACTGTCCGTGTAGTGATCAGCAGGGACTGTGAGTTCTCGGGGTAGCGAGCCGCGGGGATAGAGAGCTGTTCGCATAGCGATCAGCGGGGACTGTGAGCTGGCGGGGTAGTGAGCAGCGGGGACAGTGAGCTGTCGATGTTGCGAGCAGCGGGGACATCGATCTGCCAAGTTAGCGAGCAGTGGGGACAGTGAACTGTCGGTGTAGTGAGCAACGGGGCCAGTGAGCTGATGGGGTAGTGAGCAGTGGGGACAGTGAGCTGTCGATGTTGCGAGCAGCAGGGACATCGAGCTGCCGAGGTTGCGAGCAGTGGGGACAGAGAGCTGTCAGGGTAGCGAGCAGCGGGGACTGTGAGCTGTCGGTGTAGCAAGCAGCAGGGACAGCAAGCTGTTGAGGTTGCGAGCTGTGGGGACAGTGAGCTGTCGGTGTAGCGAGCAGCGGGGCCAGTGAACTGACAGGGTAGCGAGCAGCGGGGACAGCGAGCTGTCGAGGTTGCGAGCTGCGGGGTCAGTGAGCTGTCCATGTAGGGATCAGCGGGGACAGTGAATTGTCCGTGTAGCGATCAGCGGGGACTGTGAGCTCTCAGGGTAGCGAGCAGCGGGGATAGCGAGCTGTCCGCGTAGTGATCAGTGGGGACTGTGAGCTGGCGGGGTAGTGAGCAGCGGGGAGTGAGCTGTCGATGTTGCGAGCAGCGGGGACATCAAGCTGCCGAGGTTGCGACTAGTGGGGACAGTGAGCTGTCGGGGTAGCGAGCAGTGGGGACAGCTAGCTGTCGGGGTAGCGAGCAGTGGGGACAGCGAGCTGTCGGGGTAGCGAGCAGTGGGGACAACGACCTTTCCATGTAGCGTGCAGTGGGGAGAGTGAACTGTCGGTGTAGCGAGCAGCAGGGCCAGTGAGCTGACGGGGTATCGAGCAGCGGGGACAGCGAGCTTTCCATATAACGTGCAACGAGGACAGTGAGCTGTCCGTGTAGCGAGCAGCGGGGCCAGTGAGCTGTCGTGTAGCGAGCAGCGGGGACTGTGAGCTGTCGGTGTAGTGAGCAGCGGGGCCAGTGAGCTGACGGCGTAGCGAGCAGCGGGGACAGCGAGCTGTTGAGGTTGAGAGCTGCGGGGACAGTGAGCTGTCCGTGTAGGGATCAGCGGGGACAGTGAACTGTCTGTGTAGCGATCTGCGGGGATTGAGTTCTCGGGGTAGCAAGCAGCGGAGATAGCAAGCTGTTCGCGTAGCGATCAGCGGGGACTGTGAGCTGGCGGGGTAGTGAGCAGCGGGGTCAGTGAGCTGTCGATGTTGTGAGCAGCAGGGACATCGAGCTACCAAGGTTGTGAGCAGTGGGGACAGTGAGCTGTCATGGTAGCGAGCAGTGGGGACAGCGAGCTGTCAGGGTAGCGAGCATCGGGGACTGTGAGCAGTCGGGGTAGCGAGCAGCGGGGACTGTGAGCTGTCGTGGTAGCGAGTAGCGGGGAGTGTGAGCTGTCAGGGTAGTGTGCAGCAAGTCAGTGAGCTGTCCATGTAGCGAGCAGTGGGGACAGCGAGCTATCACAGTAGCGAGCAACGCGGACAGTGAGCTGTCCATGTAGCGAGCAGCGGAGACAGTGAGCTGTCTGTGTAGCGAGCAGTGGAGACAGTGAGCTGTCTGTGTAGCGAGCAGCGGGGCCAGTGAGCTGTCTATGTAGTGAGCAGCTAGGACAGTGAGCCATCGGGGTAGTGAGCAGCGGGGCCAGTGAGCTGTCCATGTAGCGAGCAGCGGGGCCAGTGAACTGTCTGTGCAGCGAGCAGCGAGGACAATGAGCTGTCCGTATAGTGAACAGCGGAGACAGTGAGCTATCTGTGTAGCGAGTAGCGGGGCCAGTGAGCCATCAGTGTAGCGAGCAGCTAGGACAGTGAGCCTTCGGGGTAGTGAGCAGATGGGACAGTGAGCTGTCAGTGTAGCAAACAGCGGGGACAATGAGCCGTCGGGGTAGCGGGCAGCGGGGACTATGAGCTGTCAAGGCTGCGAGCAGTGGGAACAGTGAACTGTCGGGGTAGCGAACAGCAGGGACATTGAGCTGTCGGGGTAGCGAGGAGCGGGTGTAGTGAGCTGTCCATGTAGTGAGCAGCGGGGACAGTGAGCTATCGGGGTAGCAAGCAGCGGGGACAGCGAGTTGTCCCTGTAGCGAGCAGCGGAGACAGCAAGCTGTCCATGTAGTGAGCAGCGAGGACAGTGAGCTGTCGGTGTAGGGACCAGCGGGGCCAGTGAGCTGACGGGGTAGCGAGCAGCGAGGACAGCGAGCTGTCGAGGTTGCGGGCAGCGGGGACAGTGAGCTGTTGGTGTAGCGAGCAGTGGGGCCAGTGAGCTGACAGTGTAGCGAGCAGCGGGGAGAGTGAGCTGTTGGTGTAGCAAGCAGTGGGGCCTGTGAGCTGACAGTGTAGCGAACAGCGGGGACAGCGAGCTGTCGAGGTTGCGAGCTGCGGGGACAGTGAGCTGTCCGTGTAGGGATCAGCGGGGACAGTGAACTGTCCGTGTAGCGATCAGCGGGGACTGTGAGCTCTCACAGTAGCGAGCAGTGGCAATAGTGAGCTGTCCGCGTCGCGATTCGCGGGGTCTGTGAGCTGGCAGGTTTGTGAGCAGTGGGGACATCGAGCTGCCGAGGTTGCGAGCAGTGGGGACAATGAGCTGTTGGGGTAGCGAGCAGTGGGGACAGTGAGCTGTCGGGGTAGCGAGCAGTGGGGACAGCGAGCTGTTGGGGTAGCGAGCAGCGGGGACTGTGAGCTATGTAGCGAGCAGCGGGGACAGCAAGCTGTCGAGGTTGCGAGCTGTGGGGACAGTGAGCTGTCAGTGTAGGCATCAGCGGGGACAGTGAACTGTCCGTGTAGCGATCAACGGGGACTGTGAGCTGACGGGGTAGTTAGCAGCGGGGAGTGAGCTGTCGATGTTGTGAGCAGCGGGGACATCAAGCTGCCTAGGTTGCGAGTAGTAGGGACAGTGAGCTGTCGGGGTAGCGATCAGTGGGGACAGCTAGCTGTCAGGGTAGCGAGCAGTGGGGACAGTGAGCTGTCGAGGTTGCGAGCAGCGGGGACAGTGAGCTGTCCATGTAGGGATCAGTGGGGACAGTGAACTGTCCGTGTAGCGATCAGCGGGGACTGTGAGCTCTCAGGGTAGCGAGCAGCGGGGATAGCGAGCTGTCCGCGTAGTGATCAGTGGGGACTTTGAGCTGGCGGGGTAGTGAGCAGCGGGGAGTGAGCTGTCGATGTTGCGAGCAGCGGCGACATCAAGCTGCCGAGGTTGCGACTAGTGGGGACAGCTAGCTGTCGGGGTAGTGAGCAGTGTGGACAGCGAGCTGTCGGGGTAGCGAGCAGTGGGGACAACGACCTTTCCATGTAGCGTGCAGTGGGGAGAGTGAACTGTCGGTGTAGCGAGCAGCGGGGCCAGTGAGCTGATGGGGTAGCGAGCAGTGGGGACAGCGAGCTTTCCATATAACGTGCAACGAGGACAGTGAGCTGTCCGTGTAGCGAGCAGCGGGGCCAGTGAGCTGACGGCGTAGCGAGCAGCGGGGACAGCGAGCTGTCGAGGTTGAGAGCTGCGGGGACAGTGAGCTGTCCGTGTAGGGATCAGCGGGGACAGTGAACTGTCCGTGTAGCGATCTGCGGGGATTGAGTTCTCGGGGTAGCAAGCAGCGGAGATAGCAAGCTGTTCGTGTAGCGATCAGCGGGGACTGTGAGCTGGCGGGGTAGTGAGCAGCGGTGTCAGTGAGCTGTCGATGTTGTGAGCAGCAGGGACATCGAGCTGCCAAGGTTGCGAGCAGTGGGGACAGTGAACTGTCAGGGTAGCGAGCAGTGGGGACAGCGAGCTGTCAGGGTAGCGAGCATCGGGGACTGTGAGCTGTCGGGGTAGCAAGCAGCGGGGACTGTGAGCTGTCGTGGTAGCGAGCAGCGGGGACTGTGAGCTGTCAGGGTAGTGTGCAGCAGGTCAGCGAGCTGTCCATGTAGCGAGCAGTGGGGACAGCGAGCTATCACAGTAGCGAGCAGCGCGGACAGTGAGCTGTCCATGTAGCGAGCAGCGGAGACAGTGAGCTGTCTGTGTAGCGAGCAGTGGAGACAGTGAGCTGTCTGTGTAGCGAGCAGCAGGGCCAGTGAACTGTCTATGTAGTGAGCAGCTAGGACAGTGAGCCATCGGGGTAGTGAGCAGCGGGGCCAGTGAGCTGTCCATGTAGCGAGCAGCGGGGCCAGTGAACTGTCTGTGCAGCGAGCAGCGAGGACAATGAGCTGTCCGTATAGTGAACAGCGGAGACAGTGAGCTATCTGTGTAGCGAGTAGCGGGGCCAGTGAGCCATCAGTGTAGCGAGCAGCTAGGACAGTGAGCCTTTGGGGTAGTGAGCAGATGGGACAGTGAGCTGTCAGTGTAGCAAACAGCGGGGACAATGAGCCGTCGGGGTAGCGGGCAGCGGGGACTATGAGCTGTCAAGGCTGCGAGCAGTGGGAACAGTGAACTGTCGGGGTAGCGAACAGCAGGGACATTGAGCTGTCGGGGTAGCGAGGAGCGGGTGTAGTGAGCTGTCCATGTAGTGAGCAGCGGGGACAGTGAGCTATCGGGGTAGCAAGCAGCGGGGACAGCGAGTTGTCCCTGTAGCGAGCAGCGGAGACAGCAAGCTGTCCATGTAGTGAGCAGCGAGGACAGTGAGCTGTCGGTGTAGGGACCAGCGGGGCCAGTGAGCTGACGGGGTAGCGAGCAGCGAGGACAGCGAGCTGTCGAGGTTGCGGGCAGCGGGGACAGTGAGCTGTTGGTGTAGCGAGCAGTGGGGCCAGTGAGCTGACAGTGTAGCGAGCAGCGGGGACAGCGAGCTGTCGAGGTTGTGAGCTGCGGGGACAGTGAGCTGTTGGTGTAGCAAGCAGTGGGGCCTGTGAGCTGACAGTGTAGCGAACAGCGGGGACAGCGAGCTGTCGAGGTTGCGAGCTGCGGGGACAGTGAGCTGTCCGTGTAGGGATCAGCGGGGACAGTGAACTGTCCGTGTAGCGATCAGCGGGGACTGTGAGCTCTCACAGTAGCGAGCAGTGGCAATAGCGAGCTGTCCGTGTCGCGATTCGCGGGGTCTGTGAGCTGGCAGGTTTGTGAGCAGTGGGGACATCGAGCTGCCGAGGTTGCGAGCAGTGGGGACAATGAGCTGTTGGGGTAGCGAGCAGTGGGGACAGTGAGCTGTCAGGGTAGCGAGCAGTGGGGACAGCGAGCTGTTGGGGTAGCGAGCAGCGGGGACTGTGAGCTATGTAGCGAGCAGCGGGGACAGCAAGCTGTCGAGGTTGCGAGCTGTGGGGACAGTGAGCTGTCAGTGTAGGCATCAGCGGGGACAGTGAACTGTCCGTGTAGCGATCAACGGGGACTGTGAGCTGACGGGGTAGTTAGCAGCGGGGAGTGAGCTGTCGATGTTGTGAGCAGCGGGGACATCAAGCTGCCTAGGTTGCGAGTAGTAGGGACAGTGAGCTGTCGGGGTAGCGATCAGTGGGGACAGCTAGCTGTCAGGGTAGCGAGCAGTGGGGACAGTGAGCTGTCGAGGTTGCGAGCAGCGGGGACAGTGAGCTGTCCATGTAGGGATCAGCGGGGACAGTGAACTGTCCGTGTAGCGATCAGCGGGGACTGTGAGCTCTCAGGGTAGCGAGCAGCGGGGATAGCGAGCTGTCCGCGTAGTGATCAGTGGGGACTTTGAGCTGGCGGGGTAGTGAGCAGCGGGGAGTGAGCTGTCGATGTTGCGAGCAGCGGCGACATCAAGCTGCCGAGGTTGCGACTAGTGGGGACAGCTAGCTGTCGGGGTAGTGAGCAGTGTGGACAGCGAGCTGTCGGGGTAGCGAGCAGTGGGGACAACGACCTTTCCATGTAGCGTGCAGTGGGGAGAGTGAACTGTCGGTGTAGCGAGCAGCGGGGCCAGTGAGCTGATGGGGTAGCGAGCAGTGGGGACAGCGAGCTTTCCATATAACGTGCAACGAGGACAGTGAGCTGTCCGTGTAGCGAGCAGCGGGGCCAGTGAGCTGACGGCGTAGCGAGCAGCGGGGACAGCGAGCTGTCGAGGTTGAGAGCTGCGGGGACAGTGAGCTGTCCGTGTAGGGATCAGCGGGGACAGTGAACTGTCCGTGTAGCGATCTGCGGGGATTGAGTTCTCGGGGTAGCAAGCAGCGGAGATAGCAAGCTGTTCGTGTAGCGATCAGCGGGGACTGTGAGCTGGCGGGGTAGTGAGCAGCGGTGTCAGTGAGCTGTTGATGTTGTGAGCAGCAGGGACATCGAGCTGCCAAGGTTGCGAGCAGTGGGGACAGTGAACTGTCAGGGTAGCGAGCAGTGGGGACAGCGAGCTGTCAGGGTAGCGAGCATCGGGGACTGTGAGCTGTCGGGGTAGCAAGCAGCGGGGACTGTGAGCTGTCGTGGTAGTGAGCAGCGGGGACTGTGAGCTGTCAGGGTAGTGTGCAGCAGGTCAGCGAGCTGTCCATGTAGCGAGCAGTGGGGACAGCGAGCTATCACAGTAGCGAGCAGCGCGGACAGTGAGCTGTCCATGTAGCGAGCAGCGGAGACAGTGAGCTGTCTGTGTAGCGAGCAGTGGAGACAGTGAGCTGTCTGTGTAGCGAGCAGCAGGGCCAGTGAACTGTCTATGTAGTGAGCAGCTAGGACAGTGAGCCATCGGGGTAGTGAGCAGCGGGGCCAGTGAGCTGTCCATGTAGTCAGCAGCGAGGACAGTGAGCTGTCGGTGTAGGGACCAGCGGGGCCAGTGAGCTGACGGGGTAGCGAGCAGCGAGGACAGCAAGCTGTCGAGGTTGCGGGCAGCGGGGACAGTGAGCTGTTGGTGTAGCGAGCAGCGGGGACATTGAGCTGTCGGTGTAGCGAGCAGTGGGGACAGCGAGCTGTCGATGTTGCGAACAGCGGATACAGTGAGCTGTCGGTGTAGCATGCAGCGGGGCCAGTGAGCTAACGGGGTAGCGAGCAGCGGGGCCAGCGAGCTGTCCATGTAGGGATCAGCGGGGACAGTGAACTGTCCGTGTAGCGATCAGCGGGGACTGTGAGCTCTCGGGGTAGCGAGCAGCGGGGATAGCGAGCTGTCTGTGTAGCGATCAGCGGGGACTGTGAGCTGCCGGGTTTGTGAGCAGCGGGGACAGTGAGCTGTCGATGTTGCGAGCAGCAGGAACATCAAGCTGCCGAGGTTGCGAGCAGTGGGGACAGTGAGCTGTCAGGTAGCGAGCAGTAGGGACAGTGAACTGTTGGTGTAGCGATCAGCGGGGCCAGTGAGCTGACGGGGTAGCGAGCAGCGGGGACAGTGAGCTGTCTTGTAGTGAGCAGCGGGGCCAGTGAGCTGCCTTGTAGCGAGCAGCGGGGACAGCGAGCTGTCGAGTTTGCGAGCTGCGGGGACAGTGAGCTGTCCGTGTAGCGATCAGCGGGGACTGTGAGCTCTCAGGGTAGCTAGCAGCGGGGATAGCGAGCTGTTGATGTTGCGAGCAGCAGGGATATCGAGCTGCCGAGGTTGCAAGCAGTGGGGACAGCGAGCTGTCAGGGTAGCGAGCAGTGGGGACAGCGAGCTGTCGAGGTTGCGAGCTGCGGGGACAGTGAGCTGTCCGTGTAGCGATCAGCGGGGACTGTGAGCTCTCAGGGTAGCTAGCAGCGGGGATAGCGAGCTGTCCGCGTAGCGATCAGCGGGGACTGTGAGCTGTCCGTGTAGCGAGCAGCGGGGCCAGTGAGCTGTCCATGTAGCGAGCAGCGGAGAAAGTGAGCGGTCCATGTAGCAAGCAGCGGAGACAGTGAGCTGTCTGTGTAGCGAGCAGTGGGGCCAGTGAGCTGTCTGTGTAGCGAGCAAGGACAGTGAGCCGTCGGGGTAGCGGGCAGCGGGGCCAGTGAGCTGTCCATGTAGCGAGTAACGGGGCCAGTGAGCCATCTGTGTAGTGAGCAGCGGGGACAGTGAGCTGTCCGTGTAGTGAACAGCGGAGACAGTGAGCCATTGGATTAGTGAGCTGCGGGGACAGTTAGCTGTCCGTGCAGTGATCAGCGGGGACAGTGAAATGTCCGTGTAGGGATCAGCGGGGACAGAGAACTGTCCGTGTAGCGATCAGCGGGGACTGTGAGCTCTCGGGGTAGCGAGCAGCGGGGATAGCGAGCTGTCCGCGTAGCGATCAGCGGGGTCTGTGAGCTGGCGGTTTTGTGAGCAGCGGGGACAGTGAGCTGTCGATGTTGCGAGCAGCGGGGACATTGAGCTGTCGAGGTTGCGAGCAGTGGGGACAGTGAGCTGTTGGGGTAGCGAGCAGTGGGGACAGTGAGCTGTTGGGGTAGCGAGCAGTGGGAACAGCGAGCTGTCGGGGTAGCGAGCAGAGGGGACTGTGAGCTGTCGGTGTAGTGAGCAGCAGGGACAGCACACTGTCGAGGTTGCGAGCTGTGGGGACAGTGAGCAGCGGGGCCAGTGAGCTGACAGGGTAGCGAGCAGCGGGGACAGCGAGCTGTCGAGGCTGTGAGCTGCGGGGACAGTGAGCTGTCCGTGTAGGAATCAGCGGGGACAGTGAACTGTCCGTGTAGCGATCAGCGGGGACTGTGAGCTGTCGGGGTAGCGAGCAGTGGGGATAGCGAGCTGTCCGCGTAGCGATCAGCGGGGATTGTGAGCTGGCAGGGTAGTGAGCAGCGGGGAGTGAGCTGTCGATGTTGCGTGCAGCGGGGACATCAAGCTGCCGAGGTTGCGAGCAGTGGGGAAAGTGAGCTGTCGGAGTTGCGAGCAGTGGGGACAGCTAGCTGTCGGGGTAGCAAGCAGTGGGGACAGCCAGCTGTCGGGGTAGCGAGCAGTGGGGACAGCGAGCTGTCGGGATAGCGAGCAGTGGGGACAGCGAGCTGTCGGGGTAGCGAGCAGCGGGGACTGTGAGATGTCGAGGTTGCGAGCAGCGGGGACAGTGAGCTGTCAGTGTAGCGAGCAGCGGGGACAGCGAGCTGTTGAGGTTGCGAGCAGCGGGGACAGTGAGCTGTCGGTGTAGCGAGCAGCGGGGCCAGTGAGCTGTCCATGTAGCGAGCAGCGGGGACAGTGAGCCGTCGGGGTAGCGAGCAGCGGGGACTATGAGCTGTCAAGGCTGCGAGCAGCGGGAACAGTGAACTGTCAGAGTAGCGAACAGCAGGGACCATGAGCTGTCGGGGTAGCGAAGAGCGGATATAGTGAGCTGTCCATGTAGCGAGCAGCGGGGACAGTGAGCTATCGGGGTAGCAAGCAGCGGGGACAGCGAGTTGTCCCTGTCGCGAGCAGCGGAGACAGCAAGCTGTCCATGTAGTGAGCAGCGAGGACAGTGAGCTATCAGTGTAGGGACCAGCGGGGCCAGTGAGCTGATGGGGTAGCAAACAGCGAGGACAGCGAGCTGTCGAGGTTGCGGGCAGTGGGGACAGTGAGATGTTGGTGTAGCGAGCAGCGGGGCCAGTGAGCTGACAGGGTAGCGAGCAGCGGGGACAGCGAGCTGTCGAGGTTGTGAGCTGCGGGGACAGTGAGCTGTCCGTGTAGGCATCAGCGGGGACAGTGAATTGTCCGTGTAGCGATCAGCGGGGACTGTGATTTGGCGGGGTAGTGAGCAGCGGGGAGTGAGCTGTCGAGGTTGCGAGCAGCGGGGACAGTGAGCTGTCGGTTTAGTGAGCAACCGGGCTAGTGAGCTGATGGGGTAGTGAGCAGCGGGGACTGTGAGCTCTCGGGGTAGCTATCAGCGGGGACTGTGAGCTGGTGAGGTAGTGAGCAGCAGAGACAGTGAGCTGTCAATGTTGCGAGCAGCGGGGACATTGAGCTGCCGAGGTTGCGAGCAATGGGGACAGTGAGCTTTCAGGGTAGCGAGCAGTGGGGACAGTGAACTGTCGGTGTAGCGAGCATAGGCCCAGTGAGCTGATGGGGTAGCGAGCAGCGGGGACAGTGAGCTTTCCATGTAACGCGTAGCGAGGACAGTGAGCTGTCCGTGCAGCGAGCAGCGGGGCCAGTGAGCTGTCGTGTAGCGAGCAGCGGGGACTGTGAGGTGTCGGTGTAGCGAGCAGCGGGGCCAGTGAGCAGATGGGGTAGCAAGCAGCGGGGACAGCGAGCTGTTGAGGTTGCGAGCTGCGGGGACAGTGAGCTCTCCATGTAGGGATCAGCGGGGACAGTGAACTGTCCGTATAGCGATCTGCGGTGACTGTGAGCTCTCAGGGTAGCGAGCAGCGGGGACAGTGAGCTGTCGAAGTTGCGAGCAGCGGGGACATCGAGCTGCCAAGGTTGCGAGTAGTGGGGACAGTGAGCTGTCAGGGTAGTGAGCAGTGGGGACAGTGAGCTGTCGGGCTAATGAGTAGCGGGGACTGTGATCTGTCGGGGTAGGTAGCAGCGAGTCAGTGAGCCGTCCATGTAGCGAGCAGTGGGGACAGCGAGCTGCCACAGTAGTGAACAACGAGGACAGTGAGCTGTCGGGGTAGTGTGCGTCGGGGACAACGAGCTGTCGAGGTTGCAAGCTGCGGGGACAGTGAGCTGTCTGTGTAGCTAGCAGCGGGCCAGTGAGCTGTCCATGTAGCGAGCAGCGGGGCCAGTGAGCTGTCCATGTAGCGACCTGCGGGGCCAGTGAGCTGTCCATGTAGCAAGTAGCGTGGCCAGTGAGCTGTCCATGTAGCGAACAGCGGAGACAGTGAGCTGTCCGTGTAGCGAACAGCGGAGACAGTGAGCTGTCTGTGTAGCGAGCAGCTAGGACAGTGAGCCGTTGGGGTAGCGAGCAGCGGGGCCAATGAGCTGTCCGTGTAGCGAACAGCGGAGAAAGTGAGCTGTCTGTGTAGCGAGCAGCTAGGACAGTGAGCCATCGGGGTAGCGAGCAGCGGGGCCAGTGAGCTGTCTGTGTAGTGAGCAGCGAGGCCAATGAGCTGTCCGTGTAGCGAACAGCGGAGAATGTGAGCTGTCTGTGTAGCGAGCAGCGGAGACAGTGAGCTGTCTGTGTAGCGAACAGTGGAGAAAGTGAGCCGTCTGTGTAGTGAGCAGCGAGGCCAATGTGCTGTCCGTGTAGCGAACAGCGGAGACAGTGAGCTATCTGTGTAGCGAGCAGCGAGGACAGTGAGCCATCTGTGTAGCGAGCAGCGAGGACAGTGAGCTATTGGATTAGTGAGCAGCGGGGACAGTGAGCTGTCGGGGTAGCGAGCAGCGGGGAAAGCGAGCTGTCGAGGTTGCGAGCTGCGGGGACAGTGAGCTGTCCATGTAGGGATCAGCGGGGACAGTGAACTGTCCGTGTAGCGATCAGCGGGGACAGTGAGCTGTCGGGGTAGCGAGCAGCGGGGACAGCGAGCTGTCGAGGTTGCGAGCTGCGGGGACAGTGGGCTGTCCATGTAGGGATCAGCGGGGACAGTGAACTGTCCGTGTAGCGATCAGCGGGGACTGTGAGCTCTCGGGGTAGCGAGCAGCGGGTATAGTGAGCTGTCCGCATAGCGAGCAGCGGGGCCAGTGAGCTGACGGGGTAGGGAGCAGCGGGGACAGCGAGCTGTCTTGTATCGAGCAGCGGGGCCAGTGAGCTGCCTTGTAGCGAGCAGCGGGGACAGCGAGCTGTCAGGGTAGCGAGCAGTGGGGACAGCGAGCTGTCGAGGTTGGGAACTGTGGGGACAGTGAGCTGTCCGTGTAGCGATCAGCGGGGACTGTCAGCTCTCAGGGTAGCTAGCAGCGGGGATAGCGATCTGTCCGCATAGCGATCAGCGGGGACTGTGAGCTGTCCATGTAGCGAGCAGCGGGGCCAGTGAGCTGTCCATGTAGCGAGCAGCAGAGAAAGTGAGCTGGCTGTGTAGCGAGCAGCGGAGACAGTGAGCTGTCTGTGTAGCGAGCAGTGGGGCCAGTGAGCTGTCTGTGTAGCGAGCAAGGACAATGAGCCATCGGGGTAGCGAGCAGCGGGGCCAGTGAGCTGTCCATGTAGCGAGCAGCAGGGCCAGTGAGCTGTCTGTGTAGTGAGCAGCGAGGCCAATGAGCTGTCCGTGTAGTGAACAGCGGAGACAGTGAGCCATTGGATTAGTGAGCTGCCGGGACAGTTAGCTGTCCGTGTAGTGATCAGCGGGGACAGTGAAATGTCCGTGTAGGGATCAGCGGGGACAGTGAACTGTCCGTGTAGCGATCAGCAGGGACTGTGAGCTCTCGGGGTAGCGAGCAGCGGGGATAGCGAGCTGTCCGCGTAGTGATCAGCGGGGTCTGTGAGCTGGCGGGTTTGTGAGCAGCGGGGACAGTGAGCTATCGACGTTGCGAGCAGCGGGGACATTGAGCTGCCGAGGTTGCGAGCAGTGTTGACAGTGAGCTGTTGGGGTAGCGAGCAGTGGGGACAGTGAGCTGTCGGGGTAGCGAGCAGTGGGAACAGCGAGCTGTCGAGGTTGCGAGCTGTGGGGACAGTGAGCAGCGGGGCCAGTGAGCTGACAGGGTAGCGAGCAGCGGGGACAGCGAGCTGTCGAGGCTGTGAGCTGCGGGGACAGTGAGCTGTCCGTGTAGGGATCAGCGGGGACAGTGAACTGTCCGTGTAGCGATCAGCGGGGACTGTGAGCTGTCGGGGTAGCGAGCAGTGGGGATAGCGAGCTGTCCGCGTAGCGATCAGCGGGGATTGTGAGCTGGCGGGGTAGTGAGCAGCGGGGAGTGAGCTGTCGATGTTGCATGCAGCGGGGACATCAAGCTGCCGAGGTTGCGAGCAGTGGGGACAGTGAGCTGTCGGGGTTGCGAGCAGTGGGGACAGCTAGCTGTCGGGGTAGCAAGCAGTGGGGACAGCTAGCTGTCGGGGTAGCGAGCAGTGGGGACAGCAAGCTGTCGGGATAGCGAGCAGTGGGGACAGCGAGCTGTCGGGGTAGCAAGCAGCGGGGACTGTGAGATGTCGAGGTTGCGAGCAGCGGGGACAGTGAGCTGTCGGTGTAGCGAGCAGCGGGGACAGCGAGCTGTCGAGGTTGCGAGCAGCGGGGACAGTGAGCTGTCGGTGTAGCGAGCAGCGGGGACAGTGAGCCGTCGGGGTAGCGAGCAGCGGGGACTATGAGCTGTCAAGGCTGCGAGCAGCGGGAACAGTGAACTGTCAGGGTAGCGAACAGCAGGGACATTGAGCTGTCGGGGTAGCGAGGAGCGGATATAGTGAGCTGTCCATGTAGCGAGCAGCGGGGACAGTGAGCTATCGGGGTAGCAAGCAGCGGGGACAGCGAGTTGTCCCTGTAGCGAGCAGCGGAGACAGCAAGCTGTCCATGTAGTGAGCAGCGAGGACAGTGAGCTATCGGTGTAGGGACCAGCGGGGCCAGTGAGCAGATGGGGTAGCAAGCAGCGGGGACAGCGAGCTGTTGAGGTTACGAGCTGCGGGGACAGTGAGCTGTCCGTGTAGGGATCAGCGGGGACAGTGAACTGTCCGTATAGCGATCTGCGGTGACTGTGAGCTCTCGGGGTAGCGAGCAGCGGGGACAGTGAGCTGCCAAGGTTGCGAGCAGTGGGGACAGTGAGCTGTCAGGGTAGCGAGCAGTGGGGACAGCGAGCTGCCACAGTAGTGAACAGCGAGGACAGTGAGCTGTCGGGGTAGTGTGCGTCGGGGACAACGAGCTGTCGAGGTTGCAAGCTGCGGGGACAGTGAGCTGTCTGTGTAGCTAGCAGCGGGCCAGTGAGCTGTCCATGTAGCGAGCAGTGGGGCCAGTGAGCTGTCCATGTAGCGAGTAGTGTGGCCAGTGAGCTGTCCGTGTAGCGAACAGCGGAGACAGTGAGCTGTTTGTGTAGCGAGCAGTGGAGACAGTGAGCTGTCTGTGTAGCGAGCAGCTAGGACAGTGAGCCGTCGGGGTAGCGAGCAGCGGGGCCAATGGGCTGTCCGTGTAGCGAACAGCGGAGAAAGTGAGCTGTCTGTGTAGCGAGCAGCTAGGACAGTGATCCGTCGGGGTAGTGAGCAGCGGGGAGTGAGCTGTCGATGTAGCGAGCAGCGAGGCCAATGTGCTGTCCGTGTAGCGAACAGCGGAGACAGTGAGCTATCTGTGTAGCGAGCAGCTAGGACAGTGAGCCATCGGATTAGTGAGCAGCGGCGCAGTGAGCTGTCGGGGTAGCGAGCAGCGGGGACAGCGAGCTGTCGAGGTTGCGAGCTGCGGGGACAGTGAGCTGTCCATGTAGGGATCAGCAGGGACAGTGAACTGTCCGTGTAGCGATCAGCGGGGTCTGTGAGCTCTCGGGGTAGCGAGCAGCGGGTACAGTGAGCTGTCCGCATAGCGAGCAGCGGGATCTGTGAGCTGACGGGTTTGTGAGCAGCGGGGACTGTGAGCTGTCGATGTTGCGAGCAGCGGGGACATCGAGCTGCCGAGGTTGCGAGCAGTGGGGACAGTGAGCTGTTGGGGTAGCGAGTAGTGGGGACAGTGAGCTGTCGGGGTAGCAAGCAGTTGGAACAGCGAGATGTCGGGGTAGCGAGCAGCGGGGACTGTGAGCTGTCGGTGTAGCGACCAGTGGGGACAGCACACTGTCGAGGTTGCGAGCTGTGGGGACAGTGAGCTGTCGGTGTAGCGAGCAGTGGGGACAGCGAGCTGCCACAGTAGTGAACAGCGAGGACAGTGAGCTGTCGGGGTAGTGTGCGTCGGGGACAACGAGCTGTCGAGGTTGCAAGCTGCAGGGACAGTGAGCTGTCTGTGTAGCTAGCAGCGGGCCAGTGAGCTGTCCATGTAGCGAGCAGAGGGGCCAGTGAGCTGTCCATGTAGCGAGCAGCGTGGCCAGTGAGCTGTCCGTGTAGCGAACAGCGGAGACACTGAGCTGTCTGTGTAGCGAGCAGTGGAGACAGTGAGCTGTCTGTGTAGCGAGCAGCTAGGACAGTGAGCCGTCGGGGTAGCGAGCAGTGGGGCCAATGAGCTGTCCGTGTGGCGAACAGCGGAGAAAGTGAGCTGTCTGTGTAGCAAGCAGCTAGGACAGTGATCCGTCGGGGTAGTGAGCAGCGGGGAGTGAGCTGTCGATGTAGCGAGCAGCGGGGCCAGTGAGCTGTCTGTGTAGTGAGCAGCGAGGCCAATGAGCTGTCCGTGTAGCAAACAGCGGAGAAAGTGAGCTGTCTGTGTAGCGAGCAGCGGAGACAGTGAGCTATCTGTGTAGCGAGCAGCGAGGCCAATGTGCTGTCCATGTAGCGAACAGCGGAGACAGTGAGCTATCTGTGTAGCAAGCAGCTAGGACAGTGAGCCATTGGATTAGTGAGCAGCGGGGACAGTGAGCTGTCGGGGTAGCGAGCAGCGGGGACAGCGAGCTGTCGAGTTTGCGAGCTGCGGGGACAGTGAGCTGTCCATGTAGGGATCAGCGGGGACAGTGAACCGTCCGTGTAGCGATCAGCGGGGTCTGTGAGCTCTCGGGGTAGCGAGCAGCGGGTATAGTGAGCTGTCCGCATAGCGAGCAGCGGGATCTGTGAGCTGGCGGGTTTGTGAGCAGCGGGGACTGTGAGCTGTCGATGTTACGAGCAGCGGGGACATCGAGCTGCCGAGGTTGCGAGCAGTGGGGACAGTGAGCTGTTGGGGTAGCGAGTAGTGGGGACAGTGAGCTGTCGGGGTAGCGAGCAGTGGGAACAGCGAGCTGTCAGGGTAGCGAGCAGCGGGGACTGTGAGCTGTCGGTGTACTGACCAGTGGGGACAGCACGCTGTCGAGGTTGAGCTGTCAGGGCTAGTGAGCTGACAGGGTAGTGAGCAGTGGGGACTGCTAAGCAGTCGAGGTTGTGAGCTGCGGGGACAGTGAGCTGTCCATGTAGGGATCAGCGGGGACAGTGAACTGTCCGTGTAGCGATCAGCGGGGACTGTGTGCTGTCGGGGTAGCGAGCAGCGGGGATAGTGAGCTGTCTGCGTAGCGATCAGCGGGGACTGTGAGCTGGCGGGGTAGTGAGCAGCGGGGAGTGAGCTGTCGATGTTGCGAGCAGCAGGGACATCAAGCTGCTGAGGTTGCGAGCAGTGGGGACAGTGAGCTGTCAGGTAGCGAGCAGTGGGGACAGCTAGCTGTCGGGGTAGCGAGCAGTGGGGACAGCGAGCTGTCGGGATAGCATGCAGCGGGGACAGTGAGCTGTCAGTGTAGCGAGCAGCGGGGACAGCGAGCTGTCGAGGTTGCGAGCTGCAGGGAGATTGAGCTGGCCGTGTAGGGATCAGCGGGGACAGTGAACTGTCCGTGTAGCGATCAGCAGGGACTGTGAGCTCTCGGGGTAGCGAGCAGCAGGAATAGTGAGCTGTCCGCGTAGCGATCAGCGGGGTCTGTGAGCTGGCGGGTTTGTGAGCAGCGGGGACAGTGAGCTGTCGATGTTGCGAGCAGCGGGGACATTGAGCTGCCGAGGTTGCGAGCAGTAGGGACAGTGAGCTGCTGGGGTAGCGAGCAATGGGGACAGTGAGCTGTTGGGGTAGCAAGCAGTTGGAACAGCGAGCTGTCGGGTTTGTGAGCAGCGGGGACAGTGAGCTGTCGATGTTGCGAGCAGCGGGGACATCGAGCTGCCGAGGTTGCGAGCAGTGGGGACAGTGAGCTGCTGGGGTAGCGAGCAATGGGGACAGTGAGCTGTCAGGGTGGCAAGCAGTTGGAACAGTGAGCTGTCGGGGTAGCGAGCAGCGGGGACTGTGAGCTGTCGGTGTAGCGACCAGTGGGGACAGCACACTGTCGAGGTTGCGAGCTGTGGGGACAGTGAGCTGTCGGTGTAGCGAGCAGCGGGGCCAGTGAGCTGTCCATGTAGCGAGCAGCGGGGCCAGTGAGCTGTCTGTGTAGCAAGCAGCGAGGCCAATGAGCTGTCTGTGTAGCGAGCAGCGGGGCCAGTGAGCTGTCTGTGTAGCGAGCAGCTAGGACAGTGAGCCGTCGGGGTAGCGAGCAGCGGGGCCAGTGAGCTGTCCATGTAGCGAGCAGCGGGTCCAGTGAGCTGTCTGTGTAGCAAGCAGCGAGGCCAATGAGCTGTCCGTGTAGCGAACAGCGGCGAAAGTGAGCTGTCTGTGTAGCGAGCAGCGTAGACAGTGAGCTGTCTGTGTAGCGAGCAGCGGGGCCAGTGAGCTGTCTGTGTAGCGAACAGCTAGGACAGTGAGTCGTCGGGATAGCGAGCAGCGGGGCCAGTGAGCTGTCCGTGTAGCGAACAGCGGAGACAGTGAGCTATCTGTGTAGCGAGCAGCTAGGACAGTGAGCCATTGGATTAGTGAGCAGCGGGGACAGTGAGCTGTTGGGGTAGCGGGCAGCGGGGACAGCACGCTGTCGTGATTGCGAGCTGTGGGGACAGTGAGCTGTCGGTGTAGCGAGCAGCGGGGCCAGTGAGCTGATAGGGTAGCGAGCAGTGGGGACAGCGAGCTGTCGAGGTTGTGAGCTGCGGGGACAGTGAGCTGTCCGCGTAGCGATCAGTGGGGACTGTGAGCTGTCGGGGTAGTGAGCAGCGGGGATAGTGAGCTGTCCGCCTAGCGATCAGGGGGGACTGTGAGCTGGCGGGGTAGTGAGCAACGGGGAGTGAGCTGTCGATGTTGCGAGCAGCAGGGACATCAAGCTGCCGAGTTTGCAAGCAGTGGGGACAGTGAGCTGTCGGGGTAGCGAGCAGTGGGGACAGCTAGCTGTCGGGGTAGTGAGCATTGGGGACAGCGAGCTGTCGGGATAGCGAGCAGCTGGGACAGTGAGCTGTCGGTATAGCGAGCAGCGGGGACAGTGAGCTGTCGAGACTGCGAGCAGTGGGGACAGTGAGCTGTCAGGGTAGCGAGCAGTGGGGACAGTGAGCTGTCGGTATAGCGAGCAGCGGGGACAGTGAGCTGTCGAGACTGCGAGCAGTGGGGACAGTGAGCTGTCAGGGTAGCGAGCAGTGGGGACAGTGAGCTGTCGATGTTGCAAGCAGCAGGGACATCGAGCTGCCGAGGTTGCGAACAGTGGGGACAGTGGGCTGTCGGTGTAGCGAGCAGCGGGTACAGCAAGCTGTCGAGGTTGCGAGCTGCGGGGAGATTGAGCTGGCCATGTAGGGATCAGCGGGGACAGTGAACTGTCCGTGTAGCGATCAGCGCGGACTGTGAGCTCTCGGGGTAGCGAGCAGCGGGGAGAGGCGAGCTGTCCGCGTAGCGATCAGCGGGGACTGTGAGCTGGCGGGTGTGTGAGCAGCGGGGACAGTGAGCTGTCGATGTTGCGAGCAGCGGGGACATCGAGCTGCCGAGGTTACGAGCAGTGGGGACATTGAGCTGTCAGGGTAGCGAGCAGTGGGGACAGTGAACTGTGGGTGTAGCGAGCAGTGGGGCCAGTGAGCTGACAGGGTACTGAGCAGCGGGGACAGTGAGCTTTCCATGTAGCGTGCAGCGAGGACAGTGAGCTGTCCGTGTAGTGAGCAGCGGGGCCAGTGAGCTGTCGTGTAGCGAGCAGCGGGGACTGTGAGCTGTCGGGGTAGCGAGCAGCGGGGCCAGTGAGCAGATGGGGTAGCGGGGACAGCGAGCTGTCGAGGTTGAGAGATGCGGGGACAGTGAGCTGTCCGTGTAGGGATCAGCAGGGACAGTGAACTGTCCGTATAGCGATCAGCGGGGACTGTGAGCTCTCGGGGTAGCGAGCAGCGTGGATATCGAGCTGTTTGTGTAGCAATCAGCGGGGACAGTGAGCTGTCGATGTTGCGAGCAGCAGGGACATCGAGCAGCCGAGGTTGCGAGCAGTGGGGACAGTGAGCTGTCAGGGTAGCGAGCAGCGGGGACAGTGAGCTGTCGGGGTAGCGAGCAGCGGGGCCAGTGAGCAGTCGGGGTAGTGAGCAGCGGGGACTGTGAGCTGTCGGGGTAGCGAGCAGTGGGGACAGCAAGCTGTTGGGCTAGTGAACAGCGGGGACTTTGAGCTGTCAGGGTAGCGCGCAGCGGGGACTGTGAGCTGACATGGTAGCGAGCAGCGGGGACTGTGATCTGTCAGGGTAGCGAGCAGCGGGTCAGTGAGCTGTCCATGTAGCGAGCAGCGGGGACAGCGAGCTGTCACAGTAGCGAGCAGCGAGGACAGTGAGCTGTCGGGGTAGTGTGCGTCGGGGACAACGAGCTGTCGAGGTTGCAAGCTGCGGGGACAGTGAGCTGTCCGTGTAGCGAGCAGCGGGGCCAGTGAGCTGTCCGTGTAGAGAGCAGCGGGGCCAGTGAGCTGTCCGTATAGCGAGCAGCGGGGCCAGGGAGCTGTCCATGTAGCAAGTAGCGGGGCCAGTGAGCTTTCCGTGTAGCGAGCAGCGGAGAAAGTGGGCTGTCTGTGCAGCGAGCAGCGGAGACAGTGAGCTGTCTGTGTAGCGAGCAGCGGGGCCAGTGAGCTGTCCATGTAGCGAGCAGCGGGGCCAGTGAGCTGTCTGTGTAGCAAGCAGCGAGGCCAATGAGCTGTCCGTGTAGTGAACATTGGAGACAGTGAGCTATCTGTGTAGCAAGTAGCGGGGATAGCGAGGTGTTTGCGTAGCGATCAGCGGGGACTTGATCTGGCGGGGTAGTGAGCAGCGGGGACAGTGAGCTGTCGATGTTGCGAGGAGCGGAGACATCGAGCTGCCGAGGTTGCGAGCAGTGGGGACAGTGAGCTGTTGGTGTAGCGAGCAGCGGGTACAGCGAGCTGTCAAGGTTGCGAGCTGCGGGGAGATTGAGCTGGCCATGTAGGGATTAGCGGGGACAGTGAACTGTCCGTGTAGCGATCAGCGCGGACTGTGAGCTCTCGGGGTAGCAAGCAGCGGGGACAGGCGAGCTGTCCGCGTAGCCATCAGCGGGGACTGTGAGCTGGCGGGTTTGTGAGCAGCGGGGACAGTGAGCTGTCGATGTTGCGAGCAGGGGGGACATCGAGCTGCCGAGGTTACGAGCAGTGGGGACAGTGAACTGTCGGTGTAGCGAGCAGCGGGGCCAGTCAGCTGACGGGGTAGCGAGCAAAGGGCCAGTGAGCTGACGGGGTAGTGAGCAGCGGGGACAGTGAGCTTTCCATGTAGCGTGCAGCGAGGACAGTGAGCTGTCTGTGTAGCGAGCAGCGGGGCCAATGAGCTGTCGTGTAGCGAGCAGCGGGGACTGTGAGCTGTCGGGGTAGCGAGCAGCGGGGCCAGTGAGCAGATGGGGTAGCGGGGACAGCGAGCTGTCGAGGTTGAGAGATGCGGGGACAGTGAGCTGTCCGTGTAGGGATCAGCAGGGACAGTGAACTGTCCGTATAGCGATCAGCGGGGACTGTGAGCTCTCGGGGTAGCGAGCAGCGTGAATAGCGAGCTGTTCGCATAGCAATCAGCGGGGACAGTGAGCTGTCGATGTTGCGAGCAGCAGGGACATCGAGCAGCCGAGGTTGCGAGCAGTGGGGACAGTGAGCTGTCAGGGTAGCGAGCAGCTGGGACAGTGAGCTGTCAGGGTAGCGAGCAGCGGGGCCAGTGAGCAGTCGGGGTAGTGAGCAGCGGGGACTGTGAGCTGTCGGGGTAGTGAGCAGCGGGGACTGTGAGCTGTCGGGGTAGCGAGCAGTGGCGACAGCAAGCTGTTGGGCTAGTGAGCAGCGGGGACTTTGAGCTGTCGGGGTAGCGAGCAGCGGGTCAGTGAGCTGTCCATGTAGCGAGCAGCGGGGACAGCAAGCTGTCACAGTAGCGAGCAGCGAGGACAGTGAGCTGTCGGGGTAGTGTGCGTCGGGGACAACGGGCTGTCGAGGTTGCAAGCTGTGGGGACAGTGAGCTGTCCGTGTAGCGAGCAGCGGGGCCAGTCAGCTGTCCGTGTAGAGAGCAGCGGGGCCAGTGAGCTGTCCATATAGCGAGCAGCAGGGCCAGGGAGCTGTCCATGTAGCAAGTAGCGGGGCCAGTGAGCTTTCCGTGTAGCGAGCAGCGGAGAAAGTGTGCTGTCTGTGCAGCGAGCAGCGGAGACAGTGAGCTGTCTGTGTAGCGAGCAGCGGGGCCAGTGAGCTGTCCATGTAGTGAGCAGCGGGGCCAGTGAGCTGTCTGTGTAGCAAGCAGCGAGGCCAATGAGCTGTCCGTGTAGTGAACATTGGAGACAGTGAGCTATCTGTGTAGCAAGTAGCGGGGATAGCGAGGTGTTTGCGTAGCGATCAGCGGGGACTTGATCTGGCGGGGTAGTGAGCAGCGGGGATAGTGAGCTGTCGATGTTGCGAGGAGCGGAGACATCGAGCTGCCGAGGTTGCGAGCAGTGGGGACAGTGAGCTGTTGGGGTAGCGAGCAGCGGGGACTGTGAGCTGTCGGTGTAGCGAGCAGCGGGTACAGCGAGCTGTCGAGGTTGCGAGCTGCGGGGAGATTGAGCTGGCCATGTAGGGATCAGCGGGGACAGTGAACTGTCCGTGTAGCGATCAGCGCGGACTGTGAGCTCTCGGGGTAGCGAGCAGCGGGGAGAGGCGAGCTGTCCGCGTAGCGATCAGCGGGGACTGTGAGCTGGCGGGTTTGTGAGCAGCGGGGACATCGAGCTGCCAAGGTTACGAGCAGTGGGGACATTGACCTGTCAGGGTAGCGAGCAGTGGGGACAGTGAACTGTCGGTGTAGCGAGCAGCGGGGCCAGTCAGCTGACGGGGTAGCGAGCATAGGGCCAGTGAGCTGACGGGGTAGTGAGCAGCGGGGACAGTGAGCTGTCGACGTTGCGAGCAGCAGGGACATCGAGCAGCTGAGGTTGCGAGCAGTGGTGTCAGTGAGCTGTCAGGGTAGCGAGCAGTGGGGACAGTGAGCTGTCGGGGTAGCGAGCAGCGGGGCCAGTGAGCTGTCAGGGTAGCGAGCAGCGGGGACTGTGAGCTGTCGGGGTAGCGAGCAGCGGGGACTGTGAGCTGTCGGGGTAGCGAGCAGTGGGGTCAGCAAGCTGTCGGGCTAGTGAGCAGCGGGGACTGTGAGCTGTCGGGGTAGCGAGCAGCGGGGACTGTGAGCTGTCGGGGTAGCGAGCAGTGGGGTCAGCAAGCTGTCGGGCTAGTGAGCAGCGGGGACTGTGAGCTGTCGGGGTAGCGAGCAGCGGGGACTGTGTGCTGTCATGGTAGCGAGCAGCGGGGACTGTGATCTGTCGGGGTAGCGAGCAGCGGGTCAGTGAGCTGTCCATGTAGCGAGCAGCAGGGACAGCGAGCTGTCACACTAGCGAGCAGCGAGGACAGTGAGCTGTCGGCGTAGTGTGCATCGGGGATAACGAGCTGTCGAGGTTGCAAGCTGCGGGGACAGTGAGCTGTCCGTGTAGCGATCAGCGGGGCCAGTGAGCTGTCCGTATAGCGAGCAGCGGGGCCAGTGAGCTGTCCATGTAGCGAGTAGCGGGGCCAGTGAGCTGTCCATGTAGCGAGCAGCGGAGAAAGTGAGCTGTCTGTGTAGCGAGCAGCGGAGACAGTGAGCTGTCTGTGTAGCGAGCAGTGGAGACAGTGAGCTGTCTGTGTAGCGAGCAGCGGGGCCAGTGAGCTGTCCATGTAGTGAGCAGCGGGGCCAGTGAGCTGTCTGTGTAGCGAGCAGCGAGGCCAATGAGCTGTCCGTGTAGCGAACAGCGGAGACAGTGACCTATCTGTGTAGCGAGCAGCTAGGACAGTGAGCCATCGGATTAGTGAGCAGCGGGGACAGTGAGCTGTCGGGGTAGCGAGCAGCGGGGACCATGATCTGTCGCGGTAGCAAGCAGCCGGGATAGTGAGCTGTCCATGTAGCGAGCAGCGGGAACAGCGTGCTGTCGTGGTAGCAAGCAGCGGGGACAGTGAGCTTTCGGGGTAGCAAGCAGCGCTGACAGTGAGTTGTCCGTGCAGCAAGCAGTGGAGACAGCAAGCTGTCCATCTAGCGAGCAGCGAGGACAGTGAGCTGTCGGTGTAGCGAGCAGCGGGGATAGTGAGCTGACGTGGTAGCGAGCAGCGGGGACAGCAAGCTGTCGAGGTTGCGAACTGCGGGGACAGTGAACTGTCCGTGTAGCGATCAGCGGGGACTGTGAGCTCTCGGGGTAGCAAGCAGCGGGGATAGCGAGCTGTCCGCGTAGCGATCAGCGGGGATTGTGAGCTGGCGGGTTTGTGAGCAGTGGGAACAGTGAGCTGATGGCGTAGCGAGCAGTGGGGACAGCCAGCTGTCGATGTTGCGAGCAGCGGGGACATCGATCTGCCGAGGTTTTGAGCAGTTGGGACAGTGAGCTGTCGGGGTAACGAGCAGTGGGGACAGTGAGCTGTCGGAGTAGCGAGCAGTGGGGACAGCCAGCTGTCAGGGTAGCGAGCAGAGGGGACAGCGAGCTGTCGGGGTAACGAGCAGTGGGGACAGCCAGCTGTCGGGGTAGCGAGCAGCGGGGACTGTGAGCTGTCGGTGTAGCGAGCGGTGGGGCCAGTGTGCTGATGGTGTAGCGAGCAGTGGGTACAGCAAGCTGTCGAGGTTGCGAGCTGTGGGGACAGTGAGCTGTCGGTGTAGCGAGCAGAGGGGCCAGTGAGCTGACGGGGTAGCAAGCAGCGGGGACAGCGATCTGTCGAGGTTGCGAGCTGCGGGGACAGTGAGCTGTCTGTGTAGGGATCGCGGGGACAGTGAACTGTCCGTGTAGCGAACAGCGGGGACTGTGAGCTCTCGGGGTAGCGAGCAGCGGGGACATTGAGCTGCTGAGGTTGCGAGCAGTAGGGACAGTGAGCTGTTGGGGTAGCGAGCAGTGGGGACAGTGAGCAGTCGGGGTAGCAAGCAGTGGGGACAGCGAGCTGTCGAGGTAGCGAGCAGTGGGGACAGCGAGCTGTCGGGGTAGCGAGCAGTGGGGACTGTGATCTGTCGGGGTAGCAAGCAGTGGGGACTGTGAGCTGTCGAGGTTGCGAGTAGCGAGGACAGTGAGCTGTTGGTGTAGTGAGCAGCGGGGACAGCGAGCTGTCGAGGTTGCGAGCAGTGGGGACAGTGAGCTGTTGGTGTAGCGAGCAGCGCGGACAGCGAGCTGACGGGGTAGCGAGCAGCGTGGACAGCGAGCTGTCGAGGTTGCAAGCTGTGAGGACAGTGAGCTGTCCGTGTATGGATCAGCGGGGTCAGTGAACTGTCCGTGTACCGATCAGCGGGGACTGAGATCTCTCGGGGTAGCGAGCAGCGCGGATAGCGAGCTGTCCATGTAGCGATCAGCGGGGACTGTGAGGTGGCAGGTTTGTGAGCAGCGGTGACAGTGAGCTGTCGATGTTGCGAGCAGCGGGGACATCAAGCTACCGAGGTTGTGAGCAGTGGGGACAGTGAGCTGTCGGGGTAACGAGCAGCGGGGACCGTGAGCTGTCGGGGTTGCGAGCAGTGGGGACAGCGAGCTGTCGGGTTAGCGAGCAGCGGGGACTGTGAGCTGTCGGTGTAGCGAGCACCATGGCCAGTGACATGACGGGGTAGTGAGCAGCGGGGACAGCGAGCTGTCGAGGTTGCGAGCAGCGGGGACTGTGAGCTGTCGGTGTAGGGATCAGCGGGGACAGTGAACTGTCCATGTAGCGATCAGCAGGAACTGTGAGCTCTCGGGGTAGCGAGCAGCGGGGATAGCGAGCTGTCTGTGTAGCGATCAGCGGGGACTGTGAGCTGGCGGGGTAGTGAGCAGCGGGGACAGTGAGCTGTCAATGTTGCGAGCAGTGGGGACATCGAGCTGCCGAGGTTGCGAGCAGTGGGGACAGTGAGCTGTCAGGGTAGCGAGCAGTGGAGACAGTGAGCTGTCGGGGTAGCGAGCAGTGGGGACAGCGAGCTGTCGGGCTAGCGAGCAGTGGGGACAGTGAGCTGAGCGTGTAGCGAGCAGCGGATACAGCGAGCTGAGCGTGTAGCGAGCAGCGGAGACAGCGAGCTGTCGGGGTAGCGAGCAGCAGGGACATTGAGCTGTCCATGTAGCGAGCAGCGGAGCCAGTGAGCTGTCTGTGTAGCGCGCAGTGGGGCCAGTGAGCTGTCCATGTAGCGAGCGGTGGGGCCAGTGAGCTGTCTGTGTAGCGAGCAACGGGGCCAGTGAGCTGTTGAGGTTGCGAGCAGCGGGAACAGTGAGCTGTTGGGGTAGCGAGCAGCGGGGACGGTGAGCTGTCGGGGTAGCGAGCAGTGGGGACAGTGAGCTGTCGGGGTAGCGAGCAGCGGGGACAGTGAGCTGTCAGGGTAGCGAGCAGCGGGGACTGTGACCTGTCGGGGTAGCGAGCAACGGGGCCAGTGAGCTGTTGAGGTTGCGAGCAGCGGGAACAGTGAGCTGTCGGGGTAGCGAGCAGCGGGGACAGTGAGCTGTCGGGATAGCGAGCACCGGGGACAGTGAGCTGTTGAGGTTGCGAGCAGCGGGAACAGTGAGCTGTCGGGGTAGCGAGCAGCGGTGACAGTGAGCTGTCAGTGTAGAGAGCAGCTCGGATGGCGAGCCGTCGAGGTTGCAAGCAGCAGGGAATGTGAGCTCTCGGGTTAGTGAGCAGCGGGGACAGTGAGCTGTCGAGGTTGCGAGCAGCAGGGACAGCGAACTGCTGGGGTAGCGAGCAGCGCGGACAGTGAACTGTCCGTGTAGCGAGCAGCGGGGACAGTGAGCTGTCAGGGGTAGCGAGCTGTCGGAGTAATGAGCTTTAAACAGCTTTCCCAGATTTTCAGTCTTACTGAGGAATCTCTTCTTGTTCGCCCTGACTAGACAATCCATGCTCCATTGTCTTTGTTGCTTTCTCAACTACCTCTGTACTGGTGCTGCTTGTAGTTATTCCTTCCAGGAAATCTAATGGAATGTCACACTTGTCTTGTCTTGTGCCAACCTCACACATTCACTGTAGCTCATCTGCATCTGCTTTGTGACATCCATTATCCAACCGCGCCTAGATCAACTCCTCTTTCTGCTGCCCTCCACTTTGTCATCTAGTAGCAGTCTCTGTAGCTTTTCAGATCTGATCAAATGACCAAAATACTAATGTTTTCTTTTCTGGGTCTCACTTTGTAACTATCCCAACCACTTCTTAATTATTTACCCAACAGATCCAGTGGAATTCTCTCCTAACCCTCAATCCTGCCCCAGGGTTAGTGGGAAAGTGGTGGATAATGTCGGGATTCCAACCTGATGTCAATTTCAGGGACATTTCCGCCTGCATGCATCGGAACCCACCTTCACTGGGCTGGGAAATTTCTGTCTGTTAAGTTAAATGTAAAGAACTTGATAAGCTTTTAAAATGATGAATAGGCTATAAAAGATTTGTTAGGCTTGCATCAAAGTAGTTACAATGTATCAGATCTTAATAAATCAGTACATTGATGGATAGAGACGTTAACGTTAATTTACTGCATTAAAAACCAAATTATTGTCCTTATAAAGGAGCCTTACTATCAGAAGTTTAGGGCAGAACTTTGCCCTTGATGGGCGGGCGGGCCCGACCAACTCGGCGGTGGGTGGGCAGCCGATCATCACCGCCGAAACGGGCCCCGTCGCCATTTTAAGCGGGCGGGCCAATTAATGCCCGCTCAGCGTGTCACCCGATGGGAAGCACTATGCGCTTCCTGTGCGGGCGGGAGGGGGAGGGATTCCTCAACAGCCAGAGTAAGCTTTTTCACACATGCGCACGAAAGAGTGCACATCTCCCTGAGGCTAAGTGCTGCCTCAGGGAGAGCACTGAGACTCTGTGAAACACTAAAAATAGCAAAATAAAAAAATCACTAACATGTCCCCTCAAGTGAAAATGTCTCACGAGATGGGACATGTTAGTGAAGAACACAAACACTTTATTAAAAGTTTTAAACCCTATATCAGACCTCATCCCGCTACTGAATGAGGTTTGTAAAAGAATCACTTACCCATCTGCCTGTTGGGCCCGTGCGCCGACCCGAAGTTCACACGGGCCCCTCAAAATCCTGGTCAGTTGGAGAGTTAATGGCCTTAACAAGGCCTTTAATTAATGGCGGGCGCGCGTCCCACTGCACAGCACGCCCGCCAACCGAAACATCGTGATGCTGCGTGCTGACGTCAGGACACTCACGCGACATTTTAAGCGCTGGCGTGTGGACTCTGCCACCCGCACGCCAGCCAGAAGATTCTGCCCTTAAAATGAGAATCCTGTGTTTAGTCATGATGAAAAACTATGCTCCTCTATCTAGCTACTGAAGTATCCTAATTGTATCCTAAAAATGTGGCATTGTGCTGTCAAACATACAACAATTATTGTTGTCTGATCAGTCCATTTCCCAGGCATGTTTTACCTGGCATTTTTGAAACAAAGTAAAGGTGGTTTGCAGGGAGACTCTACCTGCAACGTGTGGAGCTCCCTGTATCTTTTGCTTCTTATTCAGATTTGTTCATGTCTTTTTGAGTCTGCATATCATCTGGCTTTTGGCAATTCCACAAGATTGTGTCTGCCACATTATGTGGCAGTTATCTGATCTAAAAACTATTGATCCTATTCTTCATTATTTCCAATCAGCACTGGGATTTTCCAGTTTGAGATAAATTTTCAAGCAGGTTGCAAAAGCAACACTAATGCAGATTCTGACAAAGCCACTAATGCCTCACCTCACTCATACTGTTTGACCACTTCACAGAATCTTAACGGCACAGGAGGCCATTTGGCCCATTATGTCTACACTGGCTCTCCAAATGAGATTTATGACCTAGTACCATTGCCCTGCCTTTTCCCCGTACCCCTGCACATTGTTACTATTCAAGTAATCATCTAATGCCCTCTTGAATGCCTCAGTTGAACCTGCCTCCACCAGGCTTCCAGGGAATGCATTCCAGACTCGAGCCACACGTTGTGTGAAAAAGTTTTTTCTCACGTCACATTTGCTTCTTTTGCAAATCACTTTAAATCTGTGCCCCCTCATTCTTGATTCTTTTACGAGCGGGAACAGCTTCTCCCTATCTACTCCGTCCAGCCCCCCACCTTGTAGTTTTGAACACCTTCATCAGATCTCCCCACAGCCTTCTTCTGTCCAAGGAGAACCGTCCCAACCTTTCCAATCTATCCTGCTAGCTGAAGTTTCTCATGCCTGGAACCACTCTTGTAAACCTCTTCTGCACTCTCTCTAGTATGTTCACATCCTCCCTATAGTATGGTGCCCAGAACTGTACACAATATTCAATCTGAGGTCAAACAAGTGTTGTACATAAATTCAGCATAACCTCTTTGGTCTTGTACTCTATGCCCCTTCAGAGCAGAAGAAACACTGAACCACAGATAATTAAAAAATGTTTCTCACAGGTTGTTGAGGTCAAGAGTTGTCATCAAACTTAGTTTTGTTTAAACTAGTACATACAAAATGACTTTATGTTACTGCTGAGAAGAAGAATTTCCTCTCTGGTGCTCAGTAGCAGTTCTAATGAACTGACTACAATGTGCCGAGAACTCATCTCATAGAGAGGGATTTGGGGGTGCGGGGGGGTGGGGGGGTGGTTGTTGATTTAGGCTTGGTGGCACCCATTTTCCAGGAGCCATCCGTGCAGCTTCCTCAGGCCTGGAAATGGTGGAGAGCAAGTGCACACTTATGACACCTGCCATTTTGAGGTCTTAGGCATCTTCCATTACCTGTGCTGGAAACAGGCATTAATTTTTTTTAATTCATTCATGGATGTGGGTGTCACTGGCAATTCAGTATTTATTGCCCTTAAGAAGGTGGTGGTAAGCTGCTTTCTTGAACCACTGCTGTCCCTGTGGTGTAGGTACACCCATAGTACTGTTGGGGAGCAAGTTCCAGGATTTTGACCCAGCAGTGAAGGAACGGCAATATATTTCCAAGTCAGGATGGTGAGCGTCTCAGGGAGGATCTTCCAGGTGGTGGCGTTCCTATGTATCTGCTGCTCTTGTCCTTCCAGATGGTAGCGGTCATGGGTTTGGAAGGTGCTGTCGAAGGAGTCTTGGTAAGTTTCTGCAGTGTATCATGTAAATGGTACACTCTGCTGCCACTGTTCATCAGTGGTGGAGGGAGTGAATGTTTGTGGAATGGGTGCCAATCAACTGGGCTGCTTTGTCCTGGATGGTGTCAAGCTTCTTGAGTGTTGTTGGAGCTGCACTCATCCAGGAAAGTGGAGAGTATTCCATCACACTCCTGACTTTTTTTTTTATAGGTGGTGGACAGGCTTTGGGGAGCCAGGAGGTGAGTTACTCGCCACAGGATTCCTAGCCCCTGACCTGCTCTTGTAGTCACAGTATTTATATGGCTCGTCCAATTCATTTTCTGGTCAATGGCAACCCTCAAGATGTTGATAGTGGGGGATTCAGCAATGGTAATGCCATTGAATGTCAAGTGGCAATGGTTAGATTCTCTCTTGTTGGAGATGGTCATTGCCTGGCAAATGTGGCACAGATGTTACTTGCCACTTGTCAGCCCAAGCCTGGATATTGTCCAGGTTTTGCTGCATTGAAACATGGACTGCCTAAGTAACTGAGTCACAGCAAATGGTGCTGAACATTGTGCAATCACCAGCGAACATCCCCACTTCTGACCTTATGATGGAAGGTCAGTGATGAAGCCGTGAAGATAGTTGGGCCTAGGATACTACCCCAAGGAACTCCTGAGGTTATGTCCTAGAATTGAGATGACTGACCTCCAACAACCACAACCATCTTCCTTTCTGGTAAGCGTGACTCCAACCAGTGGAGAGTATTTCCTCCGATTCCCATTGACTCAGGTTTTGCTAAGGCTCCTTGATGCCGCATGTCAAATACTGCCTTGATGTCAAGGGCAGTCACTCTCATCTCACCTCTGGAGTTCTGCTCTTTTGTCCATGTTTAAACCAAGGCTGTGTTTGAGGTTCGAAGCTGAGTGGCCCTGATGGAACCCAAACTGGGCATCAGTGAGCAGATTATTGCTAAGCATGTACTGCTTGATAGCACTGTTGAAGACCCCTTCCATTACTTTACTGATGACCAAGAGCAGACTAATGGGGCGGTAATTGGCTGGGTTTGATTTGTCCTGCTTTTTATGTACAGGACATACCTGGGCAATTTTCCACATAGCCGGGTAGATGCCAGCATTGTAGCTATACTGGAACAGCTTGGCTAGGGGCACGGCAAGTCTTCAGTAATATTGCCGGAATATTTTCAGGTCCTATAACCTTTGCAGTATCCAGTGCCTTCAGCTGTTCCTTGATATCACGTGGAGTGAATCGAATTAGCTGAAGACAGGCATCTGTTATGTTGAGTACCTCAGGAGGAGGCTGAGATGGGTCATTCACTTGGCACTTCTGGCTGAAGATTGTTGCAGATGCAAATAATGGGTATAACACTTACTTTAGATCTCCACTGCAACATTACACATTGTAAAAATAAAAAAAGTAAGTATTCATCACCATCACCCTCCCAACTGCCATTACTCCCAGTCCTGAGACCCCTGATCTCTGAATTCCACTGCTGGCCCCAACTTTCACTGACCTTCCCCATCCATCACCAACCTCTAGGACTGCCCCCACCGACCTTCCTACCATATGCCCAGTCACCAATATCTCCACAGCCCCTACTGTATTCCTTCTGAGCCTTTTGATCCACCCCTGGCCTCTAGGATCCCAACCCTGAAGATCTAACATGTTACCTGCACCCTATCCACAAAAAGCCGAACAATTTTCACCCAGCCAAATACAGCTCTTACAGCTTACTCAATATCCATCTTCTCCACCATTTTAACTGCCAAAAACGAGTGGGTTTGGATCAATTGGAGGTTAAAATCTTAAAAATCCGAAGCAGAAACCCTCCTTGAAATTGCCCACTTTTGCTTTTCATGGAGACAGCACAAGGGGGAAGCAACCAAACTGTGCAAGTTCATCATAAAGGAGGCAGTGTGTTTCCATTTTTACGGTGTTTCTATTTTTGTCGACCAGGCATCTCAAGCCATGGGTGAAAGGATTGAGAGGGGCCGGATCCATCAGCTAAGTACCTTTACATCACCATCTGTGGGCCCGGAGTGTTTTCTGCAAGCTCCACTGCTAACATGTAAACTATAGTACACCCCTACCACCTGCATGATCCCCCTGTCACCCTCCCATCAGGATACTCCTGTGGTCTTCCCTGAACAACACCCCTTAGCAATCACAGGTGGAAGAATTTTCTCCCCCATACCCCAGTTGCACCCCTACCCCAATCACATCTTTCCAACTGCCCTGGGATTTCTCCCCCAACAACAATAAAACTTAACTGCCTTGCAACTGTGGACTTTTATGGAGCCATTCTAACCTGACTGGCAAACAAGCCCGTCAATCAGGCTGTCGCTCAGGCTGGGCTCTGGGTAGAGAACTTGCTTACAAAAAAAACCCACACACTCTGTGACATTTTAACTCAATGGTGTTTGGGGAAACTTAGAGTTTCCACCATAACTGCTCCTCCCTCCTCTGAAATCCCTCTGCAATGAATATCACAGTAAATGGTGTAAACACAATGGCTATCTATAGGATGCATTGCAACAACTCTCAATTTTGAATTCAACAGCGTCACGTAGCCACAGGATCTCTACTATGGGGACAGTATTCCTAACACCTCCCTAGATTTTGACAAAAAGTGCTCAAGGAACAGGTGAAAGGTCCTTTCCATATGTGAATTGGGCCAATGCTTTTATCAGCTGCCAAAGACATGTAAAAACAGTGTGGACCAACATGACAGCCATTATGCGAGAGACATATTGTGGGTGTTCGGTCTTGCACCCAGAAATTGTTATACTTTGTGCCCGAGTAATTGACGCATCCAAAAAATGGGTGCAATGCATTCCAACTTATTTATGTCTCTCATCAAAAGCAAATCATTTGGTATTTTTTGTCTCTGCATTCCAACACATCTTATTGACAATAGTGCTGACTTAAAGCTTATCCCAGTTGACAGGACACAATCTAGTTGTCTCCCTGTCACAACTATATACCAGACTGCCATAATCAGTTCTACGTTTCACATCAAGTCACACATCACAATAGACTAAAGTACGCTGGTAGTTTATTTTAATCCTTAGATGAACTTTGTGGACATTGCTTTCCTATGCCTGGAGGTATAACAGTAACGAGAACGCTTTGCTTAATTATACATAGTATTAGAAACACATCCTTTCTTTAGTTTTGTCAGCAGCAACAACTTGCATTAATATTGAGGTAGATTTTGAGAATTAACACACCCAACTTCTGAGCTTTACATAACAGAAGAGCATATCGGGAATTAGTGGAAAGAAAATATTGTTAACTTATGCAACTGAGTTTCCAATATATGTTTCCATCGTGCAAAGCTCTATTCTATTTCGTAAAAAAGCACCTCATATGACCTTTATCAGACCAAAGTATTTAGCACATGATTGACTATTTAAATGTTTATATGAAACATGCTGATATGCAACAAACTGTTAAGAGCATTCCATGAGTTTAGCACAAGAAAAGTGTCCTTAGAAAACATTTCATATGAACTGTTAAGCCAAGGTCTTGTCTGTCTCTTCAAGTGGACTTAAAAGGTCCTATGCCATTATTTCAGAAGGGCAAAGTGTTCTTCCGGTATCCTGCTTATTATCCCTCTCTCAACCAATGCCACTAATATTTATCTAATTTGTTGTTTGTGGGATCTTGCTGTGTGCAAATTGACTGCCATATTTGCCTACATTACAACAGCAAATGCAATTTTATAAGTAATTAATTGGAGATAAAGGGCAGAATAATATGCTTGGCATGCAGGCGCGAACCTGACACGCTCGAGCGTAAAGTAACGTGTTATGACGTCGGACAAGCATCCCGATGTCATTGCGCAGTCTTGCGATATTTCGTTTAGTGGGCATGCGCCAGCCGACAATTGAAAGGCCTATTAAGGCCATTAAGATAATTAAATTCAAATTTACACTGCCCGTCCAACCTAACGGTTGGCGGGCAGGCAAAAAGACCAAGTGGCCTTAACATTTTTTAGGAAACCTCATCCACAGGTGGAATGAGTTTTCCTAAAGCAAATAAACATCGAGTAAATATTTTATTTTTCAGAGTCACATGAGAGGACATGTTTTATGACAGTTTTATTTGCTTTTTTTTTTAAACAGCGCTTCATCTCCCTGAGGCACGGAGCTGCCTCAGGGAGACTGCAGCGCTCACTCGCGCGCATGCGCAAAGTTCACACTAGGCCCGCTCACTCTCCTCCCCACTCTCCCCCGCAGAGGCAGCGCTGAGCACTGCCGCTCGTGTTCCACACTGGGCGGGTCTCAATTGGCCCACCCACTTGAAATCGCAGTGCAGAGCCGATTGCGGTCAGTTTCCTGACCGCCCTTGCCCACCCCCGCCGAACACCCCTGCCAAAGGCAAAATCCTGCCCAAAGTGTTTTGAGATGCCCTGAAAATATGAAGTGCTACATACATACAAGCTTCTCTCATTTTCCTAGTCTGCTTATTAAAAGTGATGGGTGTCATTAAAAGCACTGATTCTATACTTAACTGTGCAAATTCAAATATATGGGAATTAACGGAAAGACACTCATCAGAGTCTTATAAAGTCCAGAACTGACAATATCTTGCTAAAGTATAAGAGTCATTCTGTTTAGACAGCGTACTGCACAACTTCTTTATTGCCTAAATTTTGCGCTCCAGTGCCAGTGGGTTTGAAAGCAGGAGGTAAGCATAAAATTCCTCAGATGGGCTTCCCACTGGGTTCCCGCCCACCCCAACCTCTCTGCAATTTTATGCTGGGACAGGCAAGGCCTCAAACTTGCCCGCCCTTGCCACAAGTGATACCCTTAAGTGGCCAATTATCGACTATCCAAGGGCCTTTTCCCACCCAGCCTCAATGTTTAGGCTGCTGGCAGAACTTCCCAGGTATGGGGGGGATGCTGAAAATAATCGGGTTCAGGTCTCAGGCAAGTAGGGGTTGGGAGAGGGACGCTTCCATCAGAAGCCCCCTTTTAACTTCAGGTAACTTCAGTTACCGGACCTTAAATTGGGGAGACACACTCAAAGTCCAGTAACTGCAGGGCCTCCCTCCCCCTTCCCCCACCAGCTCCTCCCCGAACATGCCAATCCTCCACTGTCCAGCCCCCGAAACTTCTCCTACCCTCCCTGCCCTGAGACCCCCAAAACTTACCTCTTCCTGGATCCTGGGACTTAGGCTCCAGGGACTGTATGCAGTCCAAGTCCTGTCCACTGCAGCTTTGGGTGCTGCAGGCCAAGCAGATTGACTGGCAGCGCTCTAAGGCGAGACTTCCTCCTGAACGAGAGGTGCAAGTACCACCTGCAGCCAATTAAGACTCACTGAAGTGTGAAATCACTGTGGGGCAGACTGTGCCGGCGGGAATGTGTTCCCTGCCAACTCTTCAGATGGCAGGATGGGAACCCCCGCCATCCTAAAAATCTGGCCTATGTCTTTTAGCATGATGGAATGCAATGGTGTGATATTTTAATATGGATTGCATGGTAGGACATTAATGCACCCACTTCAGTCCAACCTATCTCCCTCTGTACTGCTTTCAACTTCTGCACTGCAAGCCCCGATGGTATCTTCAAGGGGAGACACAACTATAAAATGAAAGATTTTGTCACTTGCTCATCACAGGAACAGTTTCTACTGTGAATCATTTTCAACCCAGGTCCTACACCTGTGATTAACTGCATGAGTATCCTGGGGTAAAATTTCTGGGCAAGTTCAGGATGTCCACCCCAAGTCTATAATGGCAGGGTCAGCGTCGGAGGCATCTGCTCAGGATTCCGAGCAGCAAAGCTCTGCTCATTGGAAGTTTGAAAGTTGCTGCATGTGTGCATGTCAGGACTTCCTCATTGTCCTGACATAAAGCAATGGTGAATGCAAATACTATTGAAAGATCTGGAAAATTGCTTCCCAACATCCTACCCCCAACCCCATTATCCCTTAGTATTACACAGGCATTCCTTAACCTTTAGGGTGCAAATAACAGCAAAGACATCATATGGCATCATAACCTGTCTGCTAGTGTTTTGGAGGTGTAGTCCTGGAAGTGGCTTTCATTGCCTGGAGCCAGTCGAATATCTTCCTTAACAGTGCTGCTCCCTTGCCCTGCCTGTTTGCGGTGCCAGTGATGGCATATTTTGACTTGCTTCTGCAGATGGCTCATTGTGTATTTTTTTAGAATAAAAGCTCTGAGCTGGACTTCCCTTGAGGGGTATAATGAAACAGATTAGAAGTGACTTCCCTATGTTTTGCAAATAAATCAGGATCTAATTGCTGGTTTTATTGCAAATATGTTCCTCAACATAAATGGGCAAAATACATGAGATACCAAAGCAGTGAATGTAATAAATTCTGAATCTTCACCAGCTTTTGCATTGTCTTTTCTGATTTAATGCAATTGCATTGTGTATAATTTTTAGATCTTATAAGAAAGTGCCTTACTAGAAGTTAATCTGTTAAACTGCAACAAATAAAACTGCCTGTTTCAACATTCCTTGGAGCCAAGAGCTGTGGTTGTGAGTGGTCAAGCTAGTCATTATGACTGAGTGACATGTTAATAACCTACACACCACTGATAAGCTTTATTTACTAATACAAAGGTACAATGTGCCCTATCTACGTACAGCAGAGCTTTTATTAATTCTGAAGCTTCTTGGCTATTTTAAATGGAATTCTACAAAAGTTTAACAACAATCTTAATGTTTTCTAACTTTGCTATTGTAGCACCCGATTAGTCAATAAGGCAGGTTTTTACCTTGGGCTTCAGGACCCTGATGCCCGGAGCAAATGGAGGCATGAGACTGCACTTACTGGCAGCGGGATTAACTCAGCAATCTCCCAGCGGTGGCCTCCAAATTGGTCACCTCCGGGCTTGCTGCCCAATTAAGGATGGTGGGTGTGAGGTAGATCCTGCCAGCCCAATCAGAGGGCTGGCAGTTCTGAAGCCTCGGCAGCCCCACCAAGAGAGCTGGTCACTAAGGCAGAGCAGGGATCGAGAGGGCACTTGAACGTGGATCAGAGGGGCCAAGCCGACAGACCCCTCCCCATAGATGGCCCTGTTGGGGTGGCGGGGTGACCTTCCCTGCCTCCTCTTTGGGTCCTGGAGCCTCTTTGTTTTTTTTAGAAACCATGGAGGTCAGTTACTGAAAGCATTCACAAGAGTTTGCCAGTATACTGTTAACGCAAAGCATAAAATGTTTATTAAATAAGAAAAAAATGAACTATAACACACTAGACAAAAAGGGTGGAAAGATTTCAATACAGATACCAGAAAATGATTCAGATTCACACTATTCCTTTTAGCCCAGCAATGCTTACAGATACAAAACACCAGTGAAGATTTACCAATGTCCCAACACTAAGTGTTCTTGCTTAGTTTCAAACAGTTTTCTTCTGGCGGACTGCTGATGCTTCACCTGGTGCTTTTCTTCAGCTGGTATCTCTCCCTGAGACACCCCAAAACCACAATCTACCTACACCACAGGGACTGCAGCAGTTCAAGAAGGCCGCTCACCACCACCTTCTCAAGGGTAATTAGGGATGGACAATAAATGCTAACCTAGCCAGCAACATCCATATCCTGTGAATGAATTTAAAAAATAGACAAAGAATGAATTCAACAATCATTAATTATCCTTTACTCAATCCTGGCAGGGTTTACAGTAAGCTGCTGTAACCATTTGAAATTAATTGTATAAATTACCTCACTTGCACCCAAGATATGTAACTCTTTTTCTCAGCTTTTAAATAAATAAAATGCTTGGTTCCATTGCACAGAACCTTGGAAAAGTACCACATAATGAAACTGAGCTGCAATCATGTGAGCCCTGAGTTAGAGTCAGGTGTTAACCCACATGGGGAAGGGAAGAGTCCTGGGGTTTGCCTGCAGTGGTAAATCAGAGTGCCATTGGTGAACACCTGGGAGTGGGCCATCCACTTTTGCTGCAGTTAAGGAGAGAACAAGAGAATGTCTTCAAATAAATTAATCTGAATGAATACTGACACAATTGTATCAACCAAGAAATTGGAGGTAGGGGCATAACTTGTGGTTTTAATTCACATGTGAGCTTAACACGTGAGTTCAAAAGACAAGGGTGAAGCATTTGAAACCATCTTTAGCCAGAAATACTGAGCGGATGATCCATCCCGCTGAACATCAAAGAGGAATGATTAGATCCTGTCTCGTTGAAAATGGCCATTGCCTGGCACTTGTGTGGTATGAATGCTACTTGCCACCTACAATTTCAAACTTTGTCGGTAGGTATTGCTGCCTGCAGGCATGGCCTACTTCAACATCAGAGGAGTTACGAATGGAACTGAACACTGTACAATCATCAGTGAATATTCCCATTTTGTTATGACAGAAATTTAGGTCATTGATGACCTTGCACACTACCCTAATGAATTCCTCAAGTGACTGAGATGACTGACCTCGAATAACCACTGCCCATCTTCCATTGTGCTAGGTACAGCTCCAACCGGTGGAGCGTTTTCCCCCTCATTCCCATTGACTTCACTTTATTCAGGACCCTTGGTGTTACACTCAATCAAATACTGCCTTGATATCACGGGCAGGCCCTTTTACCTCACCTCAGGAACTCAGCTGCTCTGCCCATGTTTGGACCAAGGCTGCAATGAGTTTTTAAATACATTCTTGGGATATGAACATTGCTGGTAAGGCCAGCATTTACCCATTACTAATTGACCTTGAGCAGATCTTGGTGAATTACCTTCTTGAACTGCTGAAGTCCATGTGGTGTAAATACACCCATGGTACTGCTAGGAAGGGCGTTCCAGGATTTTGACCCAGAGACAGTGAAGGAATGGTGATATAGTCCCAAGTCAGGACAGTGTGTGGAGGGGTATCTGGAGGTAGTGGTGTCTGGAGACCGGAGGTCCTGGCAGATCCCAAACTGAGCATTGCTGAGAAGGTTATTGATGAATAAATGCAGCTTGATAGGACAGTCAACTACACCTTCAATCACTTTCCTCTTGATTGAAAGTAGACTGATTGGGCAAGAATAGGCCAGATTGGATTTCTCCTGCTTTTTGTGGGCAGGATATACCTGGGCAATTTTCCACTTTTTTTTTTAATCGGAAGCAGTACCCTACAAACACCGACTTGGAAAAAAAAGAGGAAAAAGTAGGATTAAAATAGGGGGAAAGAGGAAAAAATAGGGTAAAGACTGGGGAAAATAATTAAAGCATAGCTCTTTTAAATCTTGCTCACTTGTTTCATTCTTGGTTTATTCCTTCAATTAAATCCAGTCATTATTGACAATATAAATATTGGATTATGAGGCTAAATTTCCTAACTTTGCTCATTTTAGAGAAAAATAAATGTGAGTCCTGACTAATGGTTTACTGTAATTTTAACATGCAAAACAGTAGATATAATGAGTGAGGAATTTTCATTCCCTATGTGGATATGCTTCTTCCTGTCATTTTATTACTTTAGTCAGAACCCTGTACAGTTGATTGTTGCTGCAGTTGTTTTAATTGACACATCCTATTGGTCTAGGTCTTCTTCAGTTCTCTGCCCGAAGGCAGGTCCAACCCACAGTGTCACAACCTCCACCACGTGTAGGGCAAAGAGGCAGGTCTCAAATCCAACCCAGCCAGTATGGGGATCAGATTCCTGATCAGCCATGTGATGGAAAGAAAATTGGAGCCTCTACCATCACACTTGTGCTGTTGGCACAAATCTGATCCACACTGGCTGTCCAGCCAAATGAGCCAATCAATTCCCCCAAGGAATCTGAGCTGCTGTGACAACATCATCCAATTTTAAATGCATGTTGTAGTCTGGAGCTATGGAGTGTGATGGTAGAGGCTCCAATTTTCTTCTCATCACATGGCTGATCAGGAATCTCTCCTGCTCTTACCGCCCCCCATTGGCCTTTGTTGGAAAGATTTCCAGGTTACTCAACCTGTTTTGCCGTGTTATGAATGTGTCTTCCTTGGCCATCAAGTCTATGAGGGAGAGTTGAGCCTGCAGCTTCTGGCTCTGAGTCAGAGATGCTACCCACAGCCTGGCTATGGGCATGGAAAGTTCTGGAAAAATAGTTTTCGGTACTATTGTTGGAATATTGTCAAGGCCCACAGCCTTTGCAGTATCCAGTGCCTTCAGCCATTTCTTACTATCACATGGAGTGAATCAAATTGGGTAAAGATTGTGATCTGTGATGCTGGGGACATCTGGAGGAGACCAAGATGGATCATCCATTCGGCACTTCTGGCTGAAGATTGTTGCGAATGTTTCAGCCTTATCTTTTGCACTGATGTACTGGGCTCCCCCATCAATGAGGATGGGGATATTTGTGGAGCCTCTTCCTCCAGTAAGTTGTTTAATTGTCCATCACCATTCATGACTGGATTTGGCAGGACCGCAGAGCTTAGATTGGATCCATTGGTTGTCAAACTACTTTGCTCTGTCTCTCACTTGCTGCTTATGTTGTTTGACACAAATAATCCTAGTGTTATAGCTTCACCAGGTTGACACCTCATTTTTAGGTATGCCTGGTGCTGCTCCTGGCATGCCCTCCTCCACTCTTCATTGAACCAGGGTTGATCCCCTGGCTTGATGGTAATGGTAGAGTGGGAGATATGCCAGGCCATGAGGTTACAGATTGCTTTTAAGTACAATTCTGCTGCTGCTGATGGCCCACAGCGCCTCATGGATGCCCAGTCTTGAGTTGTTTGACCTGTTCAAAACCTATCCCATTTAGCACGGTGGTAGTGCCACACAACACAATGGAGAGTATCCTCAACATGAAGAAAGGACTACATCTCCACGAGGACTGTGCAGTGGTCACTCCTACTGATACTGTCATGGACAGATGCATCTGCAGCAGGTAGGTTGATGAGGATGAGGTCAAGTATGTTTTTTCCCTCCTGTTGGTTCCCTTACCATCTGCTGCAGACCCAGTCTAGCAGCCATGTCCTTTAGGACATGGCCAGCTTGGTCTGGGGTGGTGCTACCGAGCCACACTTGGTGATGGACATTCAAGTCCCCCACCCAGACTACAATCTGTGTCCTTGCCACCCTCAGTGCTTCCTCCAAGTGGTGTTCAACATGGAGGAGTACTGATTCATCAGCTGAGGAGGGGGGTGTGGTAGGGGGGTGGGGGGATGTGGCGGTACATGGTAATCAGCAGAAGGTTTCCTTGCCCATGTTTGACCTGATGCCATGAGACTTTATGGGGGTCTTCAGCTGCCTAGACTCTAAGGTCTGGAATTCCTTCTGTAAACCTCTCCAGGTCTCTACCTCACTTCTGTCCTGTAAGACACTCCTTAGACAACCTCTATGACAAAGCTTTTGGTCAACTGCCCTGTTATCTCCTTACGTGGCTCAGTATCATATTTTGTTTTATAGCCCCTGAGAAGAATCTTGAGGTGTTTTATTAGGTTAAATGTGCTATATAGTTACAAGTTTTTGTTGTATGACCACTCCAAGCTCCTCCAGATTTTCTAGCTTTTGATTTTGTTTTTGTCTCGGAAGGGCTGTTTAAAAATCTTAGAGACACTGCACTATAATATTTGACAACAGACTCCATCTTTAAAGTTGGTTTGACATGAGTTTTTTTATTGGTTTCAATTATGACACAAAGGTAGGTAGGAAAGTATGCTGTGAAGATGACATAAGGAGGTTGCAGATAGATATGGATAAGCTGAGTAGTGGGCGAAAGTCTGGCAAATGGTGTATAATGTGGGAAACTGAAATTTTTCACTTTGGTTGGAAGAATAAAAAGCAGAATATTACTTAATCAAAGAACGACTGCAGAATTCCGAGGTGCAGCGGGATTAAGTGTTCTCGTGCATGAGTCACATAAAGTTAGGATGCAGGTACAGCAAGTAATTAAGAAGGCTAATGGAATGCTATCCTTTATTACAAGAGGATTTGAACATAAAAGTAAGTACATTATGCTTCAGTTCTACAGGGCATTGGTGAGACCGCATCTCAAATACTGTGTGCAGTTTTGGTGTCCTTATTTAAAGAAGGATGTAAATGCTTGCAGGTGGTTCAGAGGAGGTTTACTAGATTAATACCTGGAATGAGTGGGTTGTCTTATGAGGAAGGATTGGACAGACTGGGTTTGTTTCCACTGGAGTTTAGAAGAGTGAGGGGTGATTTGATTAAAGTATACAAGATCCTGTACGGCCTTGACAAGGTGATGTGGAAAGGATGTTTCCTCTAGTGGGTAAGTCCAGAACTAGGATGCACTGTCTTAAATTAGGAGTCACCCTTTTAGGAAAGAGAGGAGGAGAAATGTTTTCTCTCAGAGGGTTGTGCGACTTTGGAACTCTCTGTCTCAGAAGGCGGTGAAGGCGGAGTCATTAAATATTTTTAAGGCAGAGGTAGATAGATTCATGTTAGGCAAGGGAATCAAAGGTTATCAGGGGTAGATAGCAATATGGAATTCGAAACACAGACAGATCAAGCATGGTCTTATTGAATGGTGGAGCAGGCTCGAGGGGCCGAATGGCCTGCCTCTGCTCCTATTTCTTATGTTCATATAATTACTGGTTTTGATGTTGAGATGATTCAAAGGGACTTGCCACTAGAGGACAGCAGATATGTTCTGTAAAACACAACCTAAATACAGTCCATACTTTTAGAAATAAAAGGTACACAAACTCAGCATGGTCTTTAGTTTAACTCTCTTAATATGGCCAGTCTAGGCATGCAGAGCTGTACTGGGTATCAAATGGCAGACAGCTTTCTCCTTTCTAAGGGAGCAATGTTCGACTGGGGAGGTGTGGTTCTCGATCGGTGCTGGGGTCTTTCTTTCTGATCCATGTGATCATCCAGAAAGACATTACAAGTGCCTCAGATGTGCAGATAATCCTAACTTGGAGGGGGTGGTTGGGGTTCATGGGGACAGTTAAGCCTAATGTGGCAGCCAAAGAATTCTAACAGGACCTGGTCAAAAATTGCAAGTCAACAGTATTATGGCAAAAAAAACCCCTCAAAATACACAATGGATGAAAGAATAGGAGATTCTTTTTCTTTTCGATCCACCGTCACTATCCTGAGAAGCTGTCGAACTGTTTTCGACAGTATTGGCACTGTACATCAAGTTGTGACCTAGCAGGAGAGATTTCAAAAACTTTGGGTGGAATAATACGGAGAGGGTGATGGACAGGATTTCCCAGTTCCATTGCAGCAGGGACAAGGCATGAAAATACGCTGAGCCATTCAAACACCCATTCAGTTCAGTGGAACCGGAAGATCCCATTGGAGGGAGGGCTGAGAAATTCCAGCCAAAGTTGGCATGCCGCTGACATGCTCCACACCGATCCGCCCCGGGTCGCTGGGCGGAGTAACGAGGGCTGACTGGGAATTCCACCCCTCACTATAAACAGAATGCTAAATAGATATTTATACCACTTCATTTTTTAAAAAGATAAATATGGTTTATTTAAATCAGTAAGCACTAATATGGGGTTCCCACTCTCCAGGGGCTTTAATTTTCCATGCTCTTTGATTTAAACCTTGATTTGTTGATTTTCCACCTAAGGCAGACAGATAATCAGTGCTGTTTTACTGACCAGTATCCCACAGTTCTGTGTTTACAATTGAGTGTGTTAGGCATTACACTCTTTGTCATGGAATCACATTTCTCCCTCCACTAAGTATACATTTTTCCAGTATATGCTACAATCAAGCCTGTTTTATTACCTGCAAAGCTAGAGAGGGTGAGATGGAGAAAGGGGGGGAAGAAGAGTTACCTGGGATGGAATTTTCTGTGCCCCCTGGCATTGGCCATGTCCAGTGGCATGAGCGAGCAATATGACGAGAAGGCCAAAATCAGCTTCATGATGTCGTGAAACCAGTTTGCAATCGTTCACTCAGCCCATCTATGGCTGCACACCGACATGTTTCACAGCAGCACTTCAGTGACATGCATCTGGCAAGCTGCACTTCGTTTGGGACTTTAAGGTTTGTTTGCCCAGCTTGCTTTGGGCAGCATTCGCTGTCATCAGTGCCTGGCTTCACAGACAGCACCACATCACTTTTAGGGGTGCTCATGGGCAGGTCTCTGCCTACCAGACTAACTGTAAGGTGGGGGTGGATTGGTATGGCTGCAGGACTTAGGGCTTGCTTGGGGAAGGGGGGTATCCCAGGGTGTGTGCGGGGGCATATGTTGATCTGTGCAAGTGGCCTCAAGATGGTTAGGTCTGAGGAGGCAGCCTCCAGAGGAGATGTGGCCAAATGGAAATGTGAGGGTGTGTGTGAGAATGTGAATGATGATGTCCCTTATGCTGGCAGTAAGTGAGAGTTCAGTGAATGTGTGATGGGCTTGAGTGTGTGAGTTTAGAGTGATGAGATGGTTGCCTCACCGTAGCTGCACAGGTGAGATCATTCATCCTCTACCTGCATTGGATGGCCAACCTCTTCTGTGCGGCATTGGCACTGATCACCACTGCCATCACCTACCAAGACAGAGGGATAATATTGCTACCCCTCCTGCGGCCAGAGTGGGGGTAGAGGATATCATAGCAGGTCTCCACAGCATCCAAAGGGCGCCACTGAGACTGGGGACTGCAGTCTTTTTGCCTTTTGGGGCCATCCTGTTTTTCGTGTGGCAGTCTCGGGCTGGAAGCAGTGAGAGGTGTGTGCGGGGCTGCACTTTCAATGTGATGCCCAGTGTGATGAAGCAGCGAGGTGATGGTGTGGTGGGCGAATGAGAGCCCGCCTGCAATGAAAACGGCATGTTTCTCAGGAATGCATAAGTAATGCGGTGGGTTTGGCACGGTATGGCATGAGAAGCCGTCACGGCAGCTGGTGGGTGAAACGTCGTTTTACCCAACCACAACCACACTTAGTGCACACCCGGGATGATTCTGTCCATGTTTTTTACTTTGAAATCTTAAAATAACTTGACAGAAATAAAACAGAGGAAGCTGAAAGGGCCATCATATTGAGCTGGATTCCTGACAGAGCACCTATTTGAGGTTGCAGCTTGAGGAGATCGATCAGTGAGTTTTTGATGCAGACTGTATTTCAGTAAAAAGGTAAACTAATAGGATCTTTGACAACCACTTTATGCCTATGTCATTTGATCTCATTGCAACTGTAGCTAATGAATGTCTTGAGAATGCTCTCAATTCAGGTATAATTTATGTGGGGACAAGGATCTATGAAAAATGCAGGAACAAGTTGTTCTTTAAATTTTATCATTTCTAAACAAAAAAGAATTTGATGGGATAAATGTGCACTTTCCTAACTTTCTTGACAAGTTCAGCAAGAGTGAAGGAGTTTGAAGAAAGAACATAACCATTAGCATTGATCTACTGAGTCTTCCTGTCATTAAAGACTGAGAAAACTGATGATTTAAGCTGTGTTCCAATTTTTGCAATCAGAATCCCAACATTTGTTTCTTCGTGTCCTGCAAAAGGCTACACACAGGGAACAAATCACAAATCTAATAAAGATATGTCTTACGGTGATAAAGAATTTCCTTTTGGAAAATGTAGACTCCATATAAGAAGATAGGTTTGGTCAGATTGATATCCATAACAGCGACACGTATACTGCTTTTCTCATAATGTCAGTTTCACTTTATCAGAGAGGAGTTAAACGTAGTCTGGACTGGATTTCAGGAGATGTGTTAACAATGAGTACAAAGGAAGAGAGTTCACACACCATTGATTTTCTGCCTGGAGCTGCAAGTGCTTGTTTTAGCAATAACACAGTACAGAACTTATACAAGCTACACAAAAGATATCCTACATTTTAAAGAGCTCTGAATGAGCTCTATCTGAATTTCCACTTCTTAATGCTGTACTATTAGAGTTCCCACAGGAGAAGAGATATCAAACATTTAAATATGTATCCATCATGAAGGAATTGTCACAGAATCACGGAATTGTTACAGCGCAGAAGGAGGCCATTCGGCCCATCGTGTCTGCACCGGCTCTCCGAATGAGCAATTCCACTAATGCCATTCTTTCTCCTTCATCCTGTAACCGTGCACATTCTTCCTTTCCGGATAATTCCCTTTTGAGTGCTTCGATTGAACCTGCCTCCTCCACACTGTCAGGCAGCGCATTCCAGACCTTAACCACTCGCTACATAAAAATGTTTTTTCTCATATCACTTTTGTTTCTTTTGCCAATTACTTTAAATCTGTGCCCTCTCATTCTCGATCCTTTCACAAGTGGGAACAGGTTTTCTCTATTTACCCTGTCCGGGCCCCTGATGATTTTGAATACCCCAATCAATCTCCTCTCAGCCTTCTTTTCTCCAACGAAAACAGACCTAATTTCTCAAATCTATCTTCATAACTGAAGTTCCTTATTCCTGAAATCATTCTTGTGAATCTTTTCTGCAGTTTCTCCAATACCTTCACAGCCTTCCTAAAATGCAGCACCCAAAACTGGTCGCAATACTCCAGCTGAAACGAACTCGTGTCTTTTTAAAGTTCAAGATAACCTCTTTGCTCTTGTACTCTATGCCCCTTTTAATGAAGCCTAAGAAAGTGTAGACTGTATTAACCTGGCCGATCACCTTTAATGACTTTTGTGCATAAACATCCAGGTACCTCTGTTCCTGTACTTTCTTTAGAATTGAACACATTATTTCATATGGTCTCTCCATGTTCTTCCTACCAAATTGAATCACTTCACAATTCTCCACATTGAATTTCATCTGCCACTTGTCTACCCATTCCAACGACTTGTCTATGTCCTTTTGAAGTTCTACACTGTTCTACACTATCCCCATAACTGTTCACAATGCTTCCAATTTTCATACCATCTACAAACTTTGAACTTGTGCCCTGAACGCCATGGTCCAGGAGGCTAATATATATCAGGAAAAGCAAGGGACCCTACACTGACCCTTGGGGAACTCGATGACAAACCTTTCTCCAGTCTGAAAAAAAAACATTAACCACTACTCTCTGTTTCCTGTCACTCAGTCAATTTTGTATCCATTTTGCTGCTGTCCCTTTTATTCAATAATCTATAACTTTGCTCACAATGAAGAGTGCAGGAGGGCATGCCAGGAGCAGCACCAGGCATACTTAAAAATGAGGTGTCAACCTGGTCAAGCTACAACACAGGGCTACTAATGTACCAAACAGCATAAGCAACAAGTGATAGAGAGAGCTAAGCGATTCCACAAAAAATGGATCAGAGCTAAGTTCTGTAGTCCTACCATATCCAGTCATGAATGATGGTGGACAATTAAAAAATTGGAGAAGGAGGTTCCACAAATATCCCCATCCTCAATGACGGGGGAGCCCAGCACATCATTACAAAATATAAGACTGAAGCATTTGCAAAAATCTTCAGCCAGAGGTGTCTAGCAGATGATCCACTTTGGCCTGCTCTGGAGGTCCCCAGTATCACAGATACCAGACTTCAGCCAATTCGATTCACTCCACCTGATATTAAGAAACGGCTGAAGGCATTGGATACTGCCAAGGCTATTGGCCCTGACAATATTCCAGCAATAGTACTGAAGAATTGTGCTCCAGAATTTGCCATGCCCTTAGCCAAGCTGTTCCAGTACAGCCACAACACTGGCATCTACCCGGCTATGTGGAAAATCGCCTAGGTATGTCCTGTACACAAAAAGCAGAACAAGTCCAACCCATCCAATTACCACCCCATCAGTTTAATCTCGATCATCAGTAAAGTAATGGAAGGGGTCATCAACAGTGCTATCAAGCGGCGCTTGCTTAGCAATAACCTGCTCACTGATGCCCAGTTTGGGTTCCGTCAGGGCCACTCAGCTCCTAACCTCATTACAGCCTTGGTTCAAACATGGACAAAAGAGCTGAATTCCAGAGGTCAGGCAAGAGCGACTGCCATTGACATCCAGGCAGTATTTGACAGAGTGTGGCATCAAGGAACCATAGAAAAACTGGAGTCAATGGGAATCAGGGGGAAAACTCTCCGCTGGTTGGAGTCATACCTAGCACAAAGGAAGATGGCTGTGGTTGTCGGAGGTCAATCATTTCAGTTCAGGACATCATTGCAGAAGTTCTCAGGGTAGTGTCCTAGGCCCAACCACCCCCAGCTGCTTCATCAATGACCTTTCTTCCATCATAAGGTCAGAAGTGGGGACGTTCACTGATGATTGCACTTTGTTCAGCACCATTTGCGACTCCTCAGATATTGAAGCAGTCCATGTCCAAATGCAGCAAGATTTGGACAACATCCAGGCTTGGACTGACAAATGGCAAGTAACATTCGCTACCCATTATACTACTAATATCCCAGTTTATATTTGGATAATTAAAGTCCCCCATTATGACTACTCTGTAATTTTTACACCTATCTGTAATTTCCTTGCAAATTTGTTCCTCTACATCCTTCCAGCTAGTTGGTAGCCTATAGCCTACACCGAGCAATGTAATTGCACCTTTTTTATTCCCTAGCTCTAGCTAAATTAATTCTGCCCTTGACCTTTCTGGACATCCTCTTTCATCAGAACGGCAATGCTTTCCTTAATCAATACCGTCACCCCTCCTCCTTTTCTTCCTTTCCTTCTTTCCTGAACACCTTGTATCAAGGAATATTTAACAGCCAATCCTGCCCTTTGAGCCAGATCTCTGTTATAGACATAAAATTTTTTTCCACATGGCAATCTGTGCCTGTAACTCACCAATCTTATTTACCAATTATGGAAGGAAAAGGCTACAAATCCTCCATGAAAAACTGATATTTTTATCTATAATATAAATCTTAAATGGGTTTATCTTTATTCAATTAACATTAAACACATTTAAGATATGAGTGTAATAATGATTTCATCTATTGTTAAAGTTCATTGTAAATATATTTCCACCTTTCTTGGAGTTATCTTATTTGATCTCTGCTGCATATATGGCCATATTAGGGGATCCATTTTCTGATTGTTATGTATAGTTAAATCATATATTCAAAAATGCTGCACTTTCAATTAGATTATGCATAGAAATCTGAGTGTTTTTCCTCAACTGTATTTGTTTTACAATTTCATACAGATGATAGGTAATTCTGCAATTTTTGAGAGATATCAATACATTTTCTTTCTTATTGTTAATGATGTGGTTATCTTCAAATTCATCTTCTTCATCCTTTCTCCTAATCCATAATTTGCTTCCTTTTACATGTTAAGTGAGTCAATAAATGGAAGTTGTAAGGTAATTGGCTCCACACCCTTACACGGGCACCTTTTGGCTTGAAAGTGTCACTAAAGCATTTGAGCTTCATCATACACTTATCATATTCAATTTGACGAATCACTTGCTGTCATTTGAAGCTAAATATCTCTTAGTGATAAGACTCTTCCATCAATGCACCTTTTGAAATGCCCAACGGCAGAAATGTGACAGAGAGTCAAAGGGGTATATTTTAATCCCAAATGGCTTTTCAGTTGGTGGACATGGGGCAAGTATGAAACACAAAACATAATGTAACTCCTGGACCTCACCTCCTGCCCCAAATTGGCAACTTGTTGGTGGGCAGGAGAGTAAGTTTGAGAGGCCAGAGGTTGCCAGGTGGCACTAAGGGCAGGCAGGCAGCATTTAGCTAGTGGGTTTCAGGGTGGGAGGGAAAGGGTGGCAACTCATGTTCTTCTTGGCCCCATAAGGGAATGTTTTATACTTGGAAGGGCTCTTATATCTGCAGAGCTGCTTCAGTCTGGTGGGAGAATAAAAGTAGCTTCCATACTCCGGCCCTGTTTAAGATGCAATCAGAGTACTTTTGATGTAATGGTGTCCAAAATTACGTAAACATAAACACTGCCACCCATTTCAGGTGGACCCCTCATCTACCACTGAAACATGCATGTTAAAGTGGGATTGAAAGCCTCAGGGGAGACATCCTGCTTCTTCACTCAACAGCCCACCAATCGCCAATTTTCTGTTTTTTTGGCTTTAAGGGAAGGAAAGGTGTGAGCTAATGAGAATAGAAGTGGAACTTCTGCCCAAATGCCCGAATGGAGCATAAACAATGGCATGGACTGGTTAGGCTGAATGGCTTTCTTCTGTGCCATATATCCTATATAATCCAAATAATCCTACGTAAGGACATCTAGAAATCAAAATCAGGCCAAAGGTGAGTGAGAGCGAGATGGAGACAGTCACAGAGGAGAGGGGGTCAGCAGCAAGGACAGGGGATTGGCTCTTAGTGGATGTCCCCCTTCCTGACACCGGGTCCTTCGATCAGGCACTAAATTCCTAAAAGCGAGGGAGCCACCCCCTACCCCCCACCCCCCATCACTCCCCACCAACCCCCACCGGGAGCCCGCAAGCAAACCTGGCAGCATTCCTTTTTCAGGCTTCCCATAAGGCAAGCTCCCTGACCAATGCTGGTTGAATACCAGTGGCTCTGGGATGAGGCCTTTAAGTGGACATTCATGATCCTTCCCATCTCAGTCTTAAACAGGCAGAGGCAGAGGCGGGATCCCCATCTGCCATTCTCCCGCCTGATTAAATGCCCCCACCTCCAAACTCGCCTCAGGGGAGGGCATTATATTCTGCCCAATGTTTCCATTTGTACAGAAAAGCAAAACTAGAGGCTTTCAACATAAGATAGGAGTAAGGTATTCAGAAACTTCTTTACCCAGCGAATATTGAGAATGTGCAAGTTGCTACCACAAGAGGTGATTGAAGTAAATACCTGTAGTATAGATGAATTTAAGGGAAGGCTAGATTGTTTGCTAACTCAATCAGCATAACCCTCTATTCCCTTCTCCCTCTTTTGTTTTTCCAGCCTTCCCTTAAATGCATCCATACTACAGGTATTTGCTTCAACCACCTCCTTGTGGGAGCAACTTGCTCCCAACATTCTCACCATTCTCTGGGTAAAAAAAATTCTGAATTTGTAAACACCAATGTGAACTGATTGAGCAGAATGGCCTGTTTCTGTTCTCTATGTTCTATATAACCTTATGCAATTCTAATGTTATGCAACATGTACAATGATAAATGTTATCTTTCTAGAAGAAGATGGGACTGACAACCATGGCCTATCTATTAATCCCTTACCCTCCTACATCCATTTCTATGATAACTAGGCTATAAACAATTTTGAATTTACTTTTACAAGGGTTTTTTTTCAATCAATCAAGCTCATATCCAGGGCTGAGCAGCTGTTGCTGTCCAGGAGAATCCACAGAGTGTTTAAGAATGCCATCCTGTCATCACCTCACCTGGATCTCTTGTTTTGGAAACCTTTATTCAGTGCTTCACATGATGTGAGCCAGCAGCTGGGAAAGCAGACCCAAGGCTCCTTGTGATAACAGTAACTAAAGAGAAGCATCTGAACATAGGAACAGTCAAGAATGAGGAAAGGCTCTTCACTTTATCAATCACCATCACTCCTGTACATTAATCCTCCCATGGCATCTAGTTATATTTTGAATGAACACAACTTCTTTTGGCTCCAATACCTTGTTTGATGAATTATTCCAAAAATTTCCCACTCTTTGGTAATGTTTTTCACAATACCTGTTCCAAATTTACTTCTCACTATTTCCATTTATGTTGTCTGGTTCTGTTTTACAGCCTTATTTAGAAGTGGCAATACTCAGCTTTTGCCTTATCTATACCTTTTAATATTTTATTTACTTTGAAGTTTTTCTTTATGACCTTCTTTCCAGATGCTAATTCTTAAGCTTCGATAATCTTCCCTCACAAAGATCGGAGATGGCTGCCAAGTGCCAAGTTGGGCTATTTAAAATGCCTGTCTTGGTTCTCTGGGACTTTGTTCCAGTAGTTTTGTCAAGTATTAGGCCCTCTAGCCCTCATACCCCATCAACCCCTCACCCACTCCCCATGTCCCATCTATGCCAATCCATGCCCCCCACCCATTACGCTTCGCCCTTTCGCACTCCATGCCAGCTCACCCAGTATACACCATGGCAAACCGCAGGAGCCAAGTTGAGATGAAATAAAATAAAGATCTAAATATTAATTGGAGCCCTGACTATAATTAACAAAAGTCCAGATATTTTCCATGACGCAGAGCCTCTCCATTGTGGTGGAAATAGTGTTAATTATTATTGTAGAACTGGAAGCAAGAATGTTTCTCTGGATTCCCCAGAAATATCCTGACCTCTACTGCATCAGGACCCCTGCCTTCTGTGAATACCCCAACCCCTGACTCCAAATACAAGTGAGGCTGGTCTCTGGGCTGCCTGTTGTTGCACTAGTTTGGAGTCCAAGAATCCCCCAAACATGGCACTTTCCATTTTCGCGGAGGCAGGAATGGGGCTGGGTGTGTTCCATGCATGCACACAGGCAGCTGGCCATTTCAATCACCTGCTGCCTCCGCTGAAGTAGAGTGTGGAACCCAAAGTGTGCTGATTCGACCTGGTAAGAGCAGGTCTGAACTTTGTGGATTCATTTGGATAGCCAGGGTAAGTAACCCTTCGGAGAGATAGAGTGCCCCTTTGTATCTGGTCCCGGCACACCATTGGGGGAGGTAAGCTGCCATTTAGAATTGCTAAAAGTAGATATAAATTTGTGTTAATAGTGCATAAACTCATTACTGTCAGGTGCATTGGTACTACCAACACACCTGTCAAAATCAACTGTCAAAACTGTCAGAAGAACCTGACAAGGGGACCAGTCAAAGGGACATGTCAAAGGAAGCTCTGAAGCTGCTAAGGCATTGAAAGGTCCTGTCCTTTATATCTTTGAAAGCAATGTCTGGAGCATGAGCTTCCATTACTGGATTACAGCATGACTGATTTCACAACCATCCATTATCACAGTAGGGTGCCTGCCATTTCACAGTTTTATTGATAACTACAAGTGGCTTTAGACTCGTTGATGTGGGATTAGGATTTCCAATGCTTGCTGTTGTAAGGGATTGTGCACTTGAATTAAATGTTTGTTGTTATAAATCTTTATTTAGTTGAAGGAATGTAAATGTAGTAAATGTTTTTTATGAATGAGAGTCTTTTCAATATTTGTAAGCCTGCAACATCCAGGGGGTTACCATTGACCAGAAACTGAAGTGGACCAGCCATCTAAATACAGTGTGTGCAAGAGCAGGTCAGAGGCTAGGAATTGTGTGACGAGTAACCCACCTCCTGACTCCCCCAAGCTTGCCCACCATCTACAAGGCACAAGTCAGGAGTGTGTTGGAATACTCCCCACTTGCCTGGATGAGTCCAGTTCCCACAACACTCAAGAAACTTGACACCATCCAGGACAAAGCAGTCTGCTTGATTGGCACCACATCCACAAACAGTCACTCCCTCCACCACCATTGCACAATAGCAGCAGGGTGTACCACCGACAAGATGCACTGCAGGAATTAACCAAGGCACCTTTGACAGCATCTTCCAAAACCACGGCCACTACCATCTAGAAAGACAAGGGCAGCAGATAGATGGGAACACCACCACCTGGAAGTTCCCCTCCAAGTCCTGACTTGGAAATATATTGCTGTTCCTTCACTGTCACTGGGTCAAAATTCTGGAGCTCCCTTCCTAACAGCACTGTGGGTGTACCTACACCACATGGACTGCAGCAGTTCAAGAAGGCAGCTCACCACCACCTTCTCAAGGGGAACTAGGGATGGGCAATAAATGCTGGCCCAGCCAGCAAAGCCCACATCCCATGAATGAATAAAAAATTCATTGCTGCAACTATAGTCCACTCTAAGGCAAAAAGCACCATTGCTGATTGTGTTTAGGAAAACCAATTATAAACACTATGGATGGAATTTTCTGCTCCTGCCAGGGGCACTTAATTTGGTGTGATTGAAAAAGTCCATTTCCCGCTGATGGAAAATTAGTTTGGAATTTTGTTCTGCCAAATATGATGGCAGGGTAAAGGCTGGTCATGTTTCCTGATAAAGAAAGTCAGGAACCCCATGTGCATTCATTAGCATCTCATGCATGCTAATTAAAAGGGCTCCTAGCCAAAGTTAAGTTTATCCTCCAAATTAAGCTCCTCGTAGGCAAGAATTTAGAATGCTAAGCTTCATGATTGTTTATCAGTGGCGTGCACCTGGCAATCTTCACCTCTTCTGTGACTTTGAAGTCTGTAAGTTGTTGCTTTTGCCTTCGTGGGGAACTCGCATAACTTCACTCGAGTGCAGGTAGCAAACACTGCACCAAGGTTGGAAATGGGAGGCAGGCAAAGGCTGGAAGTGAGGGTCGGGGTAGATAGGGTGAAAGGGGGGACTGAAGGCTGGACAGGGGAGGCAAGCTTACAGGGGAAGTGGGAGGACAATGTCTTAGTGGGAGGCTGTCGATGGTGATGACGTAGGGTCCTGGGGGGTGGTGAACTCAGAATTCTGGTGATAGGACGGAGCAGTCACAGTAGGAGTGGGAAGTGGGATGCAGTAGGGTGGCAGGTCCTGGGTGAGAGTTTGGGTATGTGAAGGTCTCATTGGGGGGATCATGGAGGGAAGCAAGACAGGTGACTCAGATAGCAGGGTCAGGGTGGTATGGGTACGGTAACGGGAGTCGACTCAGAGGAAGGCATATGGAGGTAGATTGTGATAGGATCCAGGGTAACGAGGTTCACGAGTGTTAGATGAGAGAGGAATGGTGATTGAGAGGAATTGGATGGATCTATGGTGATGGGGGGAAGTTGGTTGGTGACGGGGGAGGGTAGAAGGTGATGGAGCGAGTTTGAAAGGTGACGTGTACCATTTTTCCAATCTAATCTTGGCCACACAGTAGTCAGTCAGTGAGATCCCTTGAGGTGAGAGGAGGGTCTTTTCGCATAGGTAGAGTTCAAGGTCAGCACAAGTAGCCGACTAAAGGGACACTCTAATTATTATGAGGCAACTGGATGTTAGCCATGCTCAGTTATGTTCTCCTCTCTATGGTGAAGCCTGCATTGAATCAGGTTTGTTCCCGGCTCATGGGTCTCATAACATTGAGATCCCAGCAAGGACTGGAGCTGCTGTTCATCCTGTGCCATTTGCATCTGCTGCAGTCAGAGGCAGGGTTGAAGGGAGGGAGGTGGAATGCCTTCAAGGGGCACGGCTGATGGACGGCAGCCAGCTTGTGACTCGAAACTTCCGTCCTCCTGGATGAATGGCCTTGGCTGACAAGGGCTCAAGCAGTTAGCCTTTCTATGCTGCCAAAGCAATGGTCTGTCTATAGAGTCTCGAGGGTAGTGGAGACAAGCAGAATAGTGTCAGAGGGAGGCTTCTTGCACCCTGGTCAAAGAGCAATATCTCCATACATATTCATGTATGAATGGGAGGAACACACATCTCTGGTCTCCAGAATGTCCTTTACATGAAAAGGGTGGGGTGGGGATGCCATGTCTAAATGGAGGGTGAAGGACTTAGCACTAGCCTGCTGGCTTTGAGATGGAGGGAAACCTATAACAGACATGGTTACTAAATATATCACTTCAATTAATTCACACATCCACTGAGGCATTAATGATGCAGGCTACAGGCAATCCTGACTTGGTAATGGCTCTCATCCAGAGGAGGAGAAAGAGGACCTGTCACTAGTTGACATAGGGCCAGGAGAAGCAAGGGCCTGAGCAGCGAGAGGCAACAGGGCGTCTAAAAGGTCAGCACGCTGGCGAACATAGACTATTGCAATGGTGAGCATTGGCCCGATGATGGATGCATCACCAGCAGAGCTCTTATATAGAGATGAGCAAAAGGCAATGCCGGAGGCGCCCTCCTACGTCCTGGGATGTGGTTGCTCACACCTGCTAGCTTCTCCAGTATGACCTGCGGCCACAAGGACTATGGAGGATTCATGCATTGAGTGAATTCCTATCCGGATACCTTTTAAATGTGGCACCAGGAACTTTAACCCCATGAGGTAGCGGTAGAGTGGGCGACTTCCTGCCTGCTCCCGCCATGAAATTCACCAAGCTCCTCACGGATGCATAATTAATGATCTGACCAGTGGAAGATGGCGCATGTTCAGCAGTCCCACCACCCAGTGAGATTGACGCCAACTTTCCTGCCCACCACCAGACTTAGTCTCCAGAATGGAAAATTATGCTCTACGTAAATAAAAAAAGTTGTGTTTACTATAATCACCACTGTTCCTCATCTGAGATCTCGAAACTTCTCCACACCAACCTCCAGCACTTTGCTGATCTCTTTTCGGTCTCAGCTTTAGCCCCAACTTCCTATAGCCACTTCCCCTCCAACAGCACACCCTGTGATCTTCCTACCTGACCCCCACCAAACCTTGACCATAAGCTCTGAAGCCCTTCTCCGGACCACCACCTGTTCACTTAGCTGGAAACTCAAGGAAACTGTGTGGGCTTTCATGACGTATCATCTACATTATAATGACCTCCCCATTCGAGCACAAGCTGGTAACTGTGGGTGTGAGGTGATACTGAATTTATCCTTCATGTTGCCCTTGAAATTCAAAAGAAATTTCAAGGACAATTGAAGGTGTTTTTGACATTGGTAGAGTAGATTATCTGATGTTGCTTTAGAGCCATAGAGTAGGACTTTTATTCTGAAGACAGCTGACAGAGCAAGAGGACAAAAGCATCACTTTACTGAATAAACAGGAAAATTAAACAAAATCATTTTTAAACTCCAATTCCTAATTTTTTCTAAGATTTAAAGATTTTTTAATAATTGATGCTGAATTAAAAGTAACTTAAGACAAACAGATTTTGTCACACTTCAGTTATCTACTTTGAAATTATTCTGGTCAATAGAACTATTTAAAACTCTGTTCAATTTTAATAAACAATAATTTAGATGAAGGGTTCGATGAAAAGAGGTAGGAGGAGGTTCACGTAGAACATAAACACGGACATGGACCAGTTGAAGCAAATGTTATGTTTCTACACTGTAAATTCTATGTAATTCTATATAATTTAATATTCTATATGATTGAACAACAGTATAATGGCAGTGTGAAAGCCAAAAGCATTTCTGCTGTCAGCTAGTAATAATTTTGTCTCTAAATTTGACACCAACATTCCTGGGGACCCTGAACCCCCAGCTTCATGCAGTGCCAGTACAATTTATAGCCACATTCCTTTTAAGTTTAACTTTCTCCCCATTTAGCATGACCAGAAACAGCCATTGCACAATTCCCCAAAGCAGTTGCACATAGCTTCTGACCTCTGCAATGAAGTTTCGTTTAAAGTGGTTTATTACAGTTTATGAAGCGCAGTCTGGTGATTCCTTCAACCTTTAGGAGCTGTGGGAACTGTTTGTACTCACATTGATCTAGAGCTTTCTCCAAGGACCCAGAGAAATCTGTGGTGGAAAATTGACTATGTGAGAGGGAGTTAAAAGAATTTCTTCATCCAATCTTGTGACCTAACCTTTAGCCCAATTACTGCCAGAGGCCGTGATGTGAATGCGGTATAGGCAGCAACTATTTTCCTCTGAGCTAATCCATGTTTCTCCTATTGTAATGTATTTGAACAATTAATCTGGTGTAAAAAAAAGACTGATTGCTTCATTAGTTCTAATGATAGTTTAGGTGGACAGCAAGGGGTTTTCAGTTATAAAGCAAAAATGATTGAGTGAGCATAATTGAGGGTTACAACTGACACTGACAGATGATCCAAAACGACCAGCTGGACACAGGAATATTCGACCTGACTTCAGAAACATGCCTCTAACATGAAGAGCTCCTACCTCCCAGGTTTTAATAGCCAGGTACCATAGTTTCCTGCAAGGAACACCTGCTCCAGCACTGCCAAATACTCCACAGGTCACACAGTCAGTTTACAGCTTTAAAGCACATTTTTTTGATTATCAACGGGTCAAATATCTGTGCAGAAGGAAACAACACCATGCACAGATATTTAGAAAGAATAAAGATAATCTGGGTGCTGGAAATCGGAAATAAAAACAAAAATGCTGGAAATGCTCAGCAGGTCAGGCAGTATCTGTGGAAAGAGAAACAGAGTTCAGGTTTCAGCTCAATAACGTTCTATCAAAACTGCAGTGTTTTTTGATCTGACAGTCTTTCATCTCAGAAACATCATTGACCTGAAGCATTAAATCTGTTCCTCTCTCCACAGATGCTGCCTGACCTGCTATGTATTTCCAGCATTTTCTGATTTTAGAAATATTCATTCCTTATCAAGTATTAGTAACAATTATGTTAAATTTTTAAACAAGGACATTTTTCCTCCGATAAGTGATCATCTCCCAAGCCTGTGCCAAAGGCAAGCTTTATGTTCCAATTTTTTCCCGTCCTTTGAAAGGTTAGAAAGTGAAGAAGACTTGCATTTATATAGCATTTTTGCAATCTCCAGATATTCCAAAGCACATAACAGTCAGTTAAATACTTTCTGGAATGTAATTGGAAATGTAGGAAACAACAAGAACCTACAAACAGCCATAAGATAACGACCAGTTAATTTGATATTGGTTGATGTATAGGTATTGGCCAGGACATCAGAGAGAACTCCTCTGTTCATCCTCAAGCTAGTGCCATGGGATCTTTTATGTTCACCTGAGAGTGCAGACTAGGGCTTGGTTTAATATCTCAGCTGAAAGACAGCACCGTCATTAGATCAGTGCACCCTCAGTACTGTCAGTCTAGATAAGCTCTGAAGTGAGGTTTGAAACCCATAACCCTCTGACTCAGTGGTGAGAGGGCTACCAGCTGAGCCATAGCCATTACAGACACACTCAGGTACAAACTCAACTTACAAATACCAAAAGAAAAAGACTTCTGGACTATTAATATTCATTTTGCTTATTGATAAGACCTTGATAGACATGTTAGAAGTTTACAATTTCTTGTTCTATATTTTAAAATGACCACAAAGACAAAGATTGGCCTTATGGCCTGCATTTTGAGCTTGTCAGGCAGGCCCAGTGGGCAGGCCTGGGAGCAGCCAGGAAACAGCAGCCTGCGATTGGCTCCCGACTGCAATTTCATGCTGGTTGGCTAATTAACAGCCAAACAGTATGAAATGCTTGCTGAAAGGCTCAGCGCTGCCAAGGTGGGGGAGGGAGGAGGGTGAGTGTTGAAGTCAGCATGAGCGCAGAGGAGCAGAAAAAATTGTCCGCACACCGGACTCACTCACCTAAGCGTACGAATTATAAAAATTCTGCCCAAACATTTTTTTATTGAATTACGGAAGCTTCATCTTGCCCTTGGATGAGGTTTCCTGAAAAATGCAAAGGCCGTTTGGCTGATTCGCCCGCCTGCCAACAGTAAGGTTGGACAGGCAGCAAAAAAATCACTATTAATTAATACTTTAATGGCCTTAAAGACCTCTTAATTGTTGGCGGGTGCTCTGCCGATTCTCGCACGTGCCCACCAACTGAAATATCGCATGCTATTTTACGCCCAATTAGGTCAGGCGGTGCTCGCCTGCGGGGTGTAAATTTCTGCCCAATATGTTTAGGGATTGGGTGCTGAGCTAGTGTTTGCCATCAAACTTGTTGAACGATGCATCTGGCTGATGGATTGTTTGTTCAGAAAATATCACTTCATGTATGTGTTGGTGTCCTCAACCTATTTCTGCATGTACCTTGCTGAGTTACATTGTCTTTAGTTATAACAAATGAGGACAGTTCAATTTCACAGCACTTAGGGGTTGTCCCAAACATTACCAAGTAAATATATAGCGGAAGTGACTGATTAGGCTCTGATAGGCTCATAATTGATAGTCTAACATCATACCACATACTCTCAGGTAGATTTAACACAGTGAAAAATATTTATTCCAAGAGACCCAAGTGCATCAGTTTAGTAAATTAATTGGATCCAACCCAAATAGCTGAAGTTAATCTATCAAAATCCAATGTTTTGAATTCCTTGTACAACAAAACTAAATTAAAAGTAATTCTTACTCCTTATGAATTTATGTCCAATTGTTGAATTTTATTTTTTATGTTTGATGGTATTTCACATATAAATTGCATGTTTAAACATGTTGGTGGATTATGATGCACAATGAATAAACACTAATCTGGTCCATCAAAGGGCAAAACATGTGAGAGATAATCTCACTTTTCCCAGAGCTGTCCAACTGTAGACCGCTGTGGGACAATGTGACCTAGATACATGTCCACAAAACATAGCCATTAAAACTAGCAGAATATGCAGCAAGTAACTGAAGCTGAATGGATGATGCATATTTATTTACCACATTAAAACAGCACACCGCCAGTTTTGTGATCACTAACCAACTGACGGTAATAGTATATTAAATGTACCATTCAAGTCATTCTTCATTTGTTATTGTTTTTTCTGGGGGTCCATGAAATATTATCAAAGAGTGCAATTGTTAGATCTAAATGTGCAACTCCATCACACAGAGATTCAATCATTTCCACTTGGTACAAAAGTACCTTTTCCAGTGCTTGATCATTTACTTTTCTCACAATAAGCCTAGCGGTGTCAGTTGATGTGCTTATTTTGACCTATACTTGACCTATGTACTGCTCAAGCATCATGATTCATTTGTCAAGCCCAGAATACTAGTTTAGATTGATAGATTGACCGAGGATGCTACTTGCAGTGAATTCTCTCAATGATGAAACAAGTTAACAAACATACAGCTCAAACTGCAATTTAACAAGACAGTTATTGCTCAGCCTATCACAGGATACCATTTCCTCTATGGCAGAAAGTTGTTGAAAGAGTAATGTCTAAGACATTGGAAATACAGGTGTAAAACAAACACATTGAAGGCCACTCATGGGGACCGGCATCTTATGCACCTACAAGATGTCTGACCTAAGATTGGGAGGGGCCATTTATCAGGTGTAACCGCCTAAAACAGATATTTGTCTCTTCGTTTATGCTAATAACGGGCCTAAAACCTGTTTAGGAACCCTAAGCGGAGCAGACTGTCGAGAGAGCAGCCTGGCAGGTTGGGGCTGCCAGAGTTGCTGTCCTTCCATCTGTCCCAGGACTCACTGCTGTTGATGAGGCAGGCAGCCCAAATGTCAATGCTGCTGAAGAATGAGCTGCATATGGAGGCACGGCAGGTGCCCCAATTATTAAGGTGAAGCCTGATGCCTGATTTCAGGCCAGGCTTGGGCTTTCCGGTTTGTGCAAGATTGTTTCCTGGTTCCGATGAATTGTTCTCTGATAGCCTGCAAGGGTAGTGGTATAATTGAATGCATATTTGAAGGTAGAAATTGGTTATGACCTGTTTATGGGCACATAACCAATGATAGGCAAGCAGTATGCACCCAACTGGGAAGCCCATGACAAGTGCAAAATTGTACCTTGAGTCCTATTTCAATAGTTTGAGTTGTTGTCGATGCTTGTTGTGCCTTCAAAGACAGCACACTCATTGCTAATGATCAATTTTGGACCCTTAACTTCACTAACAGCAGCAATTGGGTGAGTCCAGATGGAAAGGCACAGGAGAAAGGGAAGTGAGGGTGCAAAATGGGCAGGCAGTTGCCCTCAGAAGTGCTTTAGAGCTGGGGGGAATATTCCTGTCCTCATTAGCATCACATCCATACCTGCTATGTTTGAGTAGAGCAGCCTGGACTCTGGCCATCAGTCTGGCCATCCCAATTTTTCAGAGGGATCCTAAAACAGGTGGTAGTGTTCTTAGTTACATATAGAAGGGACCTGATACATGTTTTAGGTACTATGGGGCAGAATTTTGAGGTCGTCGGGTGGGTGTGACAGGCGGGCCCGGAGCAGCCCGAAAAAGGTCTCCCGCTCCCAATCGGCCCCCAACCGTGATTTCATGCCGGCTGGCCAGTTAATGGACAGCCAGCACGAAACACGGGCTGAGAAGCTCAGCGCTGCCAGGGTGGGGCGAGAGGTGTGCAAGCACAAAAGCACACACTGACAACTCCCTGAAGGCAAGGAGCTGCCTCAGGGAACTGAACAATTTTAAAGTCAAAAATAAAAACTTTTAAAATCTGAAAAAAATGTCCCAACGTGGGTCTCACTCTCAATAACAGCAGCAGAATAAAATTCTGCCCCAAAATTTATATTTATTTTTTAATTAATTGTGGAAACCTCATCCCACCCATGGATGAAGTTTACTAAAAATCAAAAGGCTGTCTGGCTGATTCACCTGTCCACCAACCGTAATGTAATTGATTAAGGAAGGGCCTTAATAGGCCTCTTAATGGTTGGTGGACGTGCTGCTGACTCTCGTAAGCGCCCTCCGACCAAAATATCACGCGAATGCTCTATGACATCGGGGCGCTCGCCCAAAGTCATCACGCTCTATTTTACGCCCGATCAGGTTGGCCGTGCGGCCAAATGCAGGATGTAAACTCCTGCCCATGGTGTTGGATTTTTCTCAACCATCCTTGGACCACAGGGCATAACTCTTCAAAATTGGTCATTTTTGCTTCATAATACATGCAACTAATTTCTATCCCTTGGTCTCCTCTTTGGGCTTCACCTTGACTAATTGGCCTGAATCCCAAGAATCTTATCGACCTAAGTATTTGGGTTACTCTGCCACCAAGAAATAAAGCAACTAAGCAAGAGCAGAATGATTCCACAGCCCTACATAAGCTTGTCACAGAGGTAAATCAATCACACTGTCACATGTCACAACACACAGAGCAGGAAGTTGCCACTAGTCATTATTCAGGGAGAATTGAGGAATGCATTAACATTCTGCAGTTAAGTTAGCTGCTACTGCTGATATCTGCAGCTAGGTGGATTAAACCAGTGGTTCAGAAATTGTGTTCTGCAGTTCCATGGGAGTGGGTGACATGGGGGAACTATCCAGGGCTCTGTGGTCAGGAATAAACAAGTGAGTGATGGACAGAGGCGTGTTCCCACTCTTCACCTATTCTATTATTGGACTTTCTGTGCTCCTAGTTCCCCAGACTCTTGCTTTCTCCATGCTCATGCTTTCTATGTGTCTGCTCTCTGCATGCTTCTGTTCTCACCCTCATGTGCTTCCCCATTGCTCTGTTCTCCCTCTGTTCCCCTAGTGCTTTCTTTATCTTCATTTCTCCCTGGGATCCTATTATCTCAGGACTCTTGCTTGATCTGGCCTGTGGATCTTTTTGTGCTCCTGTCAAGGTTAGACAACTCTGCAGTGAGGAGCAGGCACACCCATCATATTGATATCTGTAAATACCTGTTTTCTGAAAAGAGTTGTTAAACCACATTTTATGTGCAGCACTTTCAGATTATGAGTATTATTTAGCATTTTAATTTAGATAGGGATCCATAATTACTAATCCATTTGAGAAGGGATCCATTAGCCAACCAGGTTTGAGAATCACTAGATTAAACAGCACCTACTTAAGTTCTCCCTTTCAGAACCAGAAGACTCCTGCTATACCTGAGGATCTATGTTTTTTTAAAGTCTATATATTATGTTTTAGAAAGTCTGGTTATTTTTTTCAAAATAAAACAATCCTAAAGAAAAAGCTTGATTGTGTACGTCCAGGCACTAAAGGGGAAACGGGGGTCTTTTGTTGAAACAAGGACCATGTGGCCATTTATCACTTGCAAAAAATCACAACAATGCTTTCCTGCATAACAATAATGCAATAAATCATTATAAATAAAGTACTTTGAGATGTTCCTGAAAGCTACAATAAAGTGCTATTTAAATATCAGCATTTCTTTTCATCAATTGCAATTTAAAAAAGCAGAAAATGCTTCTTATGGGTTCCCTATATATATTAAAAAATTGGACTTCTTTAATATGCTGATGATGTTGCCATTTTATCCTTGTATTTTTTTAAATTATTCAGTCATTGGATATGCACATTGCTGGCTAGGCCAGCATTTATTGCCCATTCCTAGTTGCCCTTGAGAAGGTGGTGGTGAGCTGGCTTCTTGAACCATTGCAGTCCTTGAGGTGTAGGTACACCCACAATGCTGTTAGGAAGGGAGTTGCAGGATTTTGACCCAGCGACAGTGAAGGAATGGGGATATATTTCCAAGAGAGGCTACTGAGTGACTTGGAGGGGAACTTCCAGGTGGCGGTGTTCCCATCTATCTGCTGCCCTTGTCCTTCTAGATGGTAGCGGTCGTGGGTTTGGAAGTGCTGCTAAGGAGCCTTGGTGAATCCCTGCATTGCACCTTGTAGATGGTACACACTGCTGCCACTGTGCATCGGTGGTGGAGGGAGTGAATGTTTGTGCATGTGGTGCCAATCAAGCGGGCTGCTTTGTCCTGGACAGTGTCAAGCTGTTTGAGTGTTGTTGGAGCTGCACTCATCCAAGCAAGCAGAGAGCTTTCCATCACACTCCTGACTTTTTTCTTGGAGATGGTGGACAGGCTTTGTGGAGTCAGGAGGTGAGTTACTAAACACAGGATTCCTAGCCTCTGACCTGCTCTTGTAGCCACAGTATTTATATGGCTAGTCCGGTTCAGTTTCTGGTCAATGGTAAACCCCCAGGATGTTGATAGTGGGGGATTGAGAAGGTAATGCCATTGAACATCAAAGGGCAATGGTTAGATTCTCTCTTGTTGGAGATGGTCACTGACTGGCACTTGTGTGGCATGAATGTTATTTGCCACTTGGCAGCCCAAGCCTGGATATTGTCCAGGTCTTGCTGCATTTGAACATAGACTGCTGCAGTATCTGAGGAGTTGAGAATGCTGCTGAATATTGTACAATCATCAGTGAACATCCCCACTTCTGACCTTATGATGGAAGGAAGGTCATTGATGAAGCAGCTGAAGGTGATTGGGCCAAGGACACTACCCTGAGGAACTCCTGCAGTGATGTCCTGGAATTGAGATGATTGACCTCCAACAACCCCAACCACAACCACAGGAGGCAATGAGTGAAATATGGATTGGTTCCACTCGGTGGGCTAGACTTTCATCTGAGTGCAGGAACCTGACACCGGATCATTTCCAGGGGCAGGATTTTACTGTTGGCGAGCGGGGCGGAGCCTGCTCACCGCTGCATAAAATGATGCACGGTGACATCAGGGGGGAACTCCCTACATCACCGTGCCCTAGTTAAATTTTCAGGAAGGCAGGAGTGCAGCAAAATCAACTGCGCACCCGCTGACCTATCAATGGTCAATTGAGGCCATTGACAAGATCAATTAAGTAATTAAAGGATCTGCCTGTCCAACCTTAAGGTTGCTGGGCAGGCCTGGAGCCCTGATGGCAACTAGAAAAAAATGAAACCTCATCCATGGGCGGGATGAGGTTTCATGTAGGCTTTAAAAATTTTTAATAAAGATCGTGTAAAAGTTATTGACATGTCCCACCTCATGTGACATTGTCACATGAGGGGACATGTAAGGGAAATTTTATTTTTCTACTTTTATCTTCTTTACATGCAGAGCCGATCTCCCTGAGGCTGCACTTGGCCTCAGGGAGATGAGTCTGCTCTCTCCTGCACATGTGTGAAAGAGCACACTCTCGATTTTAGACATTCCCCCCCACCCACATAAGGAGTGCATAGCGCTTCCCTATGGACATCACACTGGGCAGGCCTTAATTGGCCCACCCATGTAAAATGGCACCGCGCCTCCGATCAGGGGTGCCAATCGGAAGTGCGCCCGCACGCGCCCGCCTGACGGGGGGAAACGTCTGCCCCAGGTTCCAACCCTGCATCAGTCCATGTCACTGATGCAGTGCTATTTTAATATGCAAAGTTCTTAATTGGCCACACTGAGGTTGGCATATAACTAGCCGTGTCAGGTACTGCCTGGTGATGGAAACTGGCTTTGGAGTGTAATACTCAAAGGCAGATAGCAGCCATGCTGTCGCCTTGCAGATTGGTGTAGGCAGGTGAGCAGAGGGCCAGTAGCCTCACAGTGCGTACAGGTGGCCAAACGGTTCATCACCAGGTATTTGATCCACTCTGCTGAAGCAATGACAACGTTGTGCCACTACTTGAGCACCTCTGTTTCAATAAGCCTTTTTGTCCAACATTTTAGTTCAGCAGCAACATCATATTATGAATTTTGATCAACAAGTTTTATAGGGGACAGGCTGGGAAGGGAGTTAAGGCCACAAGGTTGGGGGGCCAAATGGCCTATTCCTGCTCCTATTTCTTATTATCTTACTCCCTGCTGTACTCCCGACAGGTATGCATTAATGTGCACTAGACCATTTGCAAGACCTATCCACATCTGACTTCGCACCCATGGCGGTTTGAAAATCTGGTCAAGAAAGTGAAGTGGTGTAAGTGTGGAAGTTGGATAAGGAGCACCCAGGTAGACTGCTGACAGTCATTGAACAGACTTGCAAACAAAGAAAAGCCACTTGATTAAAATATCAAAATGCACAAGGTATCATGAATTAGCACACCTAACATGGATCACTGCGAGGCAGAGGAGGGACTTACATTATAAAGAAAATATAGCCTGCAATTATTTGAACTTGGAAATGTGTCACTATTCCTGCCTCACCATTGTGCCAAAATTCTGGAATTCTCTACCTTGCAGATCTGTGGTTATATCTTCGCCACAAAGACTGCAGCTGATCAAGAAAGCGATTCACATAATCTCCTCAAGGGCAATTGGCTATGGGTGATATGTGCTAACCTAGCCAGCAACATGCACATCCCATGATTAAATAAAAAATAAAACCAATTCAAGTACATTGATTAGCTCTGCAATATTGTGATAAATGTAATCACATCAGAGTTATTGATATTTATATTGTACATTAAACCTATGAGAATTGAAAATAATATTTTATAAAAAGGAACTCCATGAGGGGAATGGAGCTGTGAGCTGACAAGTCTCCAGGTCCTGATGGTTTTCATTCTAGGGTCCTAAAAGAGGTGGCAAGTGAGGTATTGTTGGTGTTGGTGTTAATTTTCCAAAATTCGCCAAATTCTGGAAAGGTTCCATCAGACTGGAAAATAGTAAATATAACCCCTCTATTGAGGAGGGAGGGAGGCAGAAAACACGAAACTACAGGCCACTTAACTTGACGTATGTCATGGGGAAGGTGTTAGAATCGATCATTAAGGAGGTTAAAAAAACTCAAGGTAATCAGGAAGAGCCAGCATGGTTTTGTGAAAAGGAAATCAATTTAATGGAGTTCTTTGATGGAGTAACATGTGCTGTGGATAAAGGGGAGCCTGTAGACATATGGTGTCAGGATTTCCAGAATGCATTTAATAAAGTGCCACATCAAAGGTTATTGCAGAAAATAAAAGCTCATGGTGTTGGGGGTAACATATTAGCATGAATAGAAGATTGGCTAGCTGGCAGAAAACAGAGAGTGTGCATAAATGGATCTTTTTCTGATTGGCAGAATTTGATGAATGGTGTCCTGCAGGGGTCTGTCCTGGAGGCCCAACTTTATACAATTTATATCAACAACTTAGATATAAAGACAGGTAAGAAGGTATGTTGTGAAAAGGACATAAGGAGGTCGCAGACAGATATTAATGGGTTGAGTGAATGGGCAAAAATCAGGTAGATGGAGTTTAATGTAGGAAAATGTGAAGTTGTTCACTTTGGCAGGAAGAATAAAAAAGCAGAGTATTACTGTTGAAGGGTCATTCGGACTCAAAACATTAACTGTGCTCCTCTCTGCAGATGCTGCCAGACCTGCTGAGTTTTTCCAGGTATTTTTGTTTTTATTGCAGAGTATTACTTAAATGGAGAACGGCTGCAGAATTCCAAGGTGCAGAGAGATCTAAGTATTACAGTGTATGAGTTGCAAAAAGTTAGCTTACAGGTATAGCCCAAGTAACTAAGTAGGCTAATGGAATGCAATCCTTTAATTTGAGAGGAATTGAACATAAATTTAAAGATGTTATACTTCAGTTATACAGGGCATTGGTAAGACCACACCTCAAATACTGTGTGCAGTTTTGGTCTCCTTATTTAAGGAAAGATGTAAGGGCTTGGAGGTGGATCAAAAGAGGTTTACCAGCTTGACACTCGAGGAAATTTTTTTTCTCTCAGAGGGTTGTGCAACTTTGGAACTCTCTGAGCAGAATTTTCCCTCCGTCGTGGGGGGAAGCTTAGGAGCAGGCGTGTGGAATCACGCCTCCAATCGGCACCCCCAATCAGGGGGCGCGCTGCCATTTTAATTAATTAATTAAGGCCCGCCCAGCATGACGTCCGCAAGGAAACGCTATGCATTCCCTATGCAGGTGGGAGGGGAATCCCTAAACTGAGAGTGCGTTCTTTTACGCACGCACGCAAAAGAGCGCACTCATCTCCCTGAGGCTTAGTGCCGCCTCAGAGAGATCAGCACCAAATTTAAAAATATTAACAATAGAAAAAAATTTCCCCTGACATGTCCCCTCATATGATACTATCACATGAGTTGGGACATGTCCAGCACTTCCATTAACACTTTTATTAAAAATTTAAAAAGCTACATGAAACCTCATCCCGTCCATGGATAAGGTTTCATGCTATTTCCAATGCACGCCAGGGCTCCTGGCCTGTCCGCCAACCTTAAGATTGGGCAGATAGGTCCATTAAGTACTTTAATTACTTTGTCAATGACCTCAATTGGCTGATTCTGCTGAGCCCTCGCCCACCTGAAAATTGAAATATGGCAGGGTGACGTTGGGAGTTCTGCCTGACATCATCCCACATCATTTTACACTTCGGTGAGTGGGAAATACTGGCCTCAGTCTCATAATGCAGTGGAGGCAGGGTCGTTGAATATTTTTAAGACAGAGGTAGATAGATTCTTGTTGGGCAAGGGAATCAAAGGTTATCAGGGGTAGATGGGAAAGTGGAATTCGAAACACAAATAGAACAGCCATGATCTTATTGAATGGCAGAGCAGGCTTGAGGGGTCAAATGGCTCACCTCTGCATATATTTTGTTTGTACGTATGAATTATGTTTAGAAATTGTAATGTTAGAATTCAGATAGTTTTTAGAATGGCATCAAGCTGGACTTGAATGCTTCTATCAGATTAGAAGCTTGCAACTATTCTTCATATATCTTTTATTCTTTGTATAGTTTTCTTAAATTGTGAAAAGGTATTTACCATATCATTATTTTGTACAGTTGAGTTTTTATGAGCATAAGAAGTGATAATTGCAATAATATCCTTACTCTGGTTCCTTTTCAAAAAAAAAGAGCCAGAGATGGGTTTCTAAGATTCTAGATCTAAGCCCATAGTCACCCAATGTAAGGGCAAAATGATGTCAGACTAGCATGATACTGACCTCTAGATCCGATGTTAACATTGTCTGGTTGAAATCTGCTGACAGTTGTTCCATGTAGAAACCTCAATTATAAGCTTTCATTTTGGTTTAAGTAACATGCATCGCATGTCTCAGTAAAGAATATGATACGAGTGACTCCTTTACAGGTGCGATGTTAGCATATTCTGGATGAAATTGCATCGCATTCTCTTGGCTTGCTGAAAGATACTCAGTTTGTTTTGTCTGAGACCTGCACAGGTATTTCAGGCATGTAGCACTCCTGGTCTGAGAATTTAAAGGTAGCATTTTGTAATATATGTACTTTAGCTGTAGAGAACCACAATGAACTTTACAGTTGATTTCCACTTCATGCACTCTTAAAAGGATGCACACCTGAAGGTAATCTTCAGAAATCTTAAAGTATTTTGACAGGACAAATGCATCTTTGTTGAAAAATTTGTAACTAAGAGGTTATTTAAAATTTCAATACTTTGATATTTCTTATCCCTTTAAATGCAGGGGGGTGAATTTCAACTTTACTGGGGAGTGAAGGTCAGGTAAAAATGTCAGATAACAGATCAACTATCCATATATACCCTGTTAGATTTTCTTTTCCATTAAGATCCACTGCTATCAGTTTATATCCATGCTGAAGTTGAATTTCACTTCCAAGGTATACAATTATGGCCTGTGGACCTCACTAAGCCCACAAGCCCTCATGATTCAATTTTCCAATCAAGACAATTCAAGTTTATTTTCTTTTGTTTTTCTTATTTATTGATACTCGCTGTTTGAATTTCATGGGGCTGAAGGCTTGTATATGGCTTTTCGTTGTATCATTATAGATAAATCTTAATCATAAAATTAAGATCTTAAAGCATCAAGAATATAATAAATTTAAGTAATCATTTAATGGGAACATGGGTTTAAACATTATGGGCAGAATCTTCTGCCTGTCGGGCAGGCCGGTCGGGGGCGGCCGCAGAGCCGATCGCTATCCGCGATCAACTGCGTGCCGCCATTTAACGTGGGCAGGCCAATTAAGGCCCACCCAGCGTGACGTGTACCCGGTAGCGTCAGTGCTACCTGTACGGGCATGGGGAGGAGGGACAGTTGGGGCCTGCGCTCTTTTGTGCGTGTGCAGAAATCTCCCTGAGGCACAGAGCTGCCTCAGGGAGATAAAGTTCATATTGAAAGTTTGAAATAAAAAAAGATTAAAATTAGTTAGATATGTCCCCTCATGTGTCAGTGTCACATGAGCTGGGACATGTTTATCAATTGTGAAATTTTTTAAAATTTATTTAATAAACCTTCAGGAAACCTCATTATGCTCTTGGTTGAGGTTTCCTGAAAAACGTGAAGGCCACTTGGGCTCTTCGCTTGCCCACCAACCTTAAGATTGGACAGGCAGCATTGAGAATTACTTCAATTGGTTTATTAATGGCCTTAACAGGCCTTTGACAGGCACTCAGCCACCTCTGTCACCGCGCGTCATTTTACGCGTTAGCGTGACAGGCCCGCCCCCATTCGTCGACGTGAAAATTCTGGCCTGTATATGGTCCCAAAGGTTCCATGATGCATTTGGCTGACAAAAAGTAAGGGTCAGGTATTTCTGAAGTCGTGGAGTCTCTGTGGACTATTAAAAATGGAAGATCGGACCTGGATCTGGAAGTTCTGTCCCCATTCCGACAGATCCCATTTTTGCTGATAGGGGAAAGGGGATCAGGCATGACTCACATATGAGGGAAACCTGAACTCAGTGTTGCGAAACAGACCCCAATCTCACTGCAGCAAGGGCCTTATCCCGCATTGTGGGCGTCACAAATTTTTAGATGTAAGTGCTTGGGAAGTGCAGAGAAGGTCTGTAGAACTGTCAAGCTGTTTAATTATTTAAATCCCCAGCTCTTTAAAAATTTAAATAAAATAGCCTGTTTGTGTCAGTGAAAATGGATGAATAATAATGTAGAAAGCCAGATCTACTTGGGAAATTACTTAGTTCAGGAGACCCTGCTATATATAATCAGATGGCGAGGACATTGCTCTCTGTACCCAGAGAACTGCAACAAAAATTACAAAAACAGGGTGGGGGTTGGGGTGGTGGTTGGTGGATTAAATATCAGTTGAAATGGCTACAGAGAGATCCAAGACACAATGCAATGTGCTAGGTGGACTAGAGATTCCTGTGTTGGAACTGACCTTTGCATATCATTTCTCAAAGTGACTGGAGTAAGGGACTGATCAATAAGAAATGTGATTGTAGGTCAACTTCTCCACACCCGCTCAATACGCCTTTTGCTGGTTGATGGCTTAGTTGCCAAAGGCCATGTGGTAAGCTTCAGTGAATTGCTTGAGCAAAAATCTGGTCGAGCAGATTTCCTACCCATTGTGGAACCTGCTAGATTTTCAACCCAGTCTGAGAGCAATGTAGTTATGTCTCTGCAAGCAAGTCACTCAATTATCAGAAGGTAGCTCAACACCATATTCTCAATGGCAATTATGGATGAGCAATAAATGTTGGCCTTGCCAGCCATACCAAATCTGGTGAAAGATTAAAAAAAAAATTCTCCAGAATTTCAGGCTGTGTGATTTTATTTTATTTTAAATATTTTGCTGATGAAATGGATGCTGATCACTGGTGCTTGTTTGCCAGGTGAATATAATTGTAATTTTATGGGGATAATTGACAAGCAGCAGGTGGAGCAGGCTTGCTGCCAGCCCGTTGCAGCACTAGGAGGCCTTGCCATTGTCAGGATGGATCCCATTTACAAGCCTTGGACAGCTGTGGGCACTTAATGGGAAATTTGCTGCAACTTTTCAGTTGTGAGAGGTGGGGAAAGTGACCGGCTCCCTCAGTTCACTGGAGGGGTTTGAGCCTGAGATGGGGAGCTATCAAGGTGAGAGGGGTCGGGTGGCCTGGCAGCAGGTTATGCTTTTGTTAGTGAAGTTATGGAATGAAGTTTCTAATCAATCAAAACTTCATGTCCAGATTGGATAGATTTGGCATAACACATTTGTTAAAATGTAGATTTCTGAATTTATGCCCCTGGTGGGAAGCCTCATCCACCAGTCACACAGATTGGATATCTGGGTGGCATAAGGAATCCTAGTGAGTGAAGCCAGCTACCATAAGCACAATATCAGTATCTTTAACATCATACATGCAGAAAAAGAGTTTTCCCATAAGGTTAGACGTTGAATAATTACCTGAGTGGAGCATACTGAAGAAGATCGAACAGTGTAGATTGTTTTTCCATATTGGAGCCTGTCTAATTATCCACCCTTATAAATAAAAATGAAAACAACATTCCCTCCTTTCCTACTGCTCCCAGCTTCTACCACAATACTATCTCACAATGTTAACTGGCTAGTCAAGTGGATAGTAGTTGATTTTGAATTGAACATTCATTTTCATGTACTTTATTTTCATCTATGTTATTTTTTGCAGCAAATCCTGGCCAGGAGAACACAGACAACCTTGATGACTGGAATTACAAGCCTCCAGGCTCTACTTTCACTGACATTGACCTGATGGACTGTGTTACTGTTCAGTGATTCCCATGTTCCCGCTCAGAATATCCTTGGAGATAGGTAAGCTCTTGTTCCACTCTTGCAGAATATTCTCGGGACTGATAATATTAGCCCTTGTGGGTTTGCTTTGAGTTTAATGTTGCAGGCATGTATTATACTTTAACATAAAAAAATTGATATATGATGCATTTCTTGTCTCAAAAGGCAATACATATAAAACTAGTCATGTAAGGAATATCTCACATTAGGAAAGTGACCATTTGAAAGTTCTTGGAAAAGTTCTCATCCTTAAGGAAATTAAGAATTCCTGAGGGAAATATTTGCTAAACTTCCCAGGGACCGATTTTCCAGTTCCTATTCCTTGGCAGATTGGATCACCTGGGTGCAATTCATAGAGGAAAATTGAGTGTGCAGGATTGCACACTCAAGGGGGAGCCTGGTCAACTTCAGATATGTTAGATTTAAAGATCACTCTCAGGTTTATTTTTCAATCCATCATTTTAACCAGTAACCAATTGCTTTATTTTCAGTTAAGATGTTAACCAATTACTTTATTTTCAAAATTAAGATGTTAAACACAAAAAAGAATTAAAAGGAAAAGTAGATAAAAAATACAACCTTTAAACAGTCAGTAGTTATAATGTGGGATTCCTTGCAATCAACTGTTCTTGAAGCAGAGTTTATAAATGTACTTAAAAGAGTATTAGCAGCTTAATAATGAGGAATACTGGGGAACAAACAGGAGAGTGGGTTCACAATGTTAACTATCACAACATGGTTTGGCTTTATAAAATTCTGTGCTGTGGCACTCTATAACATTTCACTTAGTTCCCTTCCAGCTCCAGGGATAAATAACTGAATGTTAAGCTGTATTTTATTTCTTGCTAAATCAATGATGTCTGTCATGATCTTGTATATAATCACTGAAAAAAATGTGAATCCCTATAGTTGGATAAACCAACAGTCCCTAAGAATGACTTGAACCAGGCATCAAAATCAGGGCTGAGTTAATATGAAAAGACTGTTGAAATGAGTGACAGAAGTAAGCATTTTTTTTAAAGCTGTGCAGCAGTCATCCCCAGTTTCCTTTTTAAACATGAATTAAGACATTGGTCCTCAGTACTCTCAGGAGAAAGCTACTGCCTGCATTCTACACAATACTTTCTTTGTTCAATGTACATGATAAGCTCACTAAGATGTGATTTAGAAGTGACCTCATCTAGCTGATGTGTATCAACAAGATAGTAGGGGAAAGCAGGATCAATGAATATAATGTTTGCGCAGTAACACTGATCTAGAGAAAGTCACCAGGTAATTGGAGTGGGCCAGCTTGTCTATAATACAGTTTAATGTTGAATCAAGAGGGAAAGGTATGTAGTGATTACTTTCACTGATAGGTCTCAGACAGACCAATCTACAATAGCTAAGAATCTTGTTCCTGCACTATACTATTTAATAATGCTGTTAACATTTCTAGCTATATACCTACCTGTGATTTTTACGATTCTGTTAATGTTTTAAAATGGTACTATAATGAGTGCCACATTGTAAAATTACTTACTAGAAAAGAATCCTGTTGACAGACCATGCTATTCTGCACAATGGTCCTAAAATTCCTGGACCCTGGAAGGATGCATTGAGGATGATTTTTTTCACAGGTGGACCTGGATGTGTTGATTTTCTCCTTTTTGTGAACTATCCACAAGGAAGTGGAAGCATCAGCCCAGTAAAGAAGTAAGCGAGGGATTTCGGATGATGTCATTCATCTTCAGCTCTGACATTTCCACCTTGAACTCTATCTTTCAGTACCTGTATGAGGCAGTCATTGCCTTGAGCCAATGATAGAGGAGTGAGTGCAGTCTTAGAGTTTTGTGTTCGATAAGGTTTTTGTTTATTGCTTTGCTTTACCTGCAACTTTCTGTAAAATACTTTTTGCTTTTTTTATCTGAAGCCATCAGCTTCAAATGTGCTCCTCTTGGAAAAGATTAGCAGCTGGCAATATTTGGAACGTACTCTCTAAAAGTATCAAAATGTGATGCCCAAGAGAAATCCTATTTTTTTTCCTAATATATATGGTGGAAGTAGGAAAGGAAAGGGAGCAGCAGATTGTTCCATGGGATGTCCATTGGCAACTCCAGCAAAAATTCAGACCTTTTCAGAGATACCCCTACTCATTGGGATTTCAAATCTAGGAGGTTCTTCTTAAATCTTGCCCTAGAGTTATGCCACTGGAGGCCACTTTTCAGACCTATGCCTGAGAAAAGCCAAACTCACCATTACAGCCAGAAGTGCAGATCAGATCCACATTCAGGACTGCACTTACTGAGAAATGGACACCCACCCCCCCAGATCTCACTTCCTGCTGGGGGGGGTCAGCCTTTGAACCACATAATATTACACCAACCCAAAGCCAGCAAGTTGCAGTGAGGTTTTAATAAATTTCCCCACTCCTTTTCTGAATCCTAGGGCAGAATTATCCCCCCATAATGGGGGGACATTTAGGACCGGGAGCATGGAGGCACGCCTCCAATCGGCGCCCTCAATTGGAGGCACACCGCCATTTTACGTGGGCAGGCCAGTTAAGGCCTGCCCAGCGTGATGTCCGCAAGTAAGCCCCATGTGCTCTCTGTGAGGGTGGAGGGAATCCCTAAACCAAGAGTGCTCTCTTTCGCACAGCGCACTCATCTCCCTGAGGCTAAGTGCTGTCTCATGGAGATCGACGCCAAATTTAAAAATGTTAACAGTAGAAAAAAATCCCCCTGACATATCCCCTCATGTGACACTGTCACATGAGTTGGGACATGTCCATCACTCTCATTGACACTTTTATTAAAAATTTAAACATGTACATGAAACCTCATCCCGCCTGTGGATGAGGTTTCATACTTTTTCCAATGCCCGCTAGGGCTTCCGGCCTGCCCGCCAACCTTAAAATTGAAATGAGGTGGGGCAATGTCGGGAGTTCCGACCGACACCATCCCACGTCATTTTACGTGTCGGCGAGGGGGCCCCGCCCCTCGCTCGCTGACCGGGAAATCCTGGCCCTGGCTCCTGCTCTGAACTCACACTGAAGTCCTTGGCTCCAACTAGTGGCAGAGGTTTGTCAGCACCGGTAGCGATTGAAATCCTGAGACTTCAGCTGCTACCTGCACCAACCAATTTCTGTCACCAGATGGAACCTGGCCTATCTAAAACTAGGTGAGTATAATTTTTTTTAACGTTTATTTACATTTACTGTATATTGTATTTTTTTATATTTTAAAATTTATTTTATTTTAAAAGTTATTGCATTTATGAATATAGTTATCTAGGAATATACAGCATTTCAACTTATAATGTTTTACTTTTTTCTGCTGAGAAAAGTCCTAAAGTACCCAGCTATACAGTACTTTTAGATTTGATGATTTATTTTATTCTGCAAATTATTTCAGCCCAGGATGCAGAGTACTGCACATGTACAGTACATACATGTACCTGTACATTGTTTTTTCCAGGCAAGAAATGTCTAAAGGAACCTAACTCTGGTTTTAACATTGATTCCTTTGGGAACCTGTGATTCACGTAAAGTCATTTTGCTTAAAGTTGGAATTTTGCAGGAGCACAACAACAACTTTTAGTGAGGACGCCTCTATCAAGCAGAGTCCACCTGCCAAACAATCACCACTTTCTTCACATACTGTATAAATTGTTGCAAATTGGGTCCAAATCTGGAACTCCCTTCCTAACAGCACTGTGGGCGTACCTAGACCACGTGGACTGCAGCGGTTCAAGAAGGCAGCTAACCGCCACCTTCTTAAGGGCAATTTGGGATGGGCAATAAACATTGGCAATAAAAGATTTCCCTTTATCTTGATATTCTAGCTAAGTGTCCTGATTGCAGCACATAAAACTTCAACATGTCTCTTACTTCAGCAATACTCAAGTTCTGTATTACCAAACAACTATAAGGACTTACAGTGCAGTGACATTGTCAGGCTGCGTTACAGGAATTTAAAAAAAAATCAGAATATAATATATCTGGGACATGTGGGTTGCCAGTTCCTGAGGCATTTCTCAGTATCTAGAGCTTGTATAGGTATGGCTGTAGTTTTTTTGCCAGGATCTGTGATTCATAGTGCTGGTGGAAAGTCCCCAAATAGATTAATTTACGAGGGATTTTTACTGCTGTTTTCAGTTTCTTGTTATAAAGCATGGACATATATTCATTAGCAAATTCAAAATTTTTCTCTTTTTTTTCAATTATTCTTTTTCTCTGATTAGAAATAAGATATCTCTCTTTTTCTGTGTGTGTCAGGTGTGATTCAGTAGGTGGTACAACTGCCACCAAATTACAAGGTTCTAGATCCAAGTCCCCTCCTCAGGCCTTGAGTACAAAAATCAAGGTTGAAATTCCAGCATTGTATTGAGGCAGCACTGCACTGTCCAAGGTGCTGCTTGTTGGGTGAGACATTGGCCTGTAACTGCCGAGCTCCCCAGTGTAACTGCCGAGCTCCCCAGTGTCAGATTTGGTGGTTACCCCAAAGATGTGCTGGGGAATTCCCTCTGGGAAGTTCCCAGGTAAGGGTTTGCATGGTAATTGCCCAGAAGTGCACACTTCCTGTGGACAATTATGCTGCTCTGGGAATCATCCAAAAATGCCGTTTAAATCGCAAACTTCGGATGGTTCCACCGGGGTTATACCAATAGTTACTCAAAAAAAGTTAGGAGAATGAAAACCTCTTCTAACTACTGAGTGACTATTGTAAAGACCCAGGCTGACCCCAAGGAACTCCCCCACATCCCCGACCACCCCCCACATGGGACTATACCCACCCCCGACTTCTGACATGCTCTGCCCTCCCAACATCCAACACCACCCAACCCCTTAACCTCTGACACATCCATCCCCTCGACCTTGCTACCCCAGCCCCCCAACCTTCAACACGCCCCCAGACATCCGACATCCCTTGCACCCCACTCCCCTGACTCTGACATGCTCCCACCCCCGACCTCCAACAACCTTCACACTTCCCTGACCTCTGAAATCCCTACCCTTGACCTCCGACACCCCCCCCAACTCCCCCTGACAACCCCCCAACCTGGACCTCCGACCCCCCTCCCCCCAGCAGACCAAGACCTGTGGCCACCGCTTCCACCATCACCCCCCCAAGATGTTTGACTGACCGCTACCATCACCCCTCCTGGACCTCCGAATGACCCCCCCACAACCCCGGACCTCCAACCAAACCTCCCCCAATCCCTTGGACTGCTCCTGGACACCCCCACCCCATCCCCGCTCCTCAAATCCTATGCACTCACCTTAGACACTTACCTTCCCCTGGCCTGCCAATTTACCTGGCCCTTTAAACTTACCTGCTTTACAGCAGCAGTGCTGTAAAAAAAGGGACATGGCCTCCTTTAATACTCTGGAGCTACACCTCGCTGGGGCCCACATGGATTCTTTTGATGCAGGCTCCAAGCAGCTCCGACAAATGGAAGTGTCAATGCAATTTTCAAGACCAGCTAAGTAGGCATTTATTTCTTCTAATTTCTGCGGGCCAGCAATTTCCAATGCTAGTTATGGCCCCTTAACCCAAGGCCCCATCTGCCTGGTTCAGTGGTTGTAATTGATCCCCTTGCACTACTTCAGTGAAGAGCAGGGGACTTAACCCAGTTGTCCTGGCCAGTATTTATCCCTCAATAAGTATCACAGAAAGCAGATTATCATTATTACATTGTTGTTTGTGGGAGTTTACTGAATTAGCTGCCCCATTTCATACATACCAACATGACTATACTTCAAAAAGTACTTCATTGGCTGTAAGGTGCTTTGAGGCATCTGGTGGTTGTGAAAAATACTATATAAATGCAAGTATTTACTTGATAATTGCTTTGTTAAATGAGAAGTCACAAGATCCTGCCACTGTCTACAGTGCAGGATATCATAAAGAGAGAAAACAAACATAGGGCAGAATTTTGCCTTCGTCAGGTGGGCTCAGCGGGGGTGAGTGGGAGCGGTCGGGAAACCAACCGCCTCAGGGAGATGAAGATATAAAAAATTGAAAATAAAGAATTTTAAAATGTTAAAAAACACGCCTCCTCATGTGATTATATCACATCAGCAGGGACATGTTATTAATGAAATGTTAAAATTTTTATTTAATTCTTAATAGCTGTTGGAAATCTCATCCCACCCGTGGATGAGGTTTCCTAAAAATCCAAAGACAGCTTGGCCTTTTCGCCCTTTTCCAGCGAAAAATTTAATTCAATGTTTTTTTACATTATTCATTCATGGGATATGGTCTTCACTGGTTGGGCCAGCGTTTATTGCCCATCCCTATTTGCCCTTAAGAAGCTGGTGGTGAGCTGCCTTCTTGAACCGCTGCAGTCCATATGGTGTAGGTACACCCGCAGTGCTGTTAGGAAGCGAGTTCCAGATTTGGATCCAGCGACAGTGAAGGAACAGCGATGTATTTCCAAGTCAGGATGGTGAGTAGCTTGGAGGGGAACTTCCAGGTAGTGGTGCCCTTCTCCTTCTAGATGGCAGTTGTCATCAGTTTAGAAGGTGTTGTTGAAGGAGCCTTGGTGAATTCCTGCAGTGCATCTTGTAGATGGTACACACTGCTGCTGCTGTGCATCGGTGGTGGAGGAAGTGAATGTTTGTGGATATGATGCCAATCCAGCGGGCTGCTTTGTCCTGGATGATGTCAAGCTTCTTGAGTGTTGTGGGAGCTGCACTCATCCATGCAAGTGAATTCCATCACACTCCTGACTTGTGCCTTGTGGATGGTGGACAGGCTTTGGGGAGTCTGGAGGTGAGTTGTTCTTTGCACGATTCCTAGCCTCTGACCTGCTCTTGTACCCAAATTATTTATATGGCTAGTCCAGTTCAGTTTCTGGTCAATGGCAACCACCAGGATGTTGGTAGTGATGGTAATGCCATTGAACATCAAGGGGTGATGGTTCGATTCTCTCTTGTTGGAGATGGTCATTGCCTGACACTTCTGTGGCGTGAATGTTAACTTGTCATCCCAAGCCTGGACATTGTCCAGACTTTCTGCCTTTGGACATAGATTGCTTCAGTATCTGATGAGCCGCGAATAGTGCTGAACATTATGTAATTATCAGCAAACATCCCCATTTCTGATCTAATGATGGGAGGAAAGTCATTGATGGAGCAGTTGAAGATGGTTTGGCCGAGGAGACTACCCTGAGGAACTCCTGCAGTGATGTCCTGGAGCTGAGATGATTGACCTCCAACAACCAAAACCATCTTCCTTTGTGCTAGGTATGATTCCAGCCAGTGGAGAATTTTCCCCCTGATTCCCATTGACTCCAGTTTTGCTAAGACTCCTTGATGCCACACTCAGTCAAAGGTTGCCTTGATGTCATGGCAGTCACTCTCACCTCACTTCTGGAGTTCAGCTCTTTTGTCCATGTTTAAATCAAGGCTGTGATGAGGTCAGGAGCTGAATGACCCTGGCTGAACCCAAACTGGGCATCAGTGAGCAGGTTATTGCAAAGCAAGTGCCGCTTGATAGCACTGTTGATGACCGCTTCCATCACTTTATTGATGATCCAGACTAGACTGATGGGGTGGTAATTGGTCAGGTTGGATCTGTCTTGCTTTTTGTGTACAGGACATACCTGGGCAATTTTCCACATAGCTGGGTAGATGCCAGTGTTGTAGCTGTACTGGAACATCTTGGCTTGGGGTGCAGCAAGTTCTGGAGCACAGGTCTTCAGTACTGTTGCTGGAATGTTGTCAGGGCCCATAACCTTTTGCAGTATCCTGTGCCTATTTTTTGATATCATGTGGACTGAATAGAATTGGCAGAAGACTGGCATATGTGAGCTAGGGAGCTCCGGAGGAGGCTGAGATGGATCATTCATTCAGCGCTTCTGGCTGAAGATTGTTGCATTTGGTCCTTCAATGGCCCTTATAGGCCTATTAATTGTCGGTGGGCGTGCTGTTGACTCCCGCGCATGCCCACTGACCGAAATATCATGCAGGTGCATGATGATGTTGGGATGCTTGCCTGGCGTCATCGCGTGTCATTTTACGCTTGTTCAGGTTGGGCACGCGCCCACCCAATAAGCAAAAAATTCTGGCCATAAAGTAAATCAGTACATAGATTAAATAGTCACATGATTGCCTTTTACAAGCCCGTGAATTGCGAAATGGAGGAATGATTGGGGTCCTGCAAAAAATCAATTAGATTAGGAGATTGTGGAGATAATGTTGATTTAGAGGATGGGGCAAAATGAGCAATATCGGCTCACCCCCACATTAAACCCTTTTCCTAATTTTTTCTTTTGATTGTAGTCGATCAAACAAAATTAGGAAACTGTTTAATGAGTGACCATGTCAATATCGCGCATTTTACATTTTCCAAAGTCAAAATGGCTCCTAGTGATTTGAACAGTGAGGTTGTTGGTAAGAGGAAGGTGTAATTAGGTATTGAAAGGACCAAAAGTTCAGAGGAATATTTTTATAGTGGTATTAACAGAATAGAAACAAAACAGAAGTTTCAACAGAACGATATTGATTCATGTGCCGTTGTTTATAAAACAACAACTTGCCTTTATATAGCCCCTTTAACATGGAAAAACATCCTAAAGAGCTTCACAGAGGCATAATGATACAAAAATGGACAGCAGGTGTCCTCAGCTCACTGATCTAATTTAAATGAGGCCCAAGGCCCAATTTTAATCAGGCCTCAGACTTACCTGTTCTTGCCCAGGAATCGTTCCTTGCACCCAGTTTGCACTGGCGGGCCAGCACTGTGCAATTACCTTCTTGGAGATTACATTTTGACTTCATACGTCCTCAGGATAAGATAACAAATTGTAAGAACAACTAAACGATAAAGAAAAGAACACCCTAAGAAATAATTTTAATAGTGGAATCAGCCTTTCAGGGTTGATACGCCCTATGCTAAGCTGCAGTATTTTGGGCAGAATCATAATTTGCATTTGGTATTTCACATTTTTGCATTCTGCAGGGCTATGAATATCCTTAAATAGAAGAGAAAGCTCTCATGATTTGAATCAGATCAACATGACCCTGTCCAGATTCTTATTTCAAAGAGCACAAATATAACCTGAATACCAGACTTTGCAAAAACCAGAGTCAGCGAGCTTTATTGTAGTTGACAAGACAAATGTTTGCTTGAATGTTTGGTGACAGCTCAAATATATATTTGACAGAAATGGTTTGTGGAGCTTCTCATTTGGCTTCTCCTAAAATAGACAGCTAATATATCCCTGTTCCCCCACCCTATCATTTCTAATCTTGCTACAAACAGTTGGCAATGAGATACGACATACACCAGAGTTCTACCTCGCCAAATGCTGCAGCGGTAAAGTTCGGAGTCCAACATGGTCATAGACACAAATGAAGAAGCACAATATTGCATATATAGGCATTTTTCCCCTTTGACTTAAAAAAAGGTCTTTTTTTTGTTTAAAATCAATAATGACTGAGAATAATGCAAAGAGAACAGAAGGCAAGCTCTGGGAAATGTCTGTCATTCCAGAGTGATTGCTAGATCAAGTTACAGGTCTCAACTTCCATGCATCATGTTTTTCTGCAATCTGTCCAACTCTGCAAATGCACAAAACAGTAAAAGCATAGAGATAATGATGAGAGGAAAACTTGGAATAACATCCTATTTAGCAGTTTTTGCACTTTGTCCATCCATCAGCAACTTTTTCAGACTTGTGGCTCTTGTCTTATATTAATGAACAGCACTGAGATTTTCTTCCACATTTTGGTATATTAGACAGGAATTCTGATTGTGTAAGATCAGCACCATGATAATTACAAGGATTTGGGTCTAATTTACTATCTTGTGCATTGTATTGTTAGACAAAGTCTTAGTCATTTTCTTTTGCTTTTAGCAATGCATATGTGGAAATGTCAATTTTCCCATGAACACAAAGATGAAAATGATAAAAGATGCCAGTGAAAGTACAATTAAAACTGTTCATCCAAGAAGCAGATGTTCTGAACAAGAATTGCACTAAGCTGCTTTTCTCTCCTACTTGAATAGATAGACAAAATATTTGTAAAAGCAGATTAGCCCAATAAAGTTGGCATTGTGTGTGCAAACAAGCTTTTTATTTCTAGACTTTGTTTCTTCTTACTTAGGTATTTTATTAATGCTTGTTCCCATTAGTCTAGAGATCATGCAGGAAATTCAGCAGCATTATAATGTACAACTCATTATAACTCCCTTGACGAATAAGATTACCTGGTTCCAGAAGACAGCTGATGAGTGAGGCTGTATGCTATCAAAGAATGGGTTTTCAGAAAACCTTTCCTTAAGGTTTGAAGCAGATTCAGATGAAATAATTACCTTAGAGCTTTAAGGGGCTATATGGGGCATCTGAGTTTGATGAATGCAGAACAAAATCCTTTCAAAGGAGCTATTAATTAAACTAAAAATACCTGCACATGCACATCCATGTAAATGGCATCATGTATGAATCAAAGGTGCATCTGCATGCTCTGATCTGAAGAAAAGAGCAGCGTAATAACATACAAGTCACGGAAGATTTATAAAGTTTAAATAGGAAGGAAGTTCCAGTTTCTCAACCATGCTCACCTCCTTACAAATACAGGCTCCACTGAAGTTGCCACAGTTGATTTCTACTAACTGTAACTAAACCATGGTAACATCAACAGAAAATATAAATAGTCTGGTGAGGGTTTTGATAATTAGTAAAATATTACTGCTTCCTTTCTCTTTTTAATAAAAGATTATGGGATTGTTTATAAGCCATGTCATCGTCCATATTTACATGAAATACATGGTCTATTCCAAGTTTGTTTAATAGAGGTGACTGTGTTGTTTTCTATAGCCAGAATTTTGCATTTGACATACGGACTCGGCGGGAGTGGGCAGGGGCAGTCGGGAAGCCAACCGCCGCCCATGATTGGTTCTGCACGTGATTTCACATGGGTGAGCCAATTAAGGCCCACCTTGCGTGGATCGCGAGTGGTAGTGCTGAGCGCTGCCTGTGCGGGCAGGGGGAGGAGGGAGAGTCGTGTCTAATGCACAGTTTGCGCATGCGGGAGAAAGAGCGCTTCAATCTCCCTGAGGCATGGAGCTGCCTCAGGGAGATTGAAATGCCTTTTAAAAAAATTAATAATGACTTCAGAAATTTAATGAAACATCCCCTCATGTGACTGTGTCACATGAGATGGGACATGTTTTTAATGGCAAAACAAAGCTTTTATTTAATTCGTATTATCTTTAAGAAACCTCATCCCACTTATGGATGAGGTTTCCTAAAAAATGTAAAGGCCGCTTGGGCTTTTCGCAGCCTTAAGGGCAGCATAAAATTCAACTTCATTACCTTGTTAATTGGCCTTAATAGGCCTTTCAATTATCGGCAGGCATGCAGCCAACTCCAGCGCGCGCCCAGTGAACAAAATATCACGTGGTGACATCAGGATGCATGCCCAACATCATCGTACGTCATTTTACGTTCCAGCGTGTTGGGCGCGCACCCACACGCCAAATATAAAATTCTGGCCTATATGTTTTACATATTCAATTTTGTGTAGTGGTCAGTCAGGAAGTCTTGTAGCACTTTGGGTAGCATCACTGCCTCTGAGCCAGAAACTCTGGGTTCAAGTCCCACTTCAGGACTTGATAGCCAAGGAAGATGCATTCACAACATGGCCAAACGGGATGAATATCAACCTACAAATCTTTTCAATGTACGCCAATGGCAGATAGTAAGAGTGGGAGAGATTCCTGGTCATGTGAGGGACAGTAAATTGGAGCCTCTACCATCATTAACCATAGCTCCAGACTACAACATGCATAGAAAAGTGCAACTTGACTGGACAGCTGGCGTGGATTGGATTTTTTTTGAATGAATTGGGAGCTTGGGCAGCCTATAGTTCCCAGTTGCTTTTTTCATGGCAACAACCTGGCCAATCAGAGCTGATTGCCAACCAATCAGCAACACTTTTCTCTTGTAATAGAAATTGTTGCTATCATCTGAAATTTGGCATTCTTGCATTTGTCCTCATAAGTGCAAGATGAAAAGCTTTGGCAACATGTCTCACTTTTCAGCAAGATGGCTGTGGTTATTGGAGGTCAATCATCCCTCCCCTAGGACATTGATACTGGAGGTAGCATCCTAAAATGTTTCCCTTCATCGTAAGGTAAGGAGTGAGGATGTTCATTGATGATTTCAATGTTCAGAAGCATCCGTAACTCCTCAGATAAGTGACAGCTGGGTGTATGTGACAATGAAATATTAACTGTATGATTACACTCAGTTCAACACTCCAAGACATTTCTCAAGCTTCCAATGCCTCTGTTGTCAACTTGTTTATCTACCATACAGTCTTTGATGAATGGTAGCTCTCTTCAACTAAACATGAAAACAAAAGAAATAAGAGGAGTTGACCATATGGCCCCTGGAACCTGTTCTGCCGTTTAGTTCGATCATGACTGACCTTCTGCCTTAACTCCATTTTCCCGCCCACACCCCATATCCTTTGATTCTTTGATAGACCAAATAGCTATTTAACTCAACCTAGGTATAGCTCTAGTGACCTTGAGTGCCCTACCATCCATTCTTAATTAGCACATTCGTTTAGATAATATCACCAACTTTAACTTTAACACCTATGTGTTCTTTTGTTCTATTGTTGTTGACATCTTTTGATGATCTGCTTCTATCACTGCTTGTTTGTCCCTACAACCACACCCCCACTCCACTTCTCTCTCTCTCTCTCTCTCTCTCTCTCTGCCCCCCACACACACAACTTAAACCAGCTTATATTTCAACTCTTTCTTGGACTCGAACTCAAGTTCTGTCGAAGGGTCATGAGGACTCGAAACGTCAATTCTTTTCTTCTCCGCCGATGCTGCCAGACCTGCTGAGTTTTTCCAGGTAATTCTGTTTTTGTTTATGTCTCCAAAGAATATAGCCCACTGGGAAGACAAATCTCACTAGACCAAATTTTGCTGTCAAATTACTTATGGGGCTAATGATGCTCACAGTTATTTAAGCATAAATGGTAACTCTTTCGAGTACAAACACATTTCCATCTGTTCCTATTCAGATGAAGTTACATTGTTTCATAGTTTGCCATTGTGAGATTTGAACTCTTGATCTTGGGGTTACAAACCCAGTACCATAAATGTTACAGTAACATCATGTGAGGGCTGGATGTATGGGTCAAAGCCAACATCCAACAGTTGCTGTCTGAATTGTGCTGCTCCTCCATTAGCTTCCTGAAGATGGCTTCTCGCTGTCTGCATCACCATGTAAAAGCAGTGAATGTCGTGAAGTTGCTTTATTTGCTGAGCTCACCACAGGAAGGTACATGCTGTCCATTAAAGTCTAAGAACTCTTTTAATGACAAGTGTTGATTGTTGCCAATCAACCATTCTGGTACTGGAAATTAATTATTCCAAATGCAGAGTCCCATTCCTTCAAATTTTCATTATTGTTGGGGGGTCTTTAAAATATCAAATAAAAAATTCAATTTTTTTTGCTTCTGCTTTCTGTCTTTGCCCCCTTTCTTATCTAACCTTTTCAGCATCAAGCTATAAAGAACAAGAACAAAGAACAAAGAAAAGTACAGCACAAGAACAGGCCCTTCAGCCCTCCTAGCCTGTGCCAATCATATTGCCCGTCAACTAAAACATTTTGCACTTCTGGGGTCCATATCCCTCTATTCCCATCCTATTCAAGTATTTGTCAAGCTGCCTCTTAAACACCACTATCATACCTGCTTCCACCACCTCCTCTGGCAGCGAATTCCAGACACTCACTACCCTCTGCGTAAAAAACTTGCCCCGCACATCTCCTCTATAGTTTTCTCCTCTCACCTTAAATCTATGTCCCCTAGTAATTGACTCTTCCACCCTGGGAAAAAGCTTCTGACTATCTACTCTGTCCATGCCACTCATAATTTTGTAAACTTCTATCAAGTCGCTCTAGTGAGAACAATCCAAGTTTCTCCAACCTCTCCTCATAGCTAATAACCTCCAGACCAGGCAGTATCCTGGTAAACCTCCTCTGCGCCCTCTCCAATGCCTCCATATCCTTCTGATAATGTGGCGACCAAAATTGCATGCAATATTCCAAGTGTGGCCTAACCAAGGTTCTATCCAGCTGCAGGTTGGCTTCCCAGCTTTCATACTCAACACCCCTACCAATGAAGGCAAGAATGCCATATGCCTTCCTGACTATCTTATCCACCTGCATTGCCACTTTCAGTGACCTGTGGACCTGTACACCCAGATCCCTCTGCCCATCAATGCACTTAAGGGTTCTGCCATTTACTGTATAATTCCTGCCTGTATTAGACCTTCCAAAATGCATTACATCGCATTTGTCCAGATTAAACTCCATCTTCCATTTCACCGCCAAGCCTCCAACTGATCTATATCCTGTTGTATCCTTTGACAATCCTCTTCATTATCTGCAACTCCTCCAACCTTAGTGTCGTCTGCAAATTTACTAATTAGCCCAGTTACATTTTCTTCAAAATCATCTACGTATACTACAAACAGCAAAGGTTCCAGCACTGATCCCTGCGGATCTCCAATGGTCACAGCTCTCCATTCAGTAAAGCACCCTTCCACTGCTACCCTCTGTCTTCTATGACCAAGCCAATTCTGTATCCATCTTGCCAGCTCACCTCTAATCCCGTGCGACTTTACCTTCTGTACCAGTCTGCCATGAGGGACCTTGTCAAAGGCCTTACTGAAATCTATGTAGATAACATCCACTGCCCTTCCATCGTCGATCATCTTTGTCACTTCCTCGAAAAACTCGATCAAGTTAGTGAGACACAACCTCCCCTTCACAAAACCATGTTGCCTCTCACTAATAAGCTCACTTGCTTCCAAATGGTAGTAAATCCTGTCACGAAGAATCTTCTCCAATAATTTCCCTATCACTGACATAAGGCTCACCGGCCTTAATTTCCTGGATTATTCCTGCTACCCTTCTTAAACAATGGAACAATGTTGGCCATTCTCTATTCCTCTGGGATCTCACCTGTATCCAGTGAGGATACAAAGATTTCTGTCAAGGCCCCAGCAATCTCCTCCCTTGCCTCCCTCAGTACTCTGGGGTAGATCCCATCTGGCCCTGGGGACTTATCCACCTTAATATTCTTCAAGACACCTAACACTTCCTGTTTTTTGATCTCAACATGATCCAGGCTATCTACACACTCTTCCCTAGACAAATCGATCACTAAGTCCTTCTCTTTGGTAAAAATCAACCGCTAAGTCCTTCTCTTTGGTTGATTAATTAAATGATACAAATACAGATACAAATAACATCCTAGAAATAAGTGTGATTCAGGAGGTGAAAGAGAGGGATGAACTTAAAACAATTACAATCACCAGGGAAAGAGTACCAAGAAAATTATTAGAACTAAAAGCTGACAGGATCCAGTGGGGGAGCGTGAAATTCTGGCCGTGGAGCTGAGGCCATAATCAGATCAGCTATGATCTTGTTGAATGGCGGAGCAAACTTGAGGGGCCAAATGGCCTACTCCTGCTCCTAATTTATATCTTCATATGTATTAAGTTATTTTATGACTCTTTCAAACTATGAACAGAATAACATATACACTGTTTTGCAAAGTTGCCAGTTTTGCATCATAGATATATTTTGCTATGAGATGGATTTGAATCAGTGTTAGATTTGAGTTTCATTAGAGAAATCAGTAAGCTCTATTCCTTTCTGGCAGTGTCTCTACTCTCTGCCATATTTAAGCTTACCTGTTTTATGATGTGTATCTGTGTCCTAAGTGCTGATTTACTTTACATTGTTCTACGTATTGAGAATGTCCTTGATTTAACACTGGCAACTAGCCACACACTCCAAGAGAATGTGCCAGCCATCCATTGACTCTAGGAGAATGTGCCAGTCATCCATTGACTCTCAGAGAATGTGTCAACCATCTACTTAGCCCAAGAGAATTTGCCAACCATTCACTGATTTTAGGAGACTGTGCCAGCCATCCACTTACTCTCAGAGACTGTGCCAGCCATCCACTTACTCTCAGAGACTGTGCCAGCCATCCACTTGCTCTCAGAGAATGTGTCAGCCATCTACTTAGTCCAAGAGAGTTTGCCAGCCATTCACTGACATTATGAGGATGTGCCAGTTATCCACTGACTCTAGGAGACTGTGCCAGCCATCCACTGATTCTCAGAGAATGTGTCTGCCATCTACTTAGTCCAAGAGAATGTACCAGCCATCCACTCACTCAATTTTAAGCAACATGAATAAATCTTTTCTTTTACCAAGAAAAGCAGAAAAAACCATGGCTGACAAGGGAAGTCAGGGACAGCATAAAAGCTAAAGAGAAAGCTTACAATGCGGCGAGGAGCAGTGGGAAACCAGGGGGTTGGGAAGCCTACAAAGACCAACAGAGGACAACTAAAAAAGAAATAAGGAGGGAGAAGAGTAAATATGAGGGTAAACTAGCCAGTAATATAAAAGAAGATTGCAAGAGTTTTTTTTGGGTATATAAAGGGAAGAGAGAGGCAAAAGTGGACATTGGGCCGCTGGAAAATGATGCTGGAGAAGTAGTAGTGGGGAACAAAGAAATGGCGGAGGAACTGAATAGGTACTTTGCGTCAGTCTTCACAGTGGAAGACATGAGTAACATCCCCAAAGTTCAAGAGAGCCGGGGGGCAGAGGTGAGTATGGTGGCCATTACCAAGGAGAAGGTGCTAGGAAAACTGTAAGGTCTGAAGGTGGATAAATCACCTGGACCAGATGGATTACATCCCAGAGTTCTGAAGGAGATAGCTGAAGAGATAGTGGAGGCGTTAGTGGTGATCTTTCAGGAATCACCGGAGTCAGGGAAGGTCCCAGAGGACTGGAAAATTGCTAATGTAACCCCCTGTTTAAGAAGGGAGTGAGACAAAAGACGGGAAATTACAGGCCGATTAGCCTGACCTCAGTCGTTGGTAAGATTTTCGAGTCCATTACTAAGGATGAGATTTCAGAATACTTGGAAGTGCATGATAAAATAGGGCAAAGTAAGCATGGTTTCATCAAGGGGAGATCATGCCTGACAAATCTGTTAGAATTCTTTGAGGAGGTAATGAATAGGTTAGACAAAGGAGAACCAATAGATGTTATCTACTTGGACTTCCAGAAGGCCTTTGACAAGGTGCCGCACGGGGGGGCTGCTCAGTAAGATAAGAGCCCATGGTTTTAGAGGCAAGGTACTAGCATGGATAGAAGATTGGCTGTCTGGCAGGAGGCAGAGATTGGGGATAAGGGTGTCCTTCTCAGGATGGCGGCCAGCAGAGTTCCGCAGGGGTCAGTGTTGGGACCACAACTTTTCACTTTATACATTAATGATCCAGATGAAGGAACTGTGGGCATCCTGGCTAAGTTTGCAGATGATGCAAAGATAGGTGGAGGGACAGGTAGTATTGAGGAGGCGGGGAGGCTGCAGAAGGATTTGGACAGGTTAGGAGAATGGGCAAAGAAGTGGCAGATGGAATACAACATGGGCAAGTGTGAGGTCATGCACTTTGGTAGGAAGAATAGAGGCATAGACTATTTTCTAAATGGGGAGAGAATTCAGAAATCTGGAGTGCAAAGGGACTTGGGAGTCCTAGTCCAGGATTCTCGTAAGGTTAACTTGCAGATTGAGTTGGTAGTTAGGAAGGCAAATGCAATGTTGGCATTTATTTCGAGAGGTCTAGAATATAAAAGCAGGGATGTGTTGCTGAGGCTTTATAAGGCTCTGGTCAGACCACATTTAGAATATTGTGAGCAATTTTTGGGCCCCGTATCTCAGGAAGGATGTTCTGGCCCTGGAGAGGGTCCGGAGGAGGTTCACGAGAGTGATCCCAGGAATGAAAGGCTTAACATATGAGGAACATTTGAGGACTCTGGGTCTATACTTGATGGAGTTTAGAAGGATGAGGGGGGATCTGATTGAAACTTACAGAATACTGAAAGGCCTGGATAGACTGGACGTGGGGAAGATGTTTCCATAAGTAGGAGAGACCAGGACCTGAGCGCACAGCCTCAGAGTAAAGGGAAGACCTTTTAGAACAGAGATGAGGCGAAACTTCTTTAGCCAGAGAGTGGTGAATCTATGGACTTCATTGCCACAGAAGGCTGTGGAGGCCAGGTCATTGAGTGTATTTAAAACCAAGATAGATAGGTTCTTGATTGGTAAGCAGATCAAAGATTACAGGGAGAAGGCGGGAGAATGGGATTGAGAAACTTATCAGCCATGATTGAATGGCAGAACAGACTCGATGGGCCGAATGGCCTACTTTCTGCTCCTATGCCTTATGGTCTTATACACCTGGAGTCCACACTGCAATGCCTTTCTCTGCTCTTTAAGTGGTAGGATTAACTAATTTAAGACAAACAGTTTAATGCCTCTGTTAAAATATCATTCCAAGGAATTTACTAAAAAAGGTGTTCTGTTTGTCTGATAAGATTGCACAGTTGAAATCAGGTTGATAGTTTTCAACCTACTTCTTCCTTTAATAATAGTTTTTCTTTTTAAAAGAACCATCAAAGCTGTTCATGTTATAGCCCGATAGAAAATAAAGCAAACCTTCTTCTTTCTGCATATTCTTACTGGAATCTCTGGTTGTTGCCAGTCCATTTTTGGACCTTGTTTTTTAATGAATGACTGAACATTCATTCAAATTTTAGGTCAGTATGGGTGAGTCCTATCAAAACATATAATTGGCTGTCTCAAACTGCTTCCCTGCAAAGTACTCCAGTTTGAAATTGGGATTTCCACTGGGGTTTCTTATTACTCCAACTTGTATCAGTTTAAATTCACCACACACCTCAATATAGCACTGTCTGGGCATCTCAACATTTGGCATGATCTCTTGCTGAAGGAATACATAAAGATATTATTAGGTAAATTCACTAATCCTACCCTCCAAGCAGTGAGTTACACTAACTGGAAATGTTCCAAATAGGGCTATAATACAGTAATAGCTGCTCTTTAACCTGCTTTTCCTCTATAAGTACCTCTTGTCACTGGGAGAACAAGATCATTGTATTTGTACTTCTGTAACAAGGCTTTTTGTAGTGTCCACCAGTGTAGGTCAGATAACCTCTGCTGCATGTTTGCTAGCTCAAGGGTATTTACAGTTTTGGTATTTTTCAAGTGAATAAAATAATTACAGGTAACTAGTTTTTTATGACTCTTTCTTTCTCTCTCTCTCTCTTTAAGTTAGACAGTGAACTCAACTAAGGTAATAGGAATGGACAGATGATCATTCCCGTCATCAAGACTGGGTGGTATAGCATTCAAACTAACTAATGTACCATCTCAATTAGTTCTTCAAAATAGCTGTATTGATCGGAAATGTTTAGCTTTGAACAGCTTTTTGGAATATGTCATGTCCTAATTTATTTTGAATCATGTGAAGCAACACTACTGATCAGCAGTGACTGATGACTTTTAAAAGATTGTTATCCATAAGGTTACTGACAGATGCCTTTCCACCTGTTTGTGTGGATGGGTCTGATTTGGGATGCCCAAAGTTTCATTTTATGTGGCTTTTGCTTTAATTTTATTTTATCAATTGCATTAAAGATGCTATATGAATGCAAGTTGTTGTTGCTTCAACTTAGATTTCAGTTAAGATTCAGCTTAAGTAACTCTGAAGATGGGTCATATGGATTTGTTTCTCTCTCCACGGATGCTGTCAGACCTGCTGAGTTTTTCCAGCATTTTTTGTGTTTGTTTTAGATTTCAGGAAACTGACATCTGTGGCCAACTTCTAGCATTTATGCTGTTAATTCCAGTTTCATTATCCTAGCTTCAGACCCGTAAGTGCAATGATCCTGCAACCATGAAAGATTCAAGATTATCATTGTATTGATGTCGTTCCCTACACCTGAACAGTGCACCACAATGCATCAGTGCAAGATATAGAGGCAATAGAAGGAACTTAAGAACATTTAGATATTTAAAATAATGCGTGGTCAAATTTACAGAAACAAACTCTTTAACCTGGACAATAAGGATAGAGGACACAGAACACTCAAGGCTTGAACCAGGATAAAGATTAGAGAAAACGTTTCTCTCGGGTTTCTTGAGCTTGGCACCATGCTGGTTATAGATCCAGAGCTGTTTGAAGCCAGCTTCAAAAATGCTCACCTGTTCCATGTGACCTCTGGGTACTTTACTGCAATCTTTCTCAATGTTTTGGAAAAGCAATCACATTTTTTGATAGGCCAGGATTTTATGGCCTTGCCGCAGTGTGTCTCCCTGCTGGCAGATGCAGCGAGCCATTTAAATCTCCATTCAGTTCGGCGGGACTGCAACATCCCACCGGGTGGGAGGGGCCATAAAATCTTGGCCATAGTCTCTAAAGGTTAAGATTCTGGAGTAGAGTTCTTCATGAAGGTAGATGTGCACAGAATTCATTCCTCATGTCCAAATTGCAGTTCAAAGCCAGAACAACATTTTTCCAGCTTTGGTTTCAATCACAACTGCTGGTTTCAAAACAGCTATGGCCAACATGAGGCAAGGTGGGATTGGGAGGAATATAAGGAACAGCAAAGAATGGCAAAAACTCTGCAAAAAGGGAATGAAAAAGAAATTTGCATGGGATAACAAGATTATCACAATTGGGCTCTACTTGTGCAATTTTGGTACCAAAATGGCTTCTGAGCCATGTGCATACACTTATGGCATACCCTGTGCCGAGCACCATCTAGGTGAGGATATTAATTTTGGCTGTAAAGATTGTGCACAGGAAATATCTAAAATAGCAGATCGTGATGTCAGTCAGCATAGAATGCTGATTTGATTCCAGTGCTAACATATTGCACCTTGTCAGTCTAGCTAACTAGGCTTAAATAATCAACTAATTAACCAACTTAACCTCACACAGCTGAATGTACACTCAGCTGCAGGAAAGACCCCACACCAGCGTTATTTAAAGGCAAGTTAAAAGGTGTGCTGCTGAAAGTACAGAAGGCATTGTGTGTGACTGCACTGTTTGCATTGACCTCTGTGACTATCTGGTCTGGAAGTGTACTTCTCTTCTCTTCTCTTCATCTCCATCTTAAACAAGTTCAATATTTGAACTTGGGCTGATAAGTGGCAAGTAACATTTACACCACAGAAGGACCATGTAATGATAATTTCCAACAAGAGAGAATCTTACCATCTCCCCTTGACATTGAACAGCATTATCATTGCTGAATCCACCACCATCAACCCCAGAGTTTACCACTGACAAGAAACTTGACTAGACCAGTCATATAAATATTGTGACTACAAGAACAGATCAGAGGCTGGGAATTCTGCAGTGAATAACTCATTTCCTGATTCTCCAAAGCCTGTCCAGCATCTACAAAGCCAAAGTCTGGAGTGATGGATACTCTCCACTTGCCTGGATGAGTGCAGCTCCAACAACACTCAAGAAGCTTGACACCACCAGGACAAAGCAGCCCAGTTGATCAGCAGCTAATCCACCATCTTAAAAGTTCACTCCCTCCATCACTGAAGCACAGTGTTAACAGTGTGCACCATCTACAAGATACACTGCAGCAAGTCAGCAAGGTTTCTTCAACAGCAGCTTCCAAACCCACGACCTCTACCACTGAGAAGAACAAGAGGAACAAATGCCTGGAAACTGTTGAAGGGTCATGAGGACAAGAAACATCGACTCTTTTCTTCTCCGCCGATGCTGCCAGACCTGCTGAGTTTTTCTAGGTAATTCTGTTTTTGCCTGGAAACTCTACCATCTGAAAGTTCTCCTCCAAGCTACACATCATCCTAACTTGGAATAATATTACTGTTCCTTCACTGTCGCTGGGTCAAAATCCTGGAACTCCCTCCCGAAAAGGACAGTGGATGTACTGACACCACATGGACTGGAGCCGTTCAAGAAGGCAGCTTACCACCACCTGCCCAAGGACAATTAGGGATGGACAATAAATGCTTGCCTAGCCAGCGTACTCATATCCCATGAATGAATAAAAGAAATCATATATAATTTCTACCCAGGAACAACCAAAGTGAAAGATTGATGAGTCATTTCAACCTGTGACATCTTTTTCTTGAGAGCGGTAATTTCAGTGATTGATAATTGAGGTGATAAGGTCAGTTAACACTTGAACTCCTTTATCTCCTACATTGCTGAAAGTCCTGGGGAGATGCTCAGGGACACAGCTTGAGACCAGGTTGTGGGTCTGGAAGCGCCAGCTGTCAGGAAAGGATTGAGCTTTTTAAAACAAAGAGAGTTAAGAAATCTGTCCATGTAATTCTTTGCGTATACTCCTCTGAATACTGGGCTTTTGATAATTTCTTTTTATTCATTTATAGGACGTGGGCTTCACTGGCTAGGTCAGCATTTATTGCCCATCCCTAATTGCCCTTGAGAAGGTGGTGTTCAGCTGCCTTCTTGAACCGCTGCAGTCCATGTCATGTAGGTGCACCCACAGTGCTATCAGGGAGGGAGTTCCAGGATTTTGACTCAGCGACAGTGAAGGAACAGCGAAATATTTCCAAGTCAGGCTGGTGATTGACTTGGAGAGGAACTCCCTGGTGGTGTTCCCATCTATCTGCTGCCCATGTCCTTCTAGATGATAGTGGTCGTGGGTTTGGAAGCTTTGCTGCGTTCCTGCAGTACATCTTGTAGATGGCATACACTGCTGCTACTGTGCATTGATGGTAGAGGGAGTGAATGTTTGTGGATGTTGTGCCAGTCAAGCGGGCTGCTTTGTCCTGAACGATGTCAAGCTCCTTGAGTGTTGTTGGAGCTGCACTCATCCAGGCAAATGGAGAGTATTCCATCACACTCCTGATTTGTGCCTTGCAGATGCTGGACAGACTTTGTGGAGTCAGGAGGTGAGTTACTCACTGTGGATTCCTAGCCTCTGACCTGGTCTTTTAGCCAGCATATAAATATATGACTAGCGCAGTTCAGTTTCTGGTCCATGGTAACCCCCAGCATGTTGATAGTGGGGTATTCAGCAATGGTAATGCCACCTGAATGTCAAGGGGCAATCTTGTTGGAGATGGTCATTGCCTGGCACTTGTGTGGTGCATATGTTACTTGCCACTTGTCAGCCCAAGCCTGGATATTGTCCAGATCTTGCTGCATTTGGACATGGACTGCTTCAGTATCTGAGGAGTCATGAATGGTGCTGAACATCGTGCAATCATCAGTGAACATCCCCACTTCTGACCTTATGATGGAAGGAAGGTCATTGATGAAGCAGCTGAAGATGGTTGGGCCTACAGCACTACCCTGAGGAACTCCTGCAGTGATGTCCTGGAACTGAGATGATTGACCTCCAACAACCACAACCACTTTCCTTTGTGCTAGGTATGACTCCATGTGTAGCGTTCTTCATGCTAAAACCTATAAATTGAGTTGTGTCCATAAACTGAGTCCCAGATTTGGGGACTCAGAATCATCAGCATGAGTAATCAAATTACAGCCTTCTCTATGCCAAGATGGCCATCTTATATTTAACAGTGTTTTATTTTAAAATCCAACTGCCTTGAAAAGTAGTCATAACCCTTCCTTCAAGATTTCAATTATCCTGGATGTGGGAAACAAAGTTTGCCTGGATATTTATGAGTTTCCTTTTGTAGATGATGTTTAGCCATTTCAGTAGAAATGTCATCAGTCCTTTTAATAAACCATTTGGCTGCAAAAAAATTGGCTCCATTGTGCCAATAGTTTCAGCATTACAGGAGCCATTTTAGCACCAAAATGGAGTCTGCACTGCTGGCACTCTGGGAAGTTGGTGCCCATGCAATCCTACCCACCTGGACTGACTGCAGCCCATTTGTGTCCAGTGATTCACCAGACCCTGCCTCTATGCTACCCTTTAAAGTACATGCATTTCCAATATCTGAACTAGTGGCTGGGAGTCAAATGTTTCTTCTTCATCAGTCTTTTCTTCCTTCAAGGCTTTAGCTTCATGCACCACTGCCTGGTCAGGTGGCAGTCCTTGGGTACCTGAAAACACAAAGGCACTAAAACTGTGTTGAGGTGAGGGATAAGGAAATGTGCATGAAACCTTGGGGGATGCTTCTGGCCTGTTATGCTATTTGTCAAGAATCTTCCTGCTTTTTAACTCTCTGCCAGTGTACTTCCAATACCTGATGCAGCCAGAATACACTTGGTCTTTAAGTGGTGCTGGCCTCACATAAAGTTGAGACCCCTGCTGAGGGGTGCAGCCACTCAACAGGGTGATCAGCCCTGGGCTGCAGGCCACAATCATAATTCGCTTACATTCTTCACTTCAAACAAGCGTGGGTTAATCACGTATTGCGATCCCTGTTGGGGACAATCCAATTTAGCCTGCCGTGTCTAGTATGACTGATGAAATATTGAAAACTGGAAATAACCAATTAGATAGCAGAAAATTGGAGAATACACACCAGCAACAAATGAGAATGTCAAAAAATGGCAATGATTGATGTACACTTAACAAACGAGAAAGAAGAAATCTCAGACTATGATTAGACTTACATCGCTGTCACAGATTTTTTTTTATTATTCAGTATTTTAGACACTAGAAGATAGTTCCACTTCTGGGGATTTGAAAGAGACCATGAATACAAAATAGTCACTAAGAAATCCCTAAAGGAATTCAAGAGAAACTTCTTTACTCAAAAGATGGCAGGAAAGTAGAACCAGCTCCCACATGTAGTGATTTAGGCAATTAACATAGATGCATTTAAGGAGGAACTGGATGAGTAAATGAGGGAGAAAGGAATAGAATGATAAGTTGATTAACTTAAATGAAGTAAAGTGGCAGGAGGCTGGTAGACAGCATAAACGTCGGCATAGGGGGAGGTGATGGCGTACTAGTATTGTCGCTGAACCAGTAATCCAGAGACACAGGGTAATGCTCTGGGGAGCTGGGTATAAATCCTGCCACGGCTGATGGTGGAATTTGAATTCAATAAAAATTTGGAATTAAAAGTCTAATGATGACCATGGAACCATTGTTGGTTGCTGTAAAAACCCATTTGGTTCACCAATGTCCTATAGGGAAGGAAATCTGTTGTCCTTCCCTGGTCTGGCCTACATGTGACTCCAGACCCTTTTGACTCTTAAATGCCATCTGAAATGGCTTAGCAAGCCAGTCAGTTGTAAAAAAAGGAATGAACCCGGACGGACCACCCGGCATCGACCTAGGCACCGGAAAAGACAACGGCAACATCCTTGCAAACATCTGGGGGCTAATGCCAAAACTGGGAGAGCTGTCTCACAGACTAATCAAGCCACAGCCTGACATAGCCATCCTCTCGGATTCATAACTTAGAGATAATGTCCCAGACACCACCATCACCGTCCATGGGTATGTCCTGTCCCACCGGCATAAGCAGCAAGTGATAGACAGAGCTAAGTGATCCCACAACCAATGGATCAGATCTAAGCTCTGCAGTCCTGCCACATTCAGTCATGAACAATGGTGTACAATTAAACAACTCACTGGAGGTTCCACAAACATCCCCATCCTCAATGATGGGGAGCCCAGCACATTAGTGCAAAAGTTTAGGCTGAAGCATTTGCAACAATCTTCAGCCAGAAGTGCCGAGTGGATGATTTATATCGGCCTCCTCCACAAGTCAATCTTCAGCCAATTTGATTCACTCCATGTGATATCAAGAAACAGCTGAAGGCACTGGATACTGCAAAGGCTATGGCCCTGATAATATTCTGGCAATAGTGCTGTCGACTTGTGCTCTAGAACTTGCCACGCCCCTGTACAGTTACGACACTGGCATCTACCCAGCTATGTGGAATGACAGTTATGTCCTCTACCCAAAAAGCAGGACAAATCTAACCCAGCCAATTATTGCCCATCAGCCTACTCTCACTCATCAATAAAGTAATGGAAGGGGTCATCAACAGTGCTATCAAGCCATCAAGCCTTCTTCTTTCTATCCCTAATTGCCCTTAAGAAGGTGGTGGTGAGCTGCCTTCTTGAACCATGTGGTGTAGGTACACTCGCAGTGCTATTAGGAAGGGAGTTCCAAGATTTTGACCCAGCAACAGTGAAGGAACAGCGAGTGACTTGGAGGGGAACTTCCAGGTGGTGGTGTTCCCCTCTATCTGCTGCCCTTGTCCTTCTAAATGGTAGGGCTCATGGGTTTGGAAGGTGCTGTCTAAGAAGCCTTAGTGAGTTCCTGCAGTGCATCTTGTAGATGGTAAACACTGCTGCTACTGCACGTCGGTGGCGGAGGGAGTGCATCCGTTGTGGATGTGGTGCCAATCAAGCTTTGTCCTGGGTGGTGTCAAGCTTCTTAAGTGTTGTGGGAGCTGCACTCATCCAGGCAAGTGGGGAGTATTCCATCACACTCCTGATGTAGATGGTGGACAGGCTTTGGGGAGTTAGGAGGCGGGTTACTCGTTGCACTATTCCTAGCCTCTGACCTGCTCTGACCTGCCCAGTATTTATATAGCTTGTCCAGTCCAGCTTCTGATCAATGGTAACCCCCAGGATGTTGATAGTGGGGGATTCAGTGATGGTAATGCTATTGAACATCAAGGGGCAATGGTTGGATTCTCTCTTGTTGGAGATGGTCATTGTCTGACACTTGTGTGGTGCGTATGTTACTTGCTACGCTGATGTGGAATGATATGGGTTTGAGCTACAGGGAGCCCTTATCCACTGAGAAGTAGGTTGAAACAGTACCAAAACTATTCCAGTTCAGGCCTTCACATTGATCAAAGAGCATACTGAATGGATTTTCACCCAATACCCAGCAGGGAAAGGAGAATGTTCTAACGCATGGTACCAGCCAATTGTCTTGAGGCAGCATTTTAAACTGTACAAGTGCTTATATACTGCTTATAGCAGGCTCCTTAGATTTCAATGTGATTTTCCCACTATAAATGATGGACAGCATAAACAACAAATTTGAAAAATATCTGTGAAGCTTGGACCTACCACACAATTTCCTCCTCCAGATGTTCCTTAAAAGATACCACCTCCCAGCATGACCACGGATCACTGCAGAGATGTGCTGTCCATCTCCAGCTAGATTTGAAGTGTAGACCATGGACTGGATCTTGCTCGAGTGGGGCATCTCATGGTGTGCACAGTTATTTGGACTTTCTTCTGCACCCTTCAGTTTGTAAATTGTTACGATTTCCATAACGTTTAAAGAGAAGCTCAAAGTTCCAGTTATCAGCTGAATGAATGACATGTCAAGATTTCACATTTTAAAAGAACCTTCACTGTATCAATGACTGAAGACAAAACACTATTAGCTAAGCACAATTTTTTCTCATAGGGAACATACTTTTAACCACTGCATGGAGTTTTCCCCTTTCAACTTTTAATGACAACTGAAAGCCCCAATATTGTTACATTAATTGGTCTCTTAAGTAGCCATCCAGTCACCTGGAACTAGTCCAAAGTGTTTTGCAGTTCCCAAGGGTTTACTTCTGTTATTTTCTTTTCCTAAACCCTTCTTCCATTGTGAGAACTTTCCTGGGGATTCTCCCTCTAGCTTCAGCTAGAGCCTGCAGCCTCACAAATTTGAACTTCAAACTGAGTGTAAGCTTCCACCTGCATTCTGCGTGTCCACATTTTCCCTGCTTAAGTTGCAGGTCTGGCTAACAATTATCAGCTTTTGCACCTCATTCCCAGATAGTTGTAGACACCACATGATTAAAACTGCAACTCCCTTCTCTATGATATTCCTGGGCTTACAGGGAAGCCTGTAACCTGATCTCAAAATGGCATCCTCTATCCCCTCCTCCATGGCAATGGCAACACATTAGCTTTGTATCCAAGTAGAAATTCTAATCAGCTATCTCTGATCACAATAGCCTTCATCTTAGAAACAAAGGGACAGACTCCAGCACAATTATTTGTAACCTGATATCGATAACATCTTTCTAGGTCTTAGGAAACTTAGAGTCTGCTCATTGTGGACTTAGAACCAACTGTAATTGTCCCCAGGTGTAAATAACCAGCGCCTCCATCTCAATAAAACAATTGGGTCTTCTTCTGATCTTCAGCAATTAAATTCCCAGGTTTGCAGTCAGATAGACTCCAGCATATCTCACATGACTCCTTGCATTTACCTGAAATTTAAAGATACAGGCCGGGATTTTCTGGGTCTGTCGTGGCGGGGCCCACGTGGGAGATTCGGGTGCCCAGCCTATCGGCAGGACCAGATGATCCCACCAACAGTCTCAAACTGTAACACTCTTACAAAGCTAAAAGACATAGTCCTAAAATACAATAATCCTACAAACCTCACACTTTTTACAAAATCTTTTACTCAGCAACTTGCTTGAAATAACAGCATGACGAAGGCAATGCAGCATAGCTGGAGCTATGGGTGAGATGCTGTTTGTGTGAAGCAAATAGTGGAGTGGCATAAGTCAACCAGCAAGTTCTGGAGACTTGCTGCTCACTGTGTACCTCTTAAGTCCCCGAATATACCAGCGAGTTTGTGCATTAATAATGGCGTACATTGTTAACACATTTTATCAGCAAGAATTTGTTGCAGAACAGTAAGCTTGCATCAGAAGCTCTTTATTCCCTTATCATTTGTTTTTGTTGTAAAATTTTAAGATTTCAAAATTCAGATTTTAATAATAAAATCAAAAATAGTAATACCCAGCAATCAGAGTACATACGAACATACGAATTAGGAGCAGGAGTAGGTCACTTGGTCCCTCGAGCCTGCTCTGCCATTCAATAAGATCATGGCTGAGCTGAATGTAAGCTCAACCCCACATTCCTGCCAACCCCCGGAAACCTTTCACGCCCTTGTTAATCAAGAATTTATCCAGCTCTGCCTTAAAAATATTCAAAGACTCTGCTTCCACCACCTTTTGAGGAAGACAGTTCCAAAGACTCCCAACCCTTTGAGAGAAAAAATTTCCTCTCATCTCCATCTTAAATAAGTGACCCCTTGTTTTTAACAGCGACCTCTCGTTTTACATTCTCCCACAAGTTGGCGGAATATGGATGTTAGTCTATGATGCTGTCACAAACAAACAGAAGAAGTAGGAGCCTAGCCTAAACATTCAATGACATTGCAGATTAGGAGTGGACTTCAGCATAAATAGCAACAACTTGAACTTATATAGATTCTTTAACATAGTAAAATGTCACAAGTTGCTTTACAGGAGCTCTATCAGACAACGTTTGATGATGAGCCACATAAAGAGGTTTTAGGAGAAAAGAGGTAGGTTTTAAGAACGAAAATAAAGGAAGTATGAGAGAGAGATGGGAGAGATAGATAGAGAAGGAGAGATGTTTAGGGAGAGAATTCTGGAGTTTAGGGCCTATAGGCAGCTTAAGGCACAGCCACCAGTTGTGGAGCTATGAAAACTTGTGATGGCCAAGAGACTGGAATAAGACTAGTACAGCATTTCCAGGCTAGTCGGGCTGGAGGAGGTTACAGAGATACGGAGGGGTGAGGTCATGGAGTGATTTGAAAATAATGATGTGATTTTTTAAATCAAGGCCCAGAATAAAGGAAAGTCTTTCTATTTATTTCTTTAAAACTACAATGATTCTTTTTAACTAGAAATCCAGAAACAGAAAAATTAAAATTGATTGCAACAGCTGATTGAAGCTCCTTTTAGTGTCTGAAATAGTCAGCATGCTCAACATAGTTTAGCCGATGTCTTTGTAATTGACACCTATGGTATTGGTAAACTGTCAGCACTATTTGTTCAAAATAGGCATTTGTCAGTGTTAACCAGCTGGTGAACTGGCAGGGACCATGGCCCAATTCCGGGTGTTAACCATTGCATTTCTGTGTTATTCCATCTGTATAACTTCTAACGTCCTTATATTCAATGTTGGTACTATAGGATTGACCATATGAAGCTGCAGCTTTGGAAGGGGATGAATGGAAAAAAGGGATGGCTCCAATGCTCAGCAATGTATTTTTCCTGCTTTGATCCTTTTGTTCAGAAGTTAGCTCTCCATTCTCCTCCCCTGGAGGCAGCAAATCATTGAGGTGCAGTTCAATGAATGTCAATTGTTCTCTAACACAAAAACAGAATTACCTGGAAAAACTCAGCAGGTCTGGCAGCATCGGCGGAGAAGAAAAGAGTTGACCTTTTGAGTCCTCATGACCCTTCGACAGTTCTGTCGAAGGGTCATGAGGACTCGAAACGTCAACTCTTTTCTTCTCCGCCGATGCTGCCAGACCTGAGTTTTTCCAGGTAATTCTGTTTTTGTTTTGGATTTCCAGCATCCGCAGTTTTTTTGTTTTTGTCAATTGTTCTCTGCCACATTATTGAGTGGGACCATTCTTCATGTGTGGGAACATAGACAGCAAGTATCAGCAGGTTCTCCAAGGCAACAGCGTACCCCAGCATCAAGTGGAGAAATCAACGGGGTATCTTGCAGGAGATCTCATGATATTAAATTCCCAGTATTGGCTGTTAGGGGATCCCCACTCTGTGTTTTTATTCTCTTCCCTAGCTTCCTTGTGATAATTGTAGGGTAACCTTCCCTATCTTAGCAGAGATCAAGGTTACCATTTTAACTTCCTCTGCCTGATATGGGGCAGTAAAGTGAGGCCAAATATTTTCCCTCTCTGATCTCGCAGCCTTCCCGCTACGTCCTGACCTTTACCTGTTCTTTTGATCAGGTGTGCTGGATACCCTGAGGGAGGAAGAGTATTTCTTTAACTATGCCAAGCAGGCCTGAATATGTCATTGGGACCCAACCTTAATTTTACTTGGAGTCTGGAATAGGGAACAGTGATGGATGCCCCATCAGACCAGACTTGCTAGGAGCTGGATCCTGAGCCAGAACAGGCCCAGAAGATATGTTTTAAAATTATGTTTTAAAAGTGTATTTTAATTTTTTTATTCATTCCTAGAATGTGGGCCAGCCTTTATTGCCCATCCCTAGTTGCCCTTGAGAAGGTGGTGGTGAGCTGCCTTCTTGAACCACTGCAGTCCATGTGGTGTAGGTACACCCACAGTGCTGTTAGGAAGGGAGTTCCAGGATTTTGACCCAGTGACAGTGAAGGAACGGCGATACATTTCCAAGTAAGGATGATGAGTGACTTGGAGGGGAACTTGCAGGTGGTGGTATTCCCATCTATCTGTTGCCCATGTTTTTCTAGATGGTAGTAGTTGTGGGTTTGGAAGGTACTGTCTAAGAAGGCATGGTGAGCTCCTGCAGTGCATTTTGTAGATGTTACACACTGCTACTACTGTGCAGCAGTGGTGGAGGGAGTGAATGTTTGTGGATGTGTGCCTATCAAGCGGGCTGCTTTGGTCTGGATGGTGTTGAGCTTCTTGAGTGTTGGGGGAGTTGCACTCATCCAGGCAAGTGGGGAGTATTCCATCACACTCCCGACTTGTTCATTTAAGATGGTGGGCAGGCTTTGTGGAGTCAGGAGGTGAGTTACTTGCCACAGATTTCCTAGCCTCTGACTTGATCTTGTAGCCACTGTATTTATATGGCTAGTCCAGTTCAGTTTCTGGTCAATGGTAATCTTCCCAGGATGTTGATAGTGGGGGATTCAGCGATGGTAATGCCATTGAATGTCAAGGGGCGATTGTTAGATTCTCTCTTGCTGGCGATAGCGTTGCCTGGCACTTGTGTAGTGTGAATGTCACTTGTCACTTGTCAGCCCAAGCTTGGATAATGTTTAGGCCTTGCTGCATTTGGACTGCTTTAGCATCTGAGGCATCATGAATGGTGCTGAACATTGTGTAATCATCAGCGATGATTACACAATGTTCAGCACCATTCATGATTCATTATGATGGAAGGAAGGTCAGAAGTTCCTTTGTGGGCGTAGAGGAACACAAATGCTCTTCTAGGCCTCACAAGGAACCCTTGGGCTTCCCTTGCATTAGACAACACCCTTCCCCCGCCCCACCCTCTGATCACCTCCGGAGTTCCCCACTACTCAGGTCCAGTGAATATTTGGAAACTTCCTGTCGACAAACATGCACTCACACCCTCCAGCCAGTAAGCGGAGATGGCTAGGTTTGGGGGAGTCAGGTGAAATGATGCACAGCCATTAAAAATGACTGAGCCCCCCGGACTCCCTGGCTATGCTGACCCCTTAAGGACTTGCGAACACTGTACCTCACTCTCTCCCTTAAAATTGAGACCAAATAACTAAGCACCTTCAAGCTTCAACTTTCCACATGGCTTGCATAGTTCAGTATCACAAAATGCACTTCCCCCTTCATTCAAAGCAGCTTTATGTTTAATAAATAAGAAATAATGTTTACAAATCTGTCTATAATAAGATTTTTCGTGATGCTCACACTTCATTGAGCAGCTTGTCTTTACTGTATATGATATTGTGTGCCAAATTTCAAGGCAATCAAGGATTTGAAATCTTTAAACAACGTATATTAATTACAACCATCAATACCTCATATGTGTGAAATGCTGCTGCAAAAAAGCCATTTATGAAATAAAAACAGATCTTCGTATGCCAGTTGAGTTCCATTTATCTTGTCAACCAAGCATTCGAGCATACTCTTTATGTAAAAGACAATTTGAACTGAGACAATAGCATTTTGTGCTCCTGCATCATTAGCTTTTATACTTATCTTTCCCCAGAGGAAAATTGAACACTTCTTTAATACAACCAGTGCACTTTACAACATAGAGCAGTTTTACGATTTTAAAAGTGTTAGCTCTCCCAAATATTTCCTTTTTACTAATATCCACTGGAATCTGCATCAGTTCAAGTAACAGTCAAAGTTAGTAGTACCATTGAATAAATGCAGTCTTTAGTGGAAGATAATATGCCTCACCGTTCTGCAGTTTGTCAGATGAAAATGGATACCAACTCCAGTAAGATATAAACTTTACTTTGAAATGCTTCTTTCCCCTGGTTCCTTTTTGGATATAGTTACATCTGAGAAAGGTATATCACTTGAAGACAATCCTTTACCATGGGCACAGTAACCAGGTCATTTCAGAGTTTAAGTGCTGAGTTATGAGAACAGTGAGTCTCTGTGGGCAGCTGACATCTGACTTGAGGTCAGGAACAGCAAAATCTGTACTGTGAAGTGAAATATGCAATGAATCTGATGAATCTGATGAACTTCACGTTGTCAAAAATAGTATGAGCTAGCTTTGTCTAAAACTTTAATATATCATATGCAAGTGCGGGTCTTGCAGACTTTTTCCAAGGTTTTCAGAGTAGAGGTGATTCAGAATGATTTATATCTTACTGGAGTTGGTATCCATTTTCTGGCAAACTGCAGAACGGTGACGCAGATTGTCTTCCACTAAAGCCATTAGAGTAATCCTTCTATTGACAGATCACTTTGAGTATGCAACCCACAAGTGCATATCAGCATCAAGTTTTCCCTGAGCAATTTGTTCTGTTTATCCCCAATCATGTAGTCAGTAGTTAGAGGTGCATATAACAATGTCTGGAATTCCAGTGTAATTAATGGAAACTTGTGTTTGACATTCCTTGGTGCTCTTGAATTTCATCCTAAATCATTTTACACTTATATTTATGTAACGTATTGTATTCTTTTTCATTTCCTTCCCTTTTATGGGTCTTTCACTCTACATATCGTTCTGCAGCCAAGGTACATGTACTGGTGGGGCAGGTGTGTAGAATTATCTCCTTGCTTGACTGTTGATGGAGGAGAATAAGACTGGAGTTCCCAAGAATGAGCCCTTTAATGCGCCCGTTCTGTATTATTGAAATGTACATCTTGACTGCTTAGAGAGTCGAGAGACCATGAATTCACTTCCAGGGTTAGTGGTTGAAGCAGAAACTATGGCAACATTCAAGATTAGTTTGGATAGGTGGGATGGCAGAAAAGGAATTGAAAGAATTTTGAAGTAAGATAGGTAAATAGGATTGGAATTAATTGCTTGTGTAGAAGAAAAATACTGCCATGGACTGGTTGGCCCAAATGGCTTCTGCATTGTAACTTCCATATGCATTTCTTGTACCTTGCTTGAGCAACAGCCAGCAGTGACTCAGTGTTTCTCTGGCACCAGGAGAAGCTGGTTAGACTCTTCATGCTTAGCACATTTATATTTAAAAGTTGCAAATGGATTTCAACAACTTATATTGAATAACAATTTCGGTCTCCTGCCCAAAACAGGCTGCCTTAAAATTACAACCTTCACTTTAGACTCTTTAGATCCTCCAAATCCAATGGCAATAATTGCATCAGGTAATCCAGGAACACATGGAGAGGCCAATGCCCCAACCCCTGATTTTGAATTAACAGTCAACCATATTTTAGTGAAAAGCAGGCTGCCATCAATTTAAAATTATCTCTATGATTCCGATTTTACTCCAGTTCAACTGTGCCACAGAGGATGAGCAGAATAGTGAGGAGTTTTCATTTCCCATGAAGATGAATAAGAAGTAGTTAACTTTCCCAGCGGGAGAAATTCAATTTTAAATCTTGCAATGCTTTTGTCCAAATTGTAAATACAGGAGAACAAAACTTCAAAAAGCGCATGCATTCAGATTGCACTGGCCATTAACATGTTACAGAGTTCAGAGTTGGGCACTTTATGGAAAATCATTTCACAGAAGACAGTCCAAGAAACTCAAGCATTAGAATTAAAGTTAAAGACCACAAGTCTTCAGTAACGTCGGCTTTGTTTGATTGGTCAGATCCTTGACATTACTTCCTTGTGGTCAGTGTTTGGATTCCTTAAGTCATGCTGAGTGTATAATGTTGCATCATTGTGTCTGATTTTCCTGTGTTGTCAAGGGTCCATACTTGTAATTAATAGGCCAGGAGTTAAATGAAGAGATTGAAATGACGGTAGCCAGTTAAAGAAAACTGCAATTACAAAGTTTTGCCTATCTAGATGCTGCTATAAAGGGAATGTCCAAACGTAAAAAAAAATCCATGTTCATCTTGCTATGTCACATGTGCAATTTTTTGGATACTGCTTTATCACCAGTGGATCCCTTCCGTAAACTTAGCCCTGCCCAACTTCATCAATTTCTTAGTTGCTTCTTGAGGTTCAATGTGGCAATTAAAAACAGAGAATGCTGAAAATACTCAGCAGGGCATGCAGCATCTATCAAGAACAAAACAGAGTTAACATTTCAAGTCGATGACCTTTCAGAAGAATTGGGAAAAAATGTAATAGGCTTTAAGAAAATGGAAGGGTGGAGGTTGGAAAAAAAGACCAAAGGGAAGGTCTGTTATAGGGTGGAAGACAGGCGAGATTAAATGACAAAAGATGTGGTGATGCAGGGGGCTCCTCCATTCTCTGACTCTGAACAATCTGTCCTTATCAAAGGTCTCAGCTTCAACCCCACCTCAGTTAATTTTGAACTTGGCACAACACTGCGCTCTGTTTTTCTTTGCCTCCATCTCCACACTCAATTCTTTGGCCAGGAGTCCTCCCCCATGCAGTCCTTACCCTCTCTTTATCCTTTCATTGAGAAATGCCTACAGGACATCAGCCGTTTCTCTGCTCCCATCACTCACTCCTCCTGAACTTGCTGCACTCCGTTCTCTTAGGTTTTATGACAACATTAGGATTAGACCTGCTGACAAGGGCAGTGCTTTGGTTGTTTGGCAAACTGGCTGAAATTTAATTCCAATTCTCCAACACTTCCTCCTACCTTCCTCTGGACCATGATCTCACCAACAAATATCAAGCCATTGTCACTAGGTCAGTCACTGACTTCATCTCCTCTGGAGATCTTCCCTCCATAACCTCTGACTTCCTAGTCCTCCAACTTTGAACAGCCCACTTCCACCTCATTCTCAAGATCCACAAACAGGACTGCCCTGGTAGACCTATCGTTTCTTTCTATCTGAACTCGATTTTTCCTCCCATTGTCCCGTCCTTTCCCATGTACATCAGTGACTCTTCCAATGCCCTCCATCACTTTAACAGTTTCCAATTTCCTGGCTATAATTATCTCCTTTTCACCATGGATATCAAATCTCTCTACACCTTCATCCTGAACCAGGATAGTCTGAGCCCTCTCTGGCTCTTCATTGAATGGAGGCTCAACCAATCCCTTTCCACCATCACCCTCCCATGAAACAACTTCTCCTTTAACTCCATGTACCTCTTCCAAACAAAAAGTGTTACAATGGTTTTGTGGGATTTATGGAACATTCTTTGTTCTAGCCCTACCTGGGTCCTCTCCCTCACCTCTTATCGGTGTTGTTTCCTACTCTCACCCTGAACTGGAAAATTTAATCAACTTTCTTCCAATTTCTACTGTACTCATCCCTTCCTTGACTTCTCTCTCTGCATTTCTGTGGAAAGGCTTTCAGAAAATATTTACTACAAGCCCACTGACTTCCACAGCTACCTTGACTACACTTCTTCACACCCTACTTCCTATAAGGACGGCTCTCAGATTTTCTGGATCCACCACATCTGTTCTGAAAATGCAAGCTTACAAACCAGTGCTTCCAACAGATCTTCCTTTTCCTCAGCCAATGATTCCCCCCACTGTAGTTGAATGGGCTCTCAACTGTGTCCATCCCATTTCCTGCACTTCTGCTCTCACCCTTTCACCTCCCTCCCTGAACCATGATAGAGTTTTCCTTGTCCATATCATCCACCCCACCAGCCTCCATATTCAAAGGATTATCCTCTGCCATTTCTGACACCTCCAGCGTGATGCCATCACCAAACATATCTTCCAGTTACCCCCTGCTTTCCATATTTCAAAGGGACCGTTCCCACTGTGATATCCTGGTATATTCCACAATCATATCGCACAACCGCTTGGCTTCCCACGGCACCTTTCCATGCAACCTGTCCTTTTACCTCCTTCTTTCTCAGCATCCAAGACCCCAAACATTCCACTCGGGTGAAATGGTGATTTACGTGTAGCTCTTTCAAATTGGTATTGTATTTTCACTGCTGACCATGCAATCTGCCCTACATTGGGGAGACTAAAGGCAAGTTGGGCGACTAGATTGCAAAACCATCGCTTAATATGCAAGCATGACCCCAAGCTTCTGTTCACCTGCCATTTTAATTCTTCACCCTGCTCTCACATTGACCTCTCTGTTCCTGACCTCCCACGGTGTTTCAACAAAGCTCAAAGTAAGTTTGAGGAACAGAATCTCATCTTTCGATTCAGCACTTCACAGTCTTCAGGACTCAACACTGAGTTCAACAATTTCACATTGTAATTCTGCACCCATTTTGTTTAATTTTTTCTTTATAGGTTGCAGTTTTAGTCTTGTTTTTCCCTCGTTTTTGCTTTTAGAATTCAGTTGTTCGTCATTCTGCCATTCAAACCTTCTCTGGATGCATCTTTTTTTTAATTGTCCCATTCCCATTCACCAACTCATTTGTCATTTATTTTTTCCTGTTGTCAAGACCACGGATCATAACCCTGAATTATTTACAGACGTAAGACATGTATTTTTTAAAAAAGGACCTACAAGTAAAAGCTGGCTGAGACTGTAAAGTAACCACTTGCTGGAAAATTCATATGTGGATTACACGTGACCAACTAGTCCAGAGAGAACGGAATGTCACACCTAAAAAGCTGTCAAGGCCTCATTCAGACAGACACACTTCAAAGGAAGAGATGCAATGCAAAAAAACTGATTACCATCTCAACAGAAAACATCCCCTGTTGAGTTATATCCTAAACTGTGGATGTAAACTGAGTTGAAAGAAAGCAGTTTCTGGACGAAAGACATGTTTGTTTTTCCTTTCCAGGAATATAGAAGAAAATGGGTTAAAAGCCAGATTCAACCCTGGTCTCTGTGTGCTAGTTTTGGCATTTTGTCCCAGTGCTAGTGTGTGCTGTGAAAGTCATAGCTGAAGAACATGAACTAGGCATCCCTGCGCTTACAGATAAAAAACCTCTCTCCGAATGCTGGAAGCAAGTCACCAGTCAGCAAAGCTCACAGTCGAAAAGGAAACAGGACAACTCCTTTCAGCTAACCTGCAGAACCAAGAATCTCCAAACCAATTGCTCAACTGCAAAAGTCAGCTCTACTGGAATCATCCAACTTAACGGCCGCAATGCTTCACAATCTACTCCACATGGACAAGCCAAAGACTGATTCCTTTAGCTTTTTTAACTTGTATTTCTGGACTAATTTCTCATTTCTAATCTGTGTGTTGTACCTTTATTATTTTTCTCACATTTTAGTAACTAATAAACTCACACTTTCTTTGACTAAAGAAAACCTGGTTAAATTGGCTCCTTTTAAAACAAAAATACATTTGGACTGAGAAAAGGTGTCCATGAGGAAAGGGATCCTTTTTAAATTAACCTTGCTGTGACCAGCCAAGGGGTTGAATAATGAAAGGGGAGCCAGTTCACCCCTCCTCACCTGGGAGCACAACAATTTGGGATACCTCATCTAGGAACATAACAAATTGAGGAAACCTCACCCGGGGACTGGTCGTAACACTGTTTTCCACCCTACCACAGATCTTCCCTTTTGTTCTTTTTCCACCCTCCATTTCCCACTCTTCCACACACTTGAGACCTATTACATTTCTAACTTCCCCATTCTGATGAATAACCGTCAACTTGAAATAATTCTGTTTCCTTTCTCTCACAGATACTGCCGGACTTGCTGAGTATATCCAACACTTTCTGCTTTAGTTTCAGATTTTCAGCATCTGGAGGTTTTTGCTTTTGCCTTTGTATTGCTAATTTTATCACCATGTGTTGTGCCATACTAAATGGCCAAGGAACTATGTATTTGATTAAAATTAATGAAGAGGGCTATATACATGAGAAAGGAGAATTGTAAACAGTAGTGAGATGGCCCAGCTTTGTACCTCTCAGAGTGGAATTTGGTGCCATGGAAAAGTCTTTAATCAACAACCCAGTAAATAACTGGTAAAATAATAATGTAAGTTTAACTAGTCTGTGTTGGCAGTCAAATGCCAGACAACCTTGAGGCTGAAACTCAAAACCAGGTTACTCAGTGCTCATCTTGTGGCTGTGCTATTGAAAGGTGAAGTAAACAAAGCTGAGGCACTTTCTACAATAAATGGGGGATGGGAATTGATACCCAAGTGCCCCAGGGCAACTTGTCTACAGTCAGTGGTGTACTGAAGAAGCTCAAGAGGCCTAAAAACAGTTTGCAATTTGCTCTTTCAGCAAGGATTAGAAGAATAAAAAGGAGTTGCAAATATCTTTCAATTACTATCCGTCCGGTGATGCAAAGGCTTTCATAATAAAGGGATCCATTTTAATAAAAAGAGTAACTGAAGATCTGATCTCTTAGCAGTTTGGAAAAATACGTAAGGACAATGTTGAAAATAACTTCACTGCAGAATCCTGGTGCAATACTCTGAGCCCTGCCATTAATTTTAACCTATCTCCAAATGCTGCAAGGTCAAAGTCTTTAACAATACACTTCCTGTATTTCCCTGTTGTCTTTAAGCAAAGGCTTAAAGCAATTAATTTGGCAACCAAGAATGCTGCAGTTGACCTTTATCAAAAGAATACCGAGTTTCTAATTAGCCTCCAAAGAAAAATCCTGGGATATAGTCATATTCAGTCATGGCTGTTAGCATTAGTTTGATCAAATGTCACTGTTCTTTAATACAGGATTAATTAACTTCCTCCTGCTAAAGAGGATTAGAATCAATGAATATAAAAACTAGACAACACACTTCAGTCAGGATCTTCAATCCAACTGGAAAATGCAGAGCCCTAGAATGTTAGAATGCTTTTAAACAAAACATGCTACAGCATGTCAGGGCTTACTTGGTGACACTCATGTCTCTGAGTCAGAAGATTCTGGGTTCAAGTCCCACTCCAGGGTTTGAGCACAAAATCAAGGCTGACTCTTCGGTGCAGTACTCAGGGAGCAGTGCACTTCCAGAAGTGCCATCGTTTGGATGAGACTTTAAACCAGGGGCCCCTTCGAGCTTTGGTGGAAGTGCAAGATCCTTTGGCACTAATTTGAAAAAGAGAAATGGGTGGCCAATATTTATCCCTTAATCAACATTTCAAAAAAAATCAGATTATCTTACCATTATTACATTACTGTTTGTGGGAGTTTGCTGAGATCAAATTAGCTGTCATATTTTCTACATTATAACAGTGACTACACTGCAAAAAGTACTATGTTGGCTGTAAAGCACTTTGAGATATCTGTGGCTGTGAAAAGCGCTATATAAATACACATATTTCTTTCTTCTGTTTTTCCATTAGTGAAAAACTATGCTTGCTTGCTGTGAATGTGATGGTAAATTTTCCCCAATCTTTATACTTGGTGGAGCTATTTATTGCCTGCAGTTGGCAGATACATACTTGCTAGAGGCTGGGACCCAGAACATTTATGCTATCTTTCAAATGACACACTAACCTGAAGTCCTGTCTGCATCCTCTCAAGCGGGTGAAAGATCCCATAGCATCGCTTTGAAGAAGAGCAAAAGAATTCTCCCCCAGTGTCCTGGCAAATATTCACCCCTCAAACAACAGCACTAATGACAGATTGTTTGGTTATTATTTCATTGCTGTTTATAGGACCTTGCCGTGAGCAAACTGGCTGCCATGGGTGCTGCATTACAACAGTGATTGTGGCCAGAATTTTCCGGCCCCTCCTGCTGACAGGATCTTCCGGTCCTGCCGAAGTGAATGGGCGTTTGAATGGCCGGCCACATCCGCCAGGGCAGGATCTCCTGTGCCGGGGATGGAAAGCCCCACTCTACATTTTCAAAATTAATTTGTTGGGGCTGCAAAGTGCTTTGGGATATCCCCACCTTGTGAAAGGCACGATATAACTGCGAAATAAAGTTTTTCATTTTATGTAATAAACATTAATACAAACATTGTTAAGTATCAAAAATGTCAATTGAATTCTGTCCACATTTACCCAAGGAGTTATTTGTGAAATTTTATGGGAGTTAGTCATTATCCATATGTGATTGAATACTAGCTCCACAGCAAGGAAATGGTAAAGGCATTATGAATGGATAAATAGTATGGCAAAAGCTTTTAGCCCTCATCCACCCTGTGAATAGAGTACATCAATAGTGGGGTGAGGCTTGCCAAAGTTGTCCCGATGACCTGGTTGTATTTCTGGCCACAGGGTCATCTACAAGTAAGGGTGACACAAGCCTGGAGGTCGAAACTTGCAGGAGGCAAAGAGGAAGTGAGCAAGCCACCTGTAAACACTTTTCTCATCTCCCAGTAAATTTTTTCAGTTGAGTAATGAGAATTGTGCAATGCGATGATCCAAGGGCATTTGCAGTAAGTTTCAAAATTCTGGAAATAAAAGGTTGATATTAGTAAAATTCACCCTGAAGCTGTTGGATTGTCTTCAAGAATCTACAGAATCACTAATGTGCTTCAGAGGAGGAAACCTGCTGTGCTTACCTGGTCTGGCCCATATGTGACACCTGTCACATACCAACGTGGTAGACTCATAACTACTCTCTGAAGTAGGCTGGCAAGTCGCTTAGCTGCATTAAATGGAAGAAGTCCCACAATCACCATCTCAGGGAAACTATAGATGGCCAATAAATATTGGCCTTACTAGTAACACACACATCACAAATTGATCAGAAAAACAACCCCTTGCTCCCATTTCCTCAAGGTTTCCTCCACTCAACACTGGGTGCCAGGGCCTAACAGGTAGCCTCTATATCAGTATTTGAAAAGTGTACATGAATGGTAAAATAGTGGAGCCTGCGTTTCACTCATTTTCATGTATGGTGTTCCATGTATTGGAGGCAGGAATGGGGTAATAGCTGATTAAAAATGGTGTTGCTTCATTTACATAAAAACAAAAAAACTGCGGATGCTGGAAATCCAAAACAAAACAGAATTACCTGGAAAAACTCAGCAGGTCTGGCAGCATTGGTGGAGAAGAAAAGAGTTGACGTTTCGAGTCGAGGACTCGGAACGTCAACTCTTTTCTTCTCCACCGATGCTGCCAGACCTGCTGAGTTTTTCCAGGTAATTCTGTTTTGTCTTGCTTCATTTACAGTTCATCGTGAATTGCTGTTTTGTTTTTTTCCCTAGGACATTTCTTTTTTAATAAAGCCGCAGTTCTCCAGATCATTAAACAGTGAAACTAATCATGGGGATTGTAAACAAACTAATTTAGAAGATGCAGGAATGCTGCATTCGATTTATCCTCAGGCATTCTTGTCACTGACCTTTAACACATCTAGGTAATCAAAGCAAGCACAGAATGCCACTCAGGAAACTAATTTATTTGGCATTTGATGCAGGTAACCAGAGCATCATCCCCAAATTATCTTTACTTAAACTGAACAAAAGCAATTGGTGTCATTGCCAGCTAGCACATATTAGTTGCCTTCATTGAGCTAAGGCTTGGAACCAGTCACATAGAATTACAAAAACTCCATCAGACAACGGTATTCTGAAAAAAAACAGCTTTAACTATATCCTCTTCTGCCTTCTGTTTCTCATTCAACAACCAAGCTGACATCTCTACTCAATCTATTCAAAAGCATAGTTTGACTTGTAGCATGGTTCAGTGAAAGAAAGACTTGCATTTATTTACCAACTTTCATTTCCCAAAGCACTTTAGAGCCAATGAATTAATTTTGACTCACACAGCACTCAAAACAGCGATGTGATAATGACCAGGTAATCTGCTTTAGTTAGGGATAAATATTGTTCAGGACAACGCCCCTGCTTTTCTTCAAAATAGCATCAGGTGATCTTTTATGTCAATTTGAGAGAAAAGACAAGGGGCAGGATTTAATGCCCCCTCCCCATCCTGGAGAGGAATTCAGAGGCAGGAGAGCCATATAGTTGGGTGGGAGTGTGTGAGGTGGACATCCTGCCTCCCTCCAATTGAGTCCAGGGTGTTAAATCCTGTGGGTGACCATACTGCATGGAGGCCAACTGAGACTCTTACTTGTCCTCTTAAGGGCCACTTAAGTGCCTTGCCCTCCCGATGCTGGTATTCACCATGTTGAGGCTGTCCCTCATTCACAGGCACTCTATACCCAATCGAGGGACCCGACACCTGGAAGGGGAAGGGGGGAACCGCAAGAAGCCACCTCCACCCTCAAGCCAATGTCCTCTCCCCCAGCCTGGCTGGTGCTCCACTCCCTGCGAATCCTATCCCATCCACAATCACCTCTATCTGGGGATCCATCGGTGAGCCTTTTAAAATATTGGCAGTGGCCACTGCTCCTAGTGACGCTGCTGGTACTGCACAGCTGCCAGCATCTGATTGGCCAGCAGCTCTGGCGGGCACGTTTTTTCTGCCCTACAGGGGCCTTAATTCAGTGGGGCATCTGATGCTACCCACGTAATTGTCTGATTACCTCGGAATAGTGTCAGATCTCCCGTAGAAAAGAGATGCAGGCTCTCATTGGTCCTCCAACCAGTGAACCCGTGCCACTAATTTCCTCCCAAGGTCTTAAATGTAATGTCCCATCCAAAAGATGGCACCTCAGACAGTGCAATGCTCTCTCCAATCAGCCCAAAAATTTGGGTTTAAGTCTTCTGACTCAGGTGAGAATATTATCAACTGAGACGCAGTTGACATTATTGCTTGTAGTACCATTTTCATCTTTTAACTTGGAAGATTGTAGGTTCAAGCCACATACCAGGCCTTACATATAGGCCAACAGTTTAGTTTGTTGCTGAGGGATATTTTGTATTTGTTTTTTGTCAAAGTGCAAAGGCATAACACGAGACAGATAAAATAATGTAGCATACTTGAGGTGCATCAATTATATTTGAACAAATCTGAGTTTTCTTGCTTCGGTCATTGGAAAACTTAATTTTATCCTTGGATTGTAAAGTGATCAGCTGAATAATATCATTTGTAAAGAAATTATCTCCTCAAAATTGTATTATATTTGGAAAACATTTAAAGAAATAATAATCTTTTCCTATAGCTCATGTTCATCAAACTATAAACATATTAGATATTGCTGCATCAGTCGTAGGGTAAGTTTTTACTAATTATGCAATATTATGATAATTTAAAAAATCACACCATCACAACATGAAAAATGCAGCACTGAAAAACACACTGCTCACAAAATAGTTAACTCGATCAATATTTACTGAAATCTATTACTATTTTTTCAATATGTATTGCCCAATTTATGTTTTCATATGCATTGCGGGAAGATTAGTTTTCTTCACCTAAACTTAAGCCATGGAACCTGAGTGTTAAATGCAGCTTTGTTAAAGGCCATTATAATTTCCCAAGTATACAGCTTCCTGGCTTTACCAGAGCATAAAACAAGATTGGTGTTCGATGACATGGAGGGGCCTGGAACATAATGCCACCAAATAGAGCCTAGGCATGTGTTATGTTGTTTTAGCAATTAGGGATGTCACATTGTAATTTTCCTAGTAATACTTACCACCAAACATCTCTTGACTTATTGACAGTGCTGATGTTGCAGGATGCCATAAATCCTTTAATTTTGCTTCAAAATTTATTGGCTAAATGACCTCTTACACACCCAAGTATCTTTTTTTTGCTGATTTATCTATTCAATGTGCTTCAAAACTTCTGTTATCTTTTTCACCAGACAAGTATTTCTTTTGCTGATATTAGCATCAAATCTGCAACCAGTTCACTTTAACCACCCTGTCAGAGTACACATAGGTCCAAATAATTAATGGCTTGCAAGCCATAACATTTGAGATATAATTTACTAAAGTAACTTAATACTTTGAAAGATTGGAGAAAGAGGGTTTTTTGCACGCTGCTGCAAGGCTTCGTGGAGCTCTGATGTGCTGTATTATAGGACATGGAGGTTTTGCGGTGCTGTGGGTCCTGCCTTTGAGCCAGAAGCTCTGGGTTCAAGTCCCACTCCAGGTCTTAATGTAGCCTAACAGGTTGAGTACCAAATTGTGAATCCGAGAAAAGAGACATGCTGTTGACATCATGTTGACATCAGGACAGGTTCACAAGAATACCAATTGTAAAGGAAACAACAATTTATGCTGCATGCAAAGAGGTTGGCAAGTGGACTCTGATTGGCAGAGGTGTTACCATGGAGAATGCACCAGGGAACAGTTCACTGCTAAGCATTTGCCTAGACATGTTCCTTCTAACCAGGGTGTATCTAAGCCATCCTGTGGGATAATGGCTACCCTGATCAAAGCATTGCTGTCTGTATTTTGTGTGAACTCATGAATGGGCCTAAGGCCACCACTTTCGATCCTGAAAAGTGCCCTGTCTACTTCAGGTTACCCTGGAAGGGTAAGGTGTCTCACAAATTTGAGCAGCAGGTGAGACTAGCTACCTCACGCTGCTACTCTGCAGTAGCAACACAAGTTGTATTCTCCACTAAAAGGATGCTGCCGTCAAGCCAATCATACAAATGAGTAATGTGGTATATGAATTTCAGTGCTGGTGCGATGCCAGGTATGTAGGCCAAATATCTCAATGGCTGGCAGATTGTATCTAACAGCATCTCTCTTTGGCAGTTCACAACAGGCAATCTAATGACCATAACCAACCAGTCCGTGCTTGCAAAACTCAAAACATAGGGTGGAATTGTCCCAGATTTGCAATAAGTGTGGTAGCGGGCGGCCGTCAGCCACAATGTCGGCTTCTCACGCTGTATCGTTCCAAACCCACCGCATTGATTATGCATTTCCGGGAAATATGCCATTTCCATGGCAGGCAGGTTCTCGTTCGTCTGCCATACCATCACCTCGCTGCTTCATCACGCCAGGTGCCATATTTAAAGTGCAGTCACGTGCCCACCTCTGTGTTTCCAGCCCAGGACTGCTCACAGAAGACAGGATGGCCCCGAAAGGCAAAAAGACTGCAGCCCCCAGTTTGGCGTCCTTTGAGCACCTTTTGGATGCCATGGAGGCCTGCTGCTATGTTCCCTAAACTTCCTCTGGCTGCAGGATGGGCAGCAGCATCATCAATCCAGCATGGGAGGTGGTGGCAGCGATGGTCAGAGCCTATGCCCTGCAAAAGAGAACAGCCACCCAGTGTCACTTCAGGATGAATGATCTCCTCCGGTCTGCCAGGTTAAGTTACTCTTGTCATTACTCTTAACTCACACACTCTTAAATCCATCACACATCCACTGGGTTCTCACATCTCAAGGGACAACACCACTAACTCTCACACACACCCTCACGTCTCCATCAGGCTCATATCCTCTCCAGCTCACATCCTCATCCTGTCCATGGCTCCACTCACCGCACAATCATTCCACACATTCCCATGCATCCTGCTCACACTCCCTCCATCTGTTTTCATGCAGGAGAAGCCTGCTCACATCAGCAGGGAGAGGCCCCAGACTGGGGGTGGAGTGGCCCATATTAGGCCCCTCACTCACTTTGAGAAGTGTGCCTTCACACGGTTGTTGAGAGCATGGACCATGACTTTGGTGGCAGTGAGATCGGTGGCGAACACCCTCATGAGGATCCTGCACCACATCATCCCTCCCTCAACGCAACTGTGAGTGCTCTCTCTCCTGCTTTTGACTCTGCTGCCATGCACTAATTATCTCTACTTTGGTTCACAAGGAGCTCTGCCAAGCGACTGACACCCTCAGCCAGCCAGTCCCTCAATTCCATCCAGGTCCTCATCTCCAGCCAAGAGGACACCTCCTCCAGTAAAGAACTGGAAATAAATAGCCCGGAAGACCTGCCACAGTGCTTATCCACACCCTCTACCAGCGCAGAGACAGGACCTTTATCTAGAGCATGTTCGGGCTCACAATCTGGTGGTAACCGCATGGACATATATCTGCAGCAGGAGGAGGCAGGTTTAGCGGAGCTCCCTAGCACTCGGAGGACAGCTGGGGAAGAGGCATCCGTTAGGCCTGAATCAGATGACGAGTGTCTGGATTCAGCCTTCCAACTCATCCTGGAGAGTCAGCATAAGGCATGGGAACATCATGCAGAGCTGTTGGAAGCCTTTAACAGAATGGCACCTGAGTTAGAGAAGTGCATCTGCCTGCTCTCTGATGAAGTGCTGCCCAAATGTACTTGCATGGAGGTATCCATGGGAAGGATGATGGATGCCATGGAGACCCTGGTCCAGCAGACGTGGAGATCACAGGAGCCATGGGTGAGTTCCTGCAGTGGCAACACGAGAGGGAAAAGGGGCACTCTCCATTCCTCTAGGTGCTCCTTCACCTCAAGGGGTCAGCCCGGGGCACCCGGAGGGCAGAGGAGCAGCAGCTGGGCACCCCTGGGTCATCCACGCAGGAATCTCAGAGGCTGTCCTCTCCCTCTGAGTCTCCTTTGCCTGTGACCCCCTCAACCTCATCCTCTGTCACTACAGAGGGAGCAGCTGGCCAACGAGTGATTCGGGAGGGAGAAGTGTGTGTGTGTGGCAGGGCCTTTCGGAGCCTCGTGCAAGCACTCTACCACACACAGATCCTTCCCATACCACACTCACCTCTATGTCTTGAGCATTTTCAATGTTACCTGCTGAGTTCACTTTCAGTTGTCCATCTGAGCTGACCTGTATCTCCGCCCACCAACTGATCACACTCCCATGCAGCACCTGATCTCACCCACCATGACTCTCGTTTCACTTTCGATTTAGACAACATGGTGGCAATTCAATTCCTCATTCACCCCCTACCCCCAACATCCTTTCCCCTCTCCCAGTTACCCATTTCCTTCCCCACATCATTGTTGAACCCCTGGCATCACCTTCCACCTTTTTTCCGTGATCTATCAGCCACAAACCTTTTCCTTCAGGGATGTCCAGATGAACATGCACTTCCCTTCCTTCCCAAAAATCCTACCCCATCCACATTAACCTCCCTGACCCCCTCCTTCCCACCTCCTGGGTTCATATCTGCCTGCAAGTTCCCACCAACCACTGTCACCGTCCCTTTTACTGATACCGTCGAACCCTTATCCTCACACTCTACCTCCTCCCTCTGTCCTCGGTTATTCTCACCATTCCCTTGTACTATGCCCGCCCTCAGTTCTCTCCCCAGGAGACAGTCATGGAATAATCAGAGCCCTCTCTTACATGTTCACCTGGACATTCCCCCCTCAGGACCCCTTCCTCCTTTGGAACACCATCCCCCCACTACAGTCCCCCTACCTTAGTCCTCCTTTGTTCCCCCTCCCCACTTAGTCCTTTCCCCTTCCTGACTCCTTCAGACTCCCTTACTTCTTCCACCAATCTCAGTCCTTGTCTCCTCCTGACTCTTGCCTCTAGCCTTACTTTACCTCCAGCCTTACTCCTTCCCCCTTCCCGATTCCTTCCTCCACCCTTACTTCTTCCTCCACCTTTACTCCCTCCCCTCTCCACACTCCTTCCTCCCCATGGGCTCCCTCCCGTCTCCGCACTTCTTTCTCCCCCTGGACTCCCTCCCTTCTCCACACTCCTTCGCCCCTCCAAACTCCTTCCCTTACACTTTCTACTGCCCTTACACCTACCCCCCAGCTGTCGTCTTCTCCCCTGTTACCCACTACTTCCCCTGTACTCCCTCCCTTCCATCCTAACCTCTCCCCCAATACCACATTTGTTCCCCCTCCCAATCTCTCTCACCGACAACTTCATACCTTCCTCCCAACCTCACCCCCCGACACCTTCGTTCCTCCCCTCCAAATTTCACCCCCCCCAACACCTTTGTTCCCCTCTCCCAACCTCACCCCCCCCAACACTTTCGACCCACCCAACCTCCCCACCCGATACCTTTGTTTGCCCCCTCCCAACCTCCACCCCAACACCTTCACTCACCTCTACCAACCTCACCACCACCCAGCTCTTCTTTCTCTCCCAGAAAATCCTAGACCTTCCTCTTCCACCCCTCTCGTGCATCTTCCCCTCCCAAACACAGCTGGATCTTCCTCTCCGTCCCCTTGACCATCATCCGTTGTGAGCAGACCCTCAACGGTGACCTTCCAGCTTTTGTGAGCTGCTTTGTAGCAGAGCTATGTCCATGAGAATCCAGCCAGCATGTCATGGGCATTCCTCCAGTGTGCTGTTGCTGTCGGGTTCCACATCTTCTGCTCGTTGGATGCCTGCAATGTGAGCAAGGCCATAGGAGGTAAATCCCAACTTCTGCATGTCAGACTTGTCATGACGTGTTCATGCAATCACACCGATGTGGCCGGGGATCCAGCGCGGGGTTATGATTCCAGCGGCCTTATAATGATACGCAAAAGTAACACAAAGGGTTTCCTGACATCCAATGGCACTATCGACGGGCTGAGCGGACAATTGCAAAATGGTTTCATGATGTCATGAAATCGATTTCTGGCCTTCTTGCCACTTTATCCACTCATGCCACCGAGCATGTCTGACGCCAGCAGACATGGGAAATTCCGCCCATAGTGTCCAACATTAGATGTAGTTCCACAATTGGACAGCACTTGCTAAACAATCCTGATTTTGCTAAGATTTACACTGATAACCAATTTAAGACTATTATTTGGGCTCATAGTTTGGCTTATTTAGGTGTGCTAGGAGCTACATATATTCACACTTCAGGCCCTGTCCTTTGCAGACAGAAGGAGTGTGTCCCTACATTGGGCCTTTTTCAACTAAAGAAAAACTTGGATGACAGCCATTCCCCGGTTCATTCCCCATGGCAATACCTTGATTAATCAAAGTCAACCTACCTGTTTTGAATTTAAACAAAAGCTTGCCAGCTAACTATTCCCTGGTGCATTCTCCTTGGCAAAGCCTCTATCAATCAGGGTTCACTTCACAATCAATCAGCAATCTCTTCTCATGATGCATAAATTGTTGTTCCCTTTACATTTGGTATTCTTGCGAATCTGTCCTGATGAGTACAAGATGAAAAGCTTTGACAGCATGTCTCTTTTTTCAACAATACTCCAGTTCTGTACTACCAAATGACAACTTATAAATCCTTATAATATACACCAATAGCAGGCGGTAAGAACAGGAGAGATTCCTGGTCTGCCATTTGACGGAAAGAAATTAAAGCGACTAACATCACTATCCATAAAGATGCATGTAAAAGTGCATGTTGTCATAGCAATGTAAACTCCTTGGGGGAACCAGTTGGCTCAGTTGGCTGGACAGTGAGTGTGGATCAGATTAGTGTCAACAGCACGGGATTTGATCCCCATTCTGGCTTGGGTGGATTCAGAATCTGTGTCCCTGTCCTACCCCTGGTGGAGATTATGGCTCTGTGGGTCGGACCTGCCTTTGGGCAGAGAGCTCAAAAAGAAGAAGATTATAGGAAATAGCTTACTACCAACAGCCCTCAAATGATGAATTCTATCAGTCATGTTGTTGAGTCCAGGCCATCTGCTTTCCTGGAAGGTGAAGTCAGGAGGAGAGCTACCCCAGGCCCTTTCAAGTACCACTAACCAGCCATTCATAGAGCTGCACACTCAGAGGTCTTCCCCTTTCCTGTGCAATAATGTATGAGGGGAGGTAAAGAGAAAAGCATTTATATGAGCAGACAAATATAATGTATAAATTTAAGATTGCATTTCAGGATGTTGTGGCACTAATGAAAAGAACATAAGTGTTTCTTCATTAAAACTCTAATGCTTATAGGGGACTCCTGCTGCTTCATTTTCTTCAGTGGTTTGAACAAAAGAACACAAGAATTAGGAAAAGGAATAGACCAAAAGGCCCTTCGAGCATGCTCTGCTATTCAATACGATCATGGCTGACCTTGGGCTTCAATTACACATTCCTGCCCACTCCCCATATCCCTTAATTCACTTAGAGTCCAAAAATCTGTCTATCTCAGCCTTGAATATATTCAACATTGGAACACCCACAACTCCCTGGGGCAGAGAATTCCAAAAATTCACAACCCTTTGAGGGAAGTAATTTCTGCTCATCTCAATCCCAAATGATTGGCCTTTTATCCTGACACTGTACTCCAGTATTTTAGATTCCCTGACCAGGGGAAACCATCTCTCAGGGTCTACCTGAACAACCCTTTCTGAATGCTGTATGCATTCAATGAGATCACCTCTCATTCTCCTAAACGTCAGAGAATATAGATCCAATTTACATTTATTTTTGACATGCCCCACCCCCCACTCCCAACCCACAACCCCAGAGGTTAATGTTTGAACTCTAAACTTACTCTTAGTTAAGTGCTCTGTCCAATGTTTGTGTATTAGTGACCACATGTCACTTGGAGCAGATTCATCTGCTCGATGTGGATGGAAGAGTTCTAAATAAGTGGACTGTGGTTTGAGAAATCCTCAATGGCCCTGGAATTATAACATCATTATCATAAACACTCTTTCAATTTAAGCCCTGAACTATAGTGAAAGCTTACAGTTCCTGACATTTTAGTGACGTGTCCACCCTCCTTCTTGTAAAGAATGTTGTAATTTGCCACACAGTTGGATGTTCTGTAGCAATGGTGACACTTTATATACTGCAGTTATTGATAAATGCAATCATAGCCCGCCTTTAGACATACACATTCCATAGTCCATTAGATGTAACAGTTTCGTTTAGAATAGTGAGGTAAATAAACTGAGGCTTGGGGGTAATGATTCCCAGTATGACTTTCCTTTGTGTTTGGTAAAATAATAAATACTAGGAAGCATTGCATTTGGCCATTTGAAATATAGTAATTGGCTTACCTGCAATAAAGGAACACTTTAGCCTTCTAAAAAAGAGCATCATATCAATGCTCTATAAGCAGAGTTTACAACCCTGAACATATTGTGAAATATCAATACCATAATTAAATTATATTTTCTGCATTGTTCCCAATATAATGATGTTATGCAGTGACCATATTAGTTATGACAGATTGAATAGGTGTTACATAGTAACAGTTTCAGGGAGAATAAATATAGTAATGTGGATCTATATATCTATAGTAATGTAGATCGATGGACCATGGTGAACTCTACTTGTACCATTCGCATATTTCAAGAAGAAAAAGATAAGGCTTATGAAATAACTTGAAGCAAGTAAAAGATACACCAAACAGGAATTTTTACGAGTCTGTAATTCATTGTTTCTGTGTTATAGATTTCCCCTTTGCACAATTGACATTTACCATGGCTGCTCTGAAGTCAATTGTTTTTAAGAGTAACTTGTAGATGCCAGTAAAATGCAAAAGACATAAAGAAAATGAAAGTGACGAAACTTACTCAGACAGCTAACACACAATACATGGAATGAAAGAGATGGATATCACCACATAGCAAGCATATTAGAAAAAATAAACAATTAATAAGGAGAGCAATTGTGTATTGATAGCATATTCCCATTGAAATGGATTGAGGGGAAACACAAACATGCTCTTACATGTACTTTGGGGACTTCCTTATAAAGCACCTTATGTGCTTTACTCCTCTTGTAAATTATTAATCTCTATAAGAAGTTGCACCTTGCAACACTAGAATCTCTGAATAAAACTGCGATTATTTAATAACTTTGCTGAAAGCTAGACTTGTAAGGGTTTTACTTATTGTTGTTGTTTTGAACATAGAAAAGGAGCCAATTTTGTTTTTCTCAGGTTTTTTTATGCTTAAGTAGTTTGGAGATAATGTTCATAGAAGATTTGTCAAAGATGAGCATTACTTTAAATAATTACCTGAGAGCTCTGGTGGTATCATCCTTTGTGAATCGTGCTTTAATAGGATTATAGTTGGTTTACCTGCTTCCTCTGGTTGGCTTCTATAAAACTGCCTCTCCTTTGAAGAATGAGATGACTTTTTTCACAGCATTTCAACAAATCCTTGATTAATGAACTTCAAGAAAATATGACCTTTCTCATTCTTAATCATCTGGAAAATCCATTGGTCAATCCCATTGTTGTGGTTCCAGTGCAGCCAGAATTGAAGTAATTGTGACTTGGCTACATTTAGAGAAAGCCCATAGTATAAAGAAAAATTAAAGATGTGCAGCCATATTTAGTCAGGATTTTGATTCCCATCACCCAGTGAAAATGGTATGTGGGGTAGGTTAAAAGTGAAAATCCTACCTCCCGGCTCCAAACCACTGTTCCCAGCTGCCATGATGTTTTCCAACAGCGATAGGCTCTTTTTAAAATGGTGTGGGCTACATCACTGGTGTTAAGAGGCAGTAAGGCTATCAAGCCCAATTCGAAGACATTGCTGCTCAGTTAACAGGAGTCGAACATTGATCCTGGTAAATTTTAGCAGTGCATTGTTGACCGCCCAAGGAGTTCTCTTCGCCTTACCTTTTATTGAAGAGATATGATGTCACCGTACACAAATAAATGCCTCCATATATTTTTCATTATTTCTTATCAGTATTAGCACTCAAATGCACAATTCTGTAATCTAATGCTCCAGTGATATCCCTTTCATTAATTCCAGTTGATGGAAAATCACAGGTTGAGGGTCTGATTTCCTGATGCATTCCCTGTGAGCGTCATTTCCACCAGGAGCGCTGGATTGTAGAATCAACCATTAAATTCAAGTACTCACCTTAAAGAGCATGAGTCAGGCCTGTCCTCCATCAGAGCCCCAACAGAAAAGCAAATTGCTGGAAGTTGAGTCACTAACAGCTTTAGAATCTGCAGAAAAAAAATTAAATGACATGATCATTGCCATTAGCAACCTTTCTGCCACATCAATTCCATGTACTTCACTGGTGCTCATCCACCTTTTCATCTCATGCTGTTAATTTATTTTTGCTTGTTTATCCACGCACAAGGCTATGTGGTATATATGCTTTTATCTACTAAGAAAAATATTAAGGTCTCTCAGTGTAAGTTTAATCTGCATCGGAACATTCATCATTCCCTGCTGATGCTTTTTAAAATGTTCACAGCTTCTTCATTTCACTCTATTGTTTCAAGAGGGGCTGTGACCCATGGAAGAGTAATGTGATATTGATTAATATGCCACTGGGCCATATTTCAATACCTAATGGTTTAATGTGAACAACTCCCCTTTAATGTATGGTGAGTAGGGGGCTGTGTTACCATCCTTTAGTTAGAAGCATGTGTTAAGTGTTCACCCAGGTCATTCAATCTACATCTCTAAGTAAAAACATATTCAGTGTCACTCTTCAAGTCAGTATCTGGTACCTGTCCATGTTTTCAATGTAATGCCAGACAAACCAACTCTCTGCCAGTATCTGAGGCATGCTAAGCAGTCTAAATACAGTTGTGCTTTGCTATCTGCATTCTTCCTGGTACCTGAGAACACCCATCAGTGTTCAGCAACATTTCCATATAAATTTTCTAGGTTTCGCGTTGTGATCATTGTCCAGATTTAAACCAAGCTAGTTCTTTTTGCAAATCTCGCAATCCCTGTGGTAATTAAGTATGATTTCCTTTACTGAACTACATGCATATACATATATCTCATATCAATTCATGCTACCACAATGCTATTCACCAAAACTCATATCGGTGAAAAATATCCTTTGGTGTTTCCCTTACTGCTCTCTCAGGTGGATGTGAAAGATCCCAGGGCACTAAAGAAAAGAGTTGTCCCCAGTGGCCAATATTTGTCCCTCAATTAACATCATTAAATTAGATCATTACATCTTTATTTCATTGCTGATTCTGGGAACCTGCTCTGTGCAAATTGGCAGCTGCATTTCCTACTTGCAGCAGTGCCTGCATTTTAAAAGTACTTCATTGGCTGTAGTATGCTTTGGGACTTTGCGAAAGACACTATAGGAATGCAAGTGTTTCTTTCAATTGCAATATTTATACAGCAGACAGAGGGGCATGATAGATTAAGTGCCTCCAGACTGATATGAAGTAAATGGAATGGGAGAAGACTCATGTGGAGTATAAACACCAACACAGACTGGTTGGGTGAGTGGCCTGTTTCTGTGCTGTATATTCCATGTCATTCTATGTAATGTGTGAGACAGTGCTATTGTTCAGTATACATTGGAGGGAGAAAGAACACATATGGGCTAAATTGGTGTGTTCAAGGGAGAGATATATTTAGTAAGTTGCTGGGAAAGTGACAGAGAGGGAGAAGGAGAGTCCATGTTAATACAGAATTCTTAGAAAGGACAAAGAGGAAAATAATGTGAACAAAGTGAGATCTTAAAGAGGAACTCCAAAACAGAAGGAAGTGAATGTGTGCAAGCCCAGTGAAAGCAAATTAAATTAAATTAAATTAAAGCAATTAAAGCAAAGAGAAAGCTTTAGATAGAGAACAATTGGGAGAGATGTACAGAAACCCCCTCAGGCCTCACTATAGCTTGGCACTAGTTCAGCTTGTGGTTCAAACTAAATTCTAAACTTTAAATTGGTGCTGTTTGTGGAGACCACCACAATTTTAACAGCCTTTGAAATGGAACTGTGGAAATCAAGATAATATATTGTACTACAACCCAAGGGAATTTCTATCCTAGTAGTAACTCTCTGATGTGAAGGTTTCTCCTGTTTCCCAAACATATCTCTTAATCTTCTTGTGGTCAGTTGCCCTTTGCTGCAAATTACAATTTGACCCAACTGCCAACACCAAATGTTGATGCTTAAGTTTCAAGATCTCATTTGTAATGTGATTTGTTACAGTAATACTATAGTATCGTCTTCTTTTACCATCTTATCTAATGGACAAGTCATGTGCACCTCAGCACTCTGGAGATTCCTTTGTTTGTTTTTATATGATTCTTCACATTGCTTCTTGACTGTGAGTTATTTAATTTCACTGTTAAAACAGAAACTACACAAACAGCCATTGATTTGCTGAATGTCCCACATAGTAAGGAATCCAGTATAGGGCATCCTTGTTCATGCTGTCCCTTTAGAAATATCATACTAAATTTACTTTGGTTACATGGGATAATATTGTGCATAATCCCAAAAATTTAAACATCATCAGCCAGCAAGGTAAGATCACTATATCCCAAACAGCAACAAGCCTGTTTATGTGTTTGGACCCTGAAGCTTTAAATGTAATTCCTCAATCCTTAGAGGAACACCTGCTTTTTACAGAGTTGTCCCCAGAAATGGCCTTGAACAGCACAGTTTACCCTTTGCCCTTCTTTATGGATTATTGCTCAGGATTCTTTCATGCAGGATTTGGTATTCTGACCTAGGGGTCACTTTGACTCAGGGACTTAGCTTTTACGACAAAAGTGAATCATTTTTCCTCTTTTTCTTCAATATTATATAAAAAAAGTTGAACTGACAAACTTGGCCAAGAAATTATGCTATGCAATATTATTGTATGAGCAGTTAATACTCTGGTAGGAAATTACTTTGAAATTTTAACAGACATAAACAAATATGTTGTTGCATCTATTAAAATACTAGACAACATAATTTTATACAAATATATCAAGTCTTTGTATGTTAGTATAACACAATATCATTTTCAAGGTATTACTTTATCTCATTCTGCCATAATGATGGATACTAGTCCAATAAATTGCTGTTCTAATGATTTGTGCAAGCAGTAGCTCTATGGCAAACAAATTAAGTGTGTGGGATAGCTGCAGTTTGCATTGCAGAACCCTTTTGAATGGTTTTGGTGGCATAGCCCGTGTGTAAAGCTTTCTGAAGAAACTCTTTTGAAATGTTTGATTAACGTCTAACAGAAATGTATATCTTGTGGTTAGGTTGTGGGGAGGAGATGCCACGATTGTCATTGTAGAGTACAGCTTGAGCAGAGTCACCAGAATAGTCACAGTCTTACATCCTGTCATTTATTACACAGCTAGGTTAAAGACAACAGCAAAATAAAATACAAAACATGTTTAAATTTTCTTTGTTAGGCTGGCTAGTAATATTCACATTATTTGATTGTAACTATTTGTCTTTCATTTTCTTAATAATTTCTCTTTGATTTTCATCACTGGTTTTCAAGATAATAAGGATACTATTTCCTTCTTGGCACCCCTATTTTTTAAGATCATAAATTAGATCAAATTATTTATGTGGACAATTCTAACACACATATATATTTAGATACAAGTATACATTATATGTAAATGCATATAACATATATATTATTTCCTGCATTGATCTAAATGCTTAATCTACTAACAAGTCCTGTTACTAATAGCAGTTAAAGCCTATCGTGTGGCCCAGTAGCATGCAACCTTGTTACATTACTGAGTCGTGATTTCTTATTGAGTTTAAGTTCAACATTGACATAAGCTCTAAGGTATAATGAAGTTTAATGTTCCATCTCTGCCATCACTTAGAATTATTTTGTACAATATATTTTTTTACCCTCTTTCCTCGCAGTTTAATTCTGTAATATTTGTGAAAGGCAATGATTTCAGTTTTTAGTTGATCTAATTTGGATCTTATTTTCCCAATCCTTTTATAAACAGGTTATTTCTCAATAAAGAATCACTATACTGAAACATTTTGATATCTGTCCAGTCAACTCAACACTTAAATTGAATTTAATTTTAAATGTTAGTTAAAATTTGATGAACCTCATATCCATGAGAGACACACAACTGAAATAAGAACAAATAACATTGATAGTTCACAAAAAATCTTGAGTTTTATCCATTATTTCCAAACTTCCTGTACTGACCTTCGTTCTTCACTATGGGCAGGATTTTTAGGTCGGTGTGTGGGCACGATCGGCGGGCCCGGGAGCAGCCGGGGAATGACCACTGCCAGCGATCAGCCGCTGAGCTTGATTTCACTTTGGCTGGCTAATTAACGGTCAGCCAGCATGAAGCACACAGAAATGCTCAGCACTGCCAGGGTGGGGGCGGGAGGATGGCAGGCACTGACATGGACGTGGGGGGGCACGGGGCAGTGTGGTATGAAAGCTCCCTGAAGGCAGAGAGAATTTAAAAGCAACAAAGAAAGATTTTAAAATCCAGAAAAGAATGTCCACATATCAGAATCAGACAACTGAACGTATACATGATGAAAATTCTGTCCATGCATTTTTATTTTTTTAAATTTAATAACAGAAATCTCATCCCGCCCTTGGATGAGGATTCATCAAAAATGCAAAGTTCGCCTCCCATCTGCCAATCGTAAGATTGGACGGACAATGAAAAATTGGGAACAACTGAAACTTTAATGGACTTAATTGCCCTCTTAACTGTTGGCGGGCAGACTTCCAAATTTCGCGTGCACCCGCCAACCATACTATCATGCGAGCACAGGATGACATCGGGACGCTCGCCCAACATCATCACGCATTATTTTATGCTTGAATGGGTTGGGTGTGTGCCCACACGCTGAGCTAAAAATGCTGCAAAATTGGTTTCAGCCAGTCACAGAATCGAAGCGATGAGTAATGTGCACTAGTTTGAATAACGTGCACACAACTGAAATTGAAAATCTACCCTAAAACTTCAGGGTAAAATTTCCATGGGGTATCCCAATCCTGAGTCATAACTTCTGAGTTCCCCAGGTCGGATTGCAGGGACGGGGTATACGCCAAAGTTGCCCTGGGGAATTCCTCTTGGAACTTCCCAGGTAAGGGTTTGCATGGTAATTGCCCAGAAGAGCAAACTTCCTCTGGGCAATTGCCCTGTGCTAGGAACCATCTGAAACTGTGATTTAAATCATAAACGTCAGATGTTTGCCACTGTGTTACACCAATAGTTACTCAGAAAAAGTTAGAAGAATTAAAGACCCAACTGACCCCCTCCCCCCAACTCCCGCCCTCCTGACAGGACAACCTGCACACCACGGAGCCCTCAGGGGACAACCCCACCCTCTACTAACCACCCCCCTCTATGGTATTCTCCACCCTCCCGACCTCCATGGATTCCCCCCACCCACATGGACTCGTCCCTACCACTGGCCCAACTCTCAGCCCCCCACCCTACGACCCGAACCGTCCCCCAACCCAACCCCCACCACAGGCGCAACCTGATCCCTCACCCACCCCCACCTCCTGACCTCTGCCCCACCCTCTGCTGTTAATGGGCTTAATTACCCTCTTAATTGTCAGTGGGCGCGCTTCCAACTTCTGCGTGTGTCCACCAAGCGAAATATTGCGCAAGAGCGCAATGACGTTAGGACACTCACCTGGAATGATCTCATATGATTTTACACCCAATCGAGTTGGGCACACGCCTGCCCGCGGGACATAAAATTCTTCCTATAGAACTTTATTACATTCACCGGCTGCCCTAAAATGCTTTACAACTGGTGCATTACTTTTGTAGTGCAATCAGAGTAGTGATGTGGACAAAGATGGCTGCCAATCTGTGCACAGCAAGGTCTCACAACCAACTCACTTCATTTAGGACCGTTAACGACTGACAAAGATGTACCAGAATTTAATCAGTGTATATACTTACGTACAAAAAACACTATTACTGAGAAGATCACTTTGGACTCATACTTTACCATAGTTTTGGGTAGATTTGAGCATTTCTATAGTTGCGCTAATGGTCTTTTAAGGAGTATTAGAATACACAGGAAATGAAAGTAGAAGAATTTGCATCCAGCAGATGAGGATCAGTAACATAACTTTGAGTTATTTTGAAACAATCAGTATAGGTGACAATCTTTAACCATTTGTCGGGTATAAATTTTCAGACTGTATGAATGGAACTGATTCATCATTAGATGTTCTGTTATCTAAGATCAGAAATGCTCACCTCGCACTTTAGCTCGGTGCTCGGCTAGTTTGGTGGAATGAAACTTCAAAGAAATAATTGTGTTACTTTACATGAAAACAATAGTGGGCCCAGTAAAACAAATAATCATCAAAGCATAACAGCAAAAAACTGCAGATGCTGGAAATCCAAAACAAAAATAAAAATACCTGGAAAAACTCAGTAGGTCTGACAGCATCTGCAGAGGGGAACACAGTTAACGTTTCGAGTCCGTATGACTCTTCAACAGAACTAAGGAAAAATAGAAAAGAGGTGAAATATAAGCTGGTTTAAGGCGGGGGCGTAGTAGAACTGGATAGAGGGTCAGTGATAGGTGGAGATAGTCAAAAGATGTCATAGACAAAAGGACAAAGAGATGTTGAAGGTGGTGATATTATCTAAGGAATGTGCTAATTAAGGGTAGAAAGCAGGACAAGCAAGTTACAGATAGCCCTAGTGGGGGTGGGGTGGCGTGAAGGGAAGGGATCGAAATAAGCTAAAAGGTAGAGATAAAACAATGGATGGAAAGACATTTAAAAATAATGGAAATAGGTGGGAAAAGAAAAATCTATATAAATTATTGGAAAAAAAGTGGGGGGATCAGAAAGGGGGTGGGGATGGAGGAGCGAGTTCATGATCTAAAATTGTTGAACTCAATATTCAGTCCGGAAGGCTGTAAAGTGCCTAGTCAGAAGGTGAGGTGCTATTCCTCCAGTTTGCATTGAGTTTCACTGGAACAATGCAGCAGGCCAAGAATGGACATGTGGGCATGAGAGCAGGGTGGAGTGTTGAAATGGCAAGCGACAGGGAGGTCTGGGTCACGCTCGCGGACAGACCTAAGGTGTTCTGCAAAGCGGTCACCAAGTCTGTGTTTGGTCTCTCCAATGTAGAGGAAATCGCATTGGGAGCAACGAATGCAGTAGACTAAATTGAGGGAAGTGCAAGTAAAATGCTGCTTCACTTGAGAGGTGTGTTTGGCCCCTTGAATGGTGAGGAGAGGGGAAGTAAAGGGGCAGATGTTGCACCTTCTGCGGTTGCATGGGAAGGAGCCATGGGAGGGGGTTGAGGTGTAGAGGATGATGGAGGAGTGGACCAGGGTGTCCCGGGGGAACAATCCCTGCAGAATGCCGCTGGGGTGGGGGGGGGGGGAAGGGAAGATGTATTTGGTGGTGGCATCATGCTGGAGTTGGCAGAAATGGCGGAGGATGATCCTTTAAATGTGGAAGCTGGTGGGGTGATAAGTGAGGACAAGAGGGACCCTATCATGGTTTTGGGAGGGAGAGGAAGGTGTGAGGGCGGATGTGTGGGAGATGGGCCGGACACGGTTGAGGGCCCTGTCAACCACCGTGGGTGAAAAACCTCGGTTAAGGAAGAAGGAAGACATATCAGAGGAATTGTTTTTGAAAGTGGCATCATCGGAACAGATGCGACGGAGGCGAAGGAACTGAGAGAATGGGATGGAGACCTTACAGGAAGTGGGGTGTGAGGAGCTGTAGTCGAGGTAGCTGTGGGAGTTGGTAGGCTTGTAATGAATATTGGTGGACAGTCCATCACCAGAAATTGAGACAGAGAGGTCAAGGAAGGGAAGGGATGGACCATGTGAAAATGATGGAGGGGTGGAAATTGGAAGCAAAATTAATAAAATTTTCCAGGTCCAGACGAGAGCATGAAGCAGCACCGAAGCAGTCATCGATGTACCGGAGAAAGAGTTGTGGGAGGGATGGAACAACGAATGTTCCACATACCCCATAAAGAGACAGGCATAACTGGGGCCCATGCAGGTACCCTTAGCCACACCTTTTATTTGGAGGAAGTGAGATGAGTTTAAGGAGAAATTGTTCAGTGTGAGAACAAGTTAAGCCAGACAGAGGAGAGTAATGGTGGATGGGGATTGTTCAGGCCTCTGTTCGAGGAAGAAGCGGAGAACCATCAGACTATCCTGGTGGGGGATGGAGGTGTAGAGGGATTGGACGTCCATGGTGAAGAGGAGGCGGTTGGGGCCAGAGAACTGGAAATTGTTGATATGATGTAGGGTGTCAGAGGAATCACGGATGTAGGTGGGAAGGGACAAGGGGAGAGAGAATGGAGTCAAGATAGCAAGAAATGAGTTCCGTGGGGCAGGAACAGGCTGACACGATCAGTCTGCCGGGACAGTCCTGTTTGTGGATTTTAGGTAGGAGGTAGAAGTGGGCCGTCCGATGTTGGGAGACTATCAGGTTGGAAGCTGTGGAAGAAAGATCTCCAGAGGAGGTGAGGTCAGTAACAGTCTTGGAAATAATGGCTTGATGTTCAGTGGTGGGGTCATGGTCCAGGGGGAGGTAGGAGGAAGTGTCTGCGAGTTGACGCTCAGCCTCTGCGAGGTAGAGGTCAGTGCGCCAGACAACAACTGCACCACCCTTGTCAGCAGGTTTGATGACAATGTAAGGGTTGGACCTGATAGAACAGAGTGCAGCAAGTTCAAAGAGAGACAGGTTAGAGTGGGTGAGAGGAGCAGAGAAATTGAGACGACTGATGTCACGCCGACAGTTCTCAATGAAAAGATCAAGAGAAAGTAAGAATCCAGAGGGAGGGGTCCAGGTGGAGGGAGAATGTTGGAGGCGGGTAAAATGATCCATTGAATGGGGAGAGGACTCCTGCCCAAAGAAGTGAGCCCGGAGACGAAGGCGGCGGAAGAAGAGTTCAGCATCGTGCCGAGCCCGAAATTCATTAAGGTGAGGGCGTAAGGGCTTGAAACTAAGTTCTTTGCTGAGCACTGAACGTTCAGCATCGGAGAGGGGAAGTTCAGGGGTATGGTCAACACGGCCGGGGCTGGGATTAGAAGACGGGATGGGGACAGAGGGACAGGCAGGGGCGGAAGGTCCTGGATGGGTGTTGGTGTCGATGAGTTGTTGGAGCTTGCATTCCTCATCAAAGCATGGTAGCTCAGCAAAATAAGAATTCCTAAACATGTTAGTTCTTGTTAAATTTGCATTCTTAGTATGAACAGCTGTTGCAGGGTGGGCAATTCCATGAATGGTCTGACATGCTTAATTGATGTACCACAGAATCTTTGCAAACGCTATGCAAACTGGATCCAAAACAAAAATGCCTGGACCGTGCTTATACATTTTCTTTGTCTAAAGTCTTGATCCAAGTACTGCAATATATTTCCGCACTGACTACATATTCTTAAAGATTCACTGGTCTGGTACCATGTATAAGCAGCAACTCGTCCATTCTTGGTATTCTGTATTATTTTGTGGTTGTACAGGTTATCAATTTGGTGGGTGATTAATAACAATGATATTAACATAAAATTTAAGTTACCCATCATATTTTTGCAATGAACTATTTTTTAAAATTTGTTCTTGAGCTGTGGATGTCTCTGGCAAGGCCAGTGTTTGTTGCCCATGAGAATTTGATGATTTTTTCATTTCTCATTCCGGCCATAATTTTACCCTTTCTGAGTAAGAATTACAAATTTAACAAAAGAGTGTGCCTTTGTACAACAATGTATTGTATCCTCAGTTCACTCACAAAGTGCCTTACAACCAGTGGATTGTTTCTGAGGTGGAATCGCAATCGTGACACAGAAAGACATGGTTGCCAATCTGCGCACAGCAAGAGTTCACAAAGAACTTGACATTAAGCTTTTTAAACAATAATTTAATGTGTATCAGATCTGTTCCTTATTGTCTGTTGGACAGTGGCTTGTTGTAACTACTAACCTCTGGAGGAAATAATTATGATGGACATCTAAGCAAGTATTAACAATTTTGTTGTTGCTGCCAGTGGGAAAATGATTTTTTAAAGCAACACAACATTTAACAAAACTGCACAAGATATAAGAGATTTTGGAATCCACAGTCTAAATGTGCCAGCCATTGAATGGAGTCAGGGGTTCATTTGTGTTCAGTAATGTGCACAATAGTGTGATTTCAGTCAGCTGTGAAGATGAATACTTTGGTTAGGTCAGTTACTGCGGAGAGTAATCTTGAGAAAACATATGGAAATCTGAGCTTACTTCAAGGCCTTTTCGTAAATGTTGTGTTTAGTCCAAATACCTGAACAAGAAGTGTCAAATCTCGACTCTCTGGTCCCATTCCTCAGAGTCCTGACTAAATACTTCACAGCTCATAGATTGTCTTAATTAAAGTACCAAGAAAGAAACACTTTTCTTTTAAAAGGAACAATCTTTGTCTTTAGTTCTGTTGCAAGCAGTATCTGGTAAAAGTCCTGTTTTGCCTCGAAAAAAGAAAGAATTGCATTTACATAGCACTTTTGGTAAACACTGTATGTCTCAAATGCTTTAGAGCCAATGAAGTATTTTTGGGGCAGAATTTTGCCGTCCGCAAGCAGGGGGCGGGGCCCGCTCGCCGACACATAAAATGACACGGGATGATGTCAGGTGGAACCCCCGACGTCACCCTGCCCCATTTAAATTTTCAGGAAGGCGGGGGTACAGCAAAATCAGCTGCAGGCCCGTTGACCTGTTAATGGCCAATTGAGGCCATTGACAGGATCGATTATACAATTAAAGGACCTGCCCGTCCAACCTTAAGGTTGGCAGGTCAGCCAGGAGCCCCGGCAGCAAATAGAGAAAACTTGAAACCTCATCCACCGGCAGGATGAGGTTTCATATAGGGCTTTAAAAAGTTTAATACAGTTATTAGGTCAATTATGAACATGTCCCAATTGTCACATGAGGGGGACATGTTAGGGAATTTTTTTTCTATTTTTCATATTTTTCAGTGTAAGCGATCTCCCTGAGGCTGCACTTAGCCTCAGGGAGATGTGCGTTCTTTCATGCGCATGGGCGAAAGAGCACACTCTCGCTTTTGGGGAATCCCCCACCCACACAGGAAACGCATAACACTTCCCGCCGGATGTCATGCTGGGCGGGCCTTCATTGCCTCGCCCATGTAAAATGGCGACAGCGCCCACTTCTCCAGCAGGAATCTGCTCCCCGCCCGCCGGAGATTGGGTCAGGCCCGCCTGCCTGACAGGCAGAAAATTCTGCCCTTGAAGTGTACTCACCAATGCAATATAGGAAACATGACAACCCCAATTTGCACTCTGCAATCTCCCACAAATAGCAATGTGATAATGACCAGATAATCTTTTTTTTAATTTTGTTGATTTGAGGGATAAATATTGGCCAGGACTTCAGGGATGACTCCCCTGCTCTTCTTCGAAATAGTGCCATGGGATCTTTTACATCCACCAAAGCAGGCAGTTGCATTAGTCTGATCTGAAAGACTGCGCTTCCAATAGTGCAGTGCTCCCTCAGCACTGCACTGGAGTGTCAACCTTCATTTTTGTGCTTCAGTCCTGAAGTGAGACTTTGGCATGGAACTTTATGATGCAGAGGCGAGTGTTTTTATTTTATCCTTTCACTGGCAAAGCCGACATTTGTTGCTCTTTTTGAACTAATAACAGTTAAGGAACAATGATACACATCCAGTTCAGGATGGTGAGTGTATTGAAGGGGACCTTGCAGGTGGTTGTGTTCCCATGGGTCTGCGCCCTTTTGCTTCCAAGTGGTAGAGGATGTGAGTTGGAAGGTGCTGACGAAAGAGCCTTGGTGAGTTGCTGCAGTGCATCTTGTATATGGTACACACCGCTTCCATTGTGTATCAGTGATGGAGGGAGTCAGTTTTTTTTTACGATAGTGGATGGGTTGCCAATCAAGCAGGCTGTTTTGTCCTGGATGGTGTCGAGCTTCTTGAGTGTTGTTGGAGCTGCACTTATCCAGGCAAGTGGAAAGTATTCCATCACACTCCTGACTTGTGCTTGTAGATGGAGGAAAGGCTTTGGGAAGTCAGGAGGTAAATTACTTGCCTGAGAATTTACAGTCTGTCCTGCTCTTGTAGCCACAGTATTTATATGGCTAGTCCAGTTCAGTTTCTGGTCAATGGTAACCCCCAGGATGTTGATAGTGGGGGATTCAGTGATGGTAATGCCAGTGAATATCAAGAGTTGGATTCTCTCTTGTTGGAGATGGTCATTGCCTGGTACCTGTGTAGTGTGAATGTTACTTTCCACTTACCAGCCCAAGCCTGAATGTTGTCCAGGTCCTGCTGCATTTGGACACGGATTGTTTCGTATCTGAGGATTCGTAAATGGTACTGGACATTTGTGCAATCATCAGCGAACATCTCCACATTTAACCTTATATGGAACAAAGGTCATTGATGAAGCAGCTGAAGATAGTTGGGCCTAGGACACTACCTTGAGGAACTCCTGTGGTGATGTCCTGGGGCTGAAATGATTAGCCTCCAACAACCACAACCATCTTCCTTTGTGCTATTATGACTCCAACCAATGGAGAATTTTCCCTCAATTCCCATTGTCTTCAATTTTGACAGGGCTCCCTGATGCCACACTCAGTCAAATGCTGCCTTGATGTTGAAGTTAGTCACTCTCACCTCCCTTCTTGAGTTCAGCTCTTTTGTCCTTTTGCCTGGATGAGTGCAGCTCCAACAACACTCAGGAAGTCCAACACCACCCAAGACAAATCAACCCACTTGATTGGCACCCCATCCACCTTCTTAAACATTCACATCCTCTACCACTGACGCACAGTGGCAGCAGTGTGTACTATATACAAGGTGTAAGGCAGCAAATCAGCAAGTCTCCTTTGACAGTACCTTCCAAACCCACAACCTCTACCATCTAAACACCACCGCCTTCAAGTTCCCCTCCAAGCCATACACCATCCTGACTTGAAGCTATATTTTTCCATTTCTTTGCTATCAAAATCCTGCAACTCCCTTCCTAACAGCACTGTGGGAGCACCTACTCACCACCACCTTCTCAAGGGCAATTAGGGAAGGTCAGTCAATGCTGGCCTTGCCAGCAATGTCCACATCCCATGAAAGTATAAAAAGAACATTTCTGAGGATGCGATTCAAGTACCTGGACAGATCTGAGGGCACCCTTCAGTATGTACTTGCAAGAGTCTCCAGAATGGCTCTGGCATCTGCAGAAATGAATGAAGCTGCAGGAAGAGGAAAGTGCTGAATGATCGAGATCTGAGAAGGAGGATGAAGAAGAGGATAAGGATGAGCCACATGAAGCCTTTGTGCCAGCAGCATTCTTCTGGCTGCGAGAGAAGCCTGAAGCAGTCTCATGCAAACCATTCTCCTTGTGCAACTATTATGTCTTTGTCATCCGCTTCCTATTGTACCTATGTGACGCAACCCTTGTAGTTTCAACAGAGCTGGAGACAAGCTGCTTGGTTTCCTGCTCTGACAGCTGAGATGCCCATGGCAGATGTTCTCTGGGTTTTGGAGCCCATGAGGACCCCACCAAAGACTGTCCTACCTGTACCTGTGTAGGAGGCTGATTCAGTCATTGGGACAGGAGGCAGCAGGTGGGTCTCTATCTGAGAGGAGGGAGCAGGAGCAAGGGGTGAGAAATAGGAGTGCCTTGAGAAGGCTCTCCATTTCCATGTGCCCTTTCTTCACTCTTGCTCTCTTGTCCCACCTGTACGTCCCTAATAACCTACATTACAATCGTGACAATACTGCAAAGGTAGTTTATTTAGCAGTAAAATATTTTAGATATTTTGTGGTCATGAAAAATGGTATATAAATGCCTTATTTTATTAACCAGGCACTGGAGGGCACTTGGCTACGTTTCAGTGAGGTGATGAGTCACCAAGACAAGGTTTTTCTCTGTTCAGTGTAGTGGCAGACCGAATGTGTAGGTCTGACCAGCCTGCACTCAGTGACCTGATTCTCAACGCAGTTGGCCATTCTTTCCAAGGAGGTGGACATCAGTGCAAATGCCTGAGACTTTCTGGCAGTCGTGCTGGAGATGTACTCCTCTAATCTCTCTCCAAGAAAACTCACTGTCTCTGGAAATGCTGACAGAAGCACACACATTTTCCATTGGTGTTCCACAAGTTCTCTTTTTGTCGATGACCCTTTAAGCTTAACACCTGCATTCAGCTGAGTAGAGATTGGAATGTCCTGCACCTTCTGACAGGGATTCTACGCTGTTGTCCCTGTCTCCAGATCTTGCACATGTGTGATGGGTGTCTCACCATGTGACAACCTAGCTATTTTTCCTGCAATACCCACCACGATGTGAATATCTGCACTGCTGGAGGCTGAGTCATGTGATAGTACATCCTCAGAGTGCTCGTCTTCCTCTGAGGACTCCTCAGCCTACTCCTGCTGCTGCTTCTCCATCAAATGACCTGTGATGGATAAAAGACATGAATTATTACTGACATTGGACAGGGTTCAAATTCAACAAACTGCGTATCATGCATTTTGGTCAATCGTGGCGTCAAGTCAGTAGAGTAACACTTAGGTGCCAAATGGCAATGCAATATCTAATGCTGGCACCAAAAAAAGACTTGCATTTATATGGCATCCTGGCTAAGTTTGCAGATGATACAAAGCTAGGTGGAGGGACAGGTAGTATTGAGGAGGTGGGGAGGCTGCAGAAGGATTTGGACAGTTTAGAAGAATGGGCAATGAAGTGGCAGATGGAATATAACGTGGGGAAGTCATGCACTTTGGTAGGAAGAATAGAGGCATAGACTATTTTCTAAATGGGGAGAGAATTCAGAAATATGGAGCGCAAAGGGACTTGGGAGTCCTAGTCCAGGATTCTCTTAAGGTTAACTTGCAGGTTGAGTCGGTAGTTAGGAAGGCAAATGCAATGTTGGCATTTATTTCGAGAGGACTAGAATATAAAAGCAGGGATGTGCTACTGAGGCTTTATAAGGCTCTGGTCAGACCACATTTAGAATATGGTGAGCAATTTTGGGCCCTGTATCTCAGGAAGGATATTCTGGCCCTGGAGAGGATCCAGAGGAGGTTCACGAGAACGATCCCAGGAATGAAAGGCTTAACATATGAGGAACATTTGAGGACTCTGGGTCTATACTCGATGGAGTTTAGAAGGATGAGGGGGGATCGGATTGAAACTTACAGAATACTGAAAGGCCTGGATAGAGTGGACTTGGGGAAGATGTTTACATTAGTAGGAGAGACTAGGACCCGAGGGCACAGCCTCAGGGTAAAGGGAAGATCTTTTAGAACAGAGATGAGGAGAAACTTCTTTAGCCAGAGAGTGATGAATCTATGGAATTCATTGCCACAGAAGGCTGTGGAGGCCAGGTCATTGAGTGTATTTAAGACCGAGACAGATAGGTTCTTGATTGGTAAGGGGATCAAAGATTAAGGGGAGAAGGCAGGAGAATGGGGTTGAGAAACTTATTAGCCATGATTGAATGGCAGAGCAGACTCGATGGGCCGAAGGTCTAATTTCTGCTCCTATGTCTTATGGTCTTATAGCATCTTTCAGAACAACTGGATTTCTCAAAGCGATTTATAGCCATTTATGCAGGTATGTAGGAGACTGCCTCACTCCATTGCCTTGATCCGTGGACTGTGCCATGCTGCGGTTTTCCAGAGCCTGTTCCTCCCCAGTGGTCAACATAACAAGGACTGCTGGCCCATCCCCGTTTCTCTGCTTCTCTGCAGAGTTGTGCACTCTCTTCTGCAATGAAAGAAAGCAGAGAGTTATGGTTCTGAAAAGTGGAAAATGTGGGGAAGATGGAATGAGAAGATTTGTGGAGGATGACTGAGGGAATGGGTTTGAGGTCCCAGCAAGGGTGAGGCTGAGTCTGAGCATTGGCAGTACAGATGGGGATGTGAAAAGGTGCCTGCAGAGAGAGGAATGAGGGCTGCAAGGTGTACTGTTTTGAAGAATGCTGGGGAAGTCAGAGATTGAAGTTTGGTACATGAAAGTGAAATTTCACTCACCCTTCCTGCCCTTGTTTGATCACTAAACCTTTTGCAGCACTGCATCTAGCTGTGAGGGACTGCACTCCTGTTGATCATCAGGTCAGCGACCTCTAAGCAGACCTGCCTGGGTTGGGTACCAGGTCTCTTCCTTTTGTCTACAGGAACCAATACTTCCCTTCTGTCCCTCATTACCATCATGATCACGACCTCCAGGGAAGAGTTAGAGAACCTGAGGGCAGCCTTCCTACATCTTGCTGCCATCCTTCTTCTTCCTTCTGCCCTCAGCAGCTATGTTGGCTGCAGTTATTCTGACACCTGCCAGGGTCACTCGGGCATTACAACAGATCAACACGTAATTGTAGGGAGGTGCTAAAGATTCAGTATGTTTAGAATTATGTGTAGAGGAATGTCTGTATTCTACACTGTAAACATCACTGATTCTGAATTTTTAAGGTTTACACGTTTGCATTAGAAAGTGAAGAAGGACTGAAATGAATATATTTTTGACATTTGGTAGTAAATATGATTATGAAGCTAAAGCTTTCAGAGCTTGTGTTAAGAGATGTGAAACCTTTTTTAGGCTTTTTGTAACTCAAGTCACATAAGCTACAACTGTACCAAGATAAAACCCTTTCTGTTTTACCTTTTTCTGGTCTCCAAATTTGCTGCCAAAACTAATGACTTTTCTGACCCAAATGGTCATGTGTTGTTTATCTTGGTCTAACATAGCTTATATTAGCTGTATTAATATTATTTTACATTCAGCGAAACCTCCTGTCAAAAAGAAGTGGGCTGGAGGGTGCTGACAGGAAGGAAAGACAATTAAGTAAACAAATGATTGACACCATAAAGAGTGTGGTGCATAAGCAGCAGCAGTGCAAATTGAAGCAGATCGTTTTAATATAATGAATGTGTGTAGAATAAATCTTACACTATTTGTCTTAATGCTGGATCACAATGACTAAGCAAAGGATTCCTGAAATGGGAAGCATCTGTTTGTTTTTGGTTTGGACCCTGTGACTTTCCCCACCCAGAATGGGTAACTGGCGGAGGGGAAAGGACGGGGGAGCAAATGAAATACTGAATTACCACCATGCTGTCTAAATCGAAAGTGAAACATGAGTCGTGGTGGGTGAGATCAGGTGCTGCATGGGAGTGTGATCAGTGGACGGGCGGAGATACAGGTCAGCTCAGATGGACAACTGAAAGAGAACCCCAGCAGGCAGCACTGAAAATGCTCAGGATATTGAGGTGAGTATGATACGGGAAGGATCCGTGTGCGGGAGAGTACTTGCACAAGGTTCCGAAAGGCCCTGCCACACACACACTTCTCCCCCCATAATCACTCATTGGCCAGCTGCTCCCTCAGAGGATGAGGTTGAGGGGCTCACAGGCAAAGGGGACTCAGAGGGAGAGAACAGCCTTTGAGATTCCTGAGTGGATGACCCAGGGGTGCCCAGCTGCCCCTCCTCCTCCCTTCAGGTGCCCAGGGGCCCCAGCCTGACTCCTTGAGGGGAAGGAGCACCTGGGGGACATCAAGGTGCCCTGTTGCCCTCTCATGTTGCCACTGCAGGAACTCACTCATGGCTACCATGGTGGAGTGCAGATTTGCACACATCTCCGCATTCTGCTTGACCAGGTGTCAGCCATCTTTCCCATGGAGACCTCCATACGTGCACACGTGAGCAGCACTTCATCAGAGAGCAGGCGAATGCACTCCTTTGTCTCACATGCCATAGAAGCTGCTATGCTCAGGATCCCATGTGCCCTGAACCTCTGCCCCATGCTGCTCCATCCCATTCAGGTGCTGCAGTACCTTGCCACGTGTTGGGCGGAATTTTCCCAGAATTGCAATAAGTGTGGTAGCGGGCAGGTAAAATGGAATCCTACCCGCCAACAAAAATGGCGGATTTTCATGCAGTATTGTTCCGAGTCCACCTAATTATTTATTCACTCCCATGAAACACGCTGTTTCCATGGTGGGCGAGCTCTCATTTGCCCACCCACCATCACCCTACTGTTGCATCACACCAGCCTCCATCTTTAAAAAGCAGCCACAAGCACGGTGCTCATCACCACCAGCTCACCACCGCTGCCTGGGAGGCATGGCCAGCAAAGAAAAAAGGACTGCAGCCCCCCCGCTTCAACAATTGGTCCCTCGAGTGACTGATGGATGCCGTGGAGGCCCGTTGGGATGTGCTTTACCCTCGCTCTGGCCGCAGGGTGGGTAGCAAAGTCACCAACCTGGCTTGGGAGGCGGTGGCAGTGGTGGTCAGCGCCAACGCCCTGCAGAGGAGGACAGCCACCCAAAAGGATGAATGATGATCTCCGTTCCACCAGGGTAAGTCACTCATTTTATCATTCCCAACTCACACACTCACAAACCCATCACACATCCACAGGGCCCTCACTCACTGCCAGTTCAAGGGATATCACCATTTACTCTTTCACACGCACAGTCATTGTCTTCATCCCGCCCATGGGACCATTCACCACCCATTCAGACCAGACATACTTACCATCTGGTCCAGCAGATGTCCTGATACACTCTCCCCATCTCTATCCATGCAGGACAAACTGGCTCACAACAGGAGGGAAAGGTCACAGACAGGTGGAGGGATGCTGGACAGAATTTGAAGACAGAGCCATCCAGCTGGCCGGCGATGACCAGGACCGTTCCTGTGCTGATGGTGAGGTCAACGCTGCTCTATCAAGTGAGGATCCAGCAGTGCAGCATCCATCAGATAACCATGCCGTGAGTGACGTGTCCTCTTTCACAGGCCACTGCCGTGTACTAATTATCTCCCCTTGCTTCCGCAGGCGCATCTGCCAAACAGCCGACAGAGTCCATAACCCAGGGCCTCCAATCAAGCCCTGAAGAAACCTCTGAAGAGGAATCTGGAAGCACCCTCCCTGAAGTCCCGTCACAGCACTCACCCACACCCTCCACCATACACGTCGGTGGGACCTAACTTTAGAGTAGCCTCGGGATCATACTCTGGTAAGCACATCACACTTTCTGATCCACAGCAGGTGGAGGCAGGGACTCCCCAGGTCCCCGACACTCAGAGGACTGCAGGAGGCCAGAATATTGTTGAGTCTGAGTCAGATAACGAGCCTCTGGACTTGGTCATGTCACAGTTGCTGGATCTGCAAAGGCAAGCTCAGGAACATCAGGAAGGGATGTCTGCTGCACTCCTCAGATTGCCAGGCATGATGGAGGAGTCCGTCTGCCTTCAGGCTGAGGTGATAGTGCTGGCATTGCATTGCACCAAGGTCAACACTGGCAGGATGACAGCTGGCATGGAGATCTTGGTCCAAGGCGTCGCTCCTGCACTACTGCGTGAGCTGAACTCCATCGCTGACACCATATTTGGCCTCCAACAGTGTGTATGTGAAAGGGGTGCCTGGAAGCTCAATCTCACTCCAGCTACCCATTCCGCTCACGGAGTCAGCCAGGGGCCCTCAGGCACCCATAGGGAGGAAGATCAGCTCCGGGGCCATCCACGCAGATGATTCTGGGTATGAATGGCCCATCTGACTCCCCTCTTCTTGTGACCTCCACAGCTGCAGCTTCACAGGCCGAGGATGGTGCCTCTGCCACACAGCAGGACCCCTCCAAGTCTTGGCCCTCCAGAGGATGCCCGCCAAAGTCATCACAGACAGGGCGTCACAATCAGCAGGCTGCTTCCATGTGTGCTGTGGCTGTCCGGGAAGCAGCAAGATGTAGCTGCAGATTTAGGAAAGTTAGGTAAAAGTAGTTGCACAGCCTGGGCACTGGTGTTAATCACTTGTACATACTGTTCACTGTTGTCAATAAACTCCTAAGAATGGCTTACTGTCTGTGGCTCCTTGTTCTGATGAGCAGAGTTCTTGTTACTCAGATGTGAAACCTTTCTGCACAAGATAAAAGGCAGGTGGAGCCTGTAAGCTTCCCTCACCTACCCTGATCCGCACCTCGATTGCCTGTGCACTGGATGCAGCGCCAGGACAGCACTTGGCCCCCCCACCACCGACCACGGTGGCCTCCGAGCTGGCCAGCACTTGCCCCCAGTCAGCACCCCCCTTCCCTTAGCAGTCGCTTCCAAGGCTGGCCATCACTTGCCCCCAGACAGTTCCCACCCCCTGCTCTCAGCAGTTGCCTCTGAGGCTGGCCGGCACTTGCCCCCTGACACCCCCCCCGCCCCCCACCAGTGACCCTGAGGCCTTTGAACAACAGGCGAGTTGTGGAGACCACTACTGCTCACTCACCTCAGTTCCCCCAAAGTGAAGGCTGCCAAGTGCACATCACCTGCGTGCTGTTGTGAAACACATCATCATGTTTTCCCGCCGATGTGGATGGATGATACAGTGGGGTTCCAAGAGCCTGGCGGGATGGCCTTTTAATTATATGCCAATGTATTACAATTAGCTCCCCGCCAACCGATGGTGGGAAACGCAGCCTGCCATTGGTGGGCTGAGCGGACAATCGCGAACTGCCTTCACGCTGTCGTGAAACAGGTCATGCCATATTTTCTGTGCACGCCACCTATCACGCCTGCCACCAGCGGGCTTGGAAAATTCCGCCCATTAGAAATGCAAATAGAGCGAACCTAATGGATTCCAGCAGGGCTTTGCCCAGTGGTCCAACCTGCAAGCAATACATGTATACCCATAAGCTGCAGAACTGGGGCCAGTTTTGTTTTAGGCTGATTGTGAAATTGCCCTATATATCATTGTCATGTTTTGGTATTTTTTGACAACCTTTTCCTTCATAGAAAGTATCTTGGGATTGAGTTATGTTAAAGGCTGGAAATTACCATGGAATAATGCCCAGTCCATGGCCAAAATTTCTCTGGAAATGTGGTTTTAACATTAGGCCAGGTGCCTCACAATGACCATAACAATAATTTGGTTGGTCTTGCTAACTAGTTCAAGAGTTTGTAACTATTCAAGAACAAGTGGTGTACTGCAGTACCATTAGGAATGTAGGAACAGGATTCGACGGTTCTTACCCTTGAAGCTGTCTCACCATTCAATTGGGTCATTGCATCAAATAGTTGAAATTTGAGATGAATTTGATCTTAGTCTATTATTGTAAATTGGGAATTGTATATAGGTAATGAACAGAGACTTTTCAGGTGGTAGGGCAGGCAAGCTGAATTCATGGGTGGTGACACCTTGCCTCCTTTACTGAAGCATGATGCACAATAACAAGTCGAGGTCCCACAAGTTCATGTTCTGTTGTTAGTATGGATGTCATCCTTTATCACATGTACTAACTGCATGAAAAGTTGGAATGTTGAAGTGCTGAGGTCACTTTGATAATTATATACAAATGCTTTGGTCCACAGTCTTGATGGTAATAGAAGGTAAACAAAGGGAAAACATGATTTTTGAAAAATACATAGAATTGAGGAACAAGAGATGTAATGACAGACACTGAGAAAATGATTGATAGACACAAAAATGTCACAAGCCATTTTTTTTTAATCTTACAATTTGCACAACTTTTGGGAACAACTTGAATTTTTCACAATCAGTATAAGCTCTAATGATATATCTAGACTCTATAAATACATATTTGCTACTTTTGGTTATAATGCAATGTTTCATTTCAATCAATACTGCTATTTCCCACTTTTTAGGTATTTTCGCTGTCTGGTTTTGAACCGTTATTGCAAAAGCCATGTGTTGCCAAATTAACGTGTATCTAGCATTAATACATGGTTAGCTTACTATTTTCAACTGATTAATCCTTGGCTTAATATTGGATGGCTTCTATCTGTTATAGTCTTTCCTTTTGGTATTTGTGCTATCTTGTCTATCTAAAGGGAACCCTGAAAACAATTCCACACAAATACAGAACACAATGTTACTCTGTGACTGCATCACCTAATAAAAGAGTTAGTGCGAATGAAAAAGCAACACCCAAAATCAAAATGTAGCTCCTGAGAAAATCTCAAAAAGAACCCTTGAAGTAAAAAACGATGACCCCTGCTCAAGAGTGATCCACATGAAAATATTCCCAGGTTAATTTATAAATATAGATAGAAAGAAAATTAGTCACTGTTTTGTGCAGATGTTAGACTCATTGTGTAACTGGAGCTTTGCTACAGATTCACAGACAACAGGTTACATTGTCTTTAAGTGTACAGCAAGGTAGGGTTGAATGATAAAGCGTGTGAGGGCAAATAGATCAGATTCCAATTAAAATACATCTGAAACTGTAGCCACTGAAGAATGACTTTTGCGGTTGACACAAAACTACAGGCCCCTTGCACCCTGAGAAAGACATACCTTCTCAAGCTAAGGGGCAATAGATGAAGAAAATGGTTGACTTCATCTGCTGGTGAATTTCAGGATTCCCTTGCATCTATTCTCCAAGCCTGTATTTACACTGCATATAATAGTGTCAGAATGGCATGTACCCACATTTCAAATATGTATTCTGCACTGAGAGCACTAAAGATGAAAATTGACTCCAACAGGTAATCCCACAGGATGATGACATGAATCCAAGATCTGCCATATTGTCAAGTTGCAGATTGGAGTCATTTTACTGTAGGGAAATCACCAATCCAACAAACAGGAACCAGAGAGTCAAGTTAAATGGGTCATTTTCAGTTTAGCAAACTGTTAGTAGTGGAATGGCACAGGGATCAGTGCTGGGACCTTAACTTTTTACAACACATATTGCAGTTGACACATAACTACAGGCCACTTACACCCTAGGATGACTAGGATGAAAGGATAGAGTATATTGTAGCTGAATTTGCTGACAATACAAAGCTAGGTAGGAAAACAAATTGTGAGGAGGATTCAAAGAGTCGGCAAAGGGATAGAGATAGGTTAAGTGAGTGGACAAAAATTGGCAAATGGAGCATAATGTAAGAAAATGTGAGGTTGTCTACTTTAGCAGGAAGAATAGAAAAGCAGAATATTATTTAAATGGACAGACCGCAGAAATCTTTGGTACAAAGGCATCCGGGGGCCTTTGTGCATGAATCACAAAATATTAGCATGCAGGCACAGCAAGTAATTGAGAAGGCAAATGGAATGTTGGCCTTTATTGCAAAGGGAATAGAGTATAAAGGTAGGAAAGCCTTGCTACAACTATACAGGGCACTGATGTGACCACACATAGGGCAGAATTTTACAGCCCCATTTCAGCGGGGATGGGGCCATAAAATGCAGCGGGCCATTATAAATCCCATTGCCAACAGCGGGAACGTAAAATCCCGCTGTCATAAAATTCTGCCCATTGAGTTCTACGTATTAGAGTTTTAGCCACCTTACTTAAAGAAGGACATAGTTGCATTGGTAGTTGGAGGCAGTTCAGAGAAGGATCACCTGGTTGATTCCTGGGTTGAAGGGGTTGCCTTATGAAGAGAGACTGAGCAGGTTGGGCCAAGACTCATTGGAGTTTAGAATATGAGTGAATATGTTGAAACATAGAAGATTCTGAGGGAGCTTGACAGAGTCAACGCTGAAAGGACATTTCCCTTTGTGGGGGAATCCAGAAGGGGACACATTAAAACTAAGGGCTCTCCCATTTAAGACGGCGATGAGGAGGATTTTTTTCCTTGAGAGGGTCGTCAATCTTTGGAATTCACTACCCCAGAGAGCAGTGGAGTCAGGGTCATTAAATATATTTAAGGCTGAGTTAGACAGATTTTTGATCTACAAGATTTGGGTTGAAATGCAATCAT